>NC_091392.1:90687570-91006070 GCF_032191515.1 Phaenicophaeus curvirostris
CCAAATGCAAGGTCTGGCACATGTCTTGGGGCAATCCACGATTTCAGTACCTGATGGGGGATGATGTGATTTTGAGAGCTGCCCTGCAGAGAAGGACTTGGGGGTGCTCATTCACAAGAAGCTCGACATGAGCCGGCAGTGTGTGCTCTCAGCCCAGAAGGCAAACGGTATCCTGGGCTGCATCAAGAGAAGCACGGCCAGCAGGTTGAGGGAGGTGATTCTGCCCTTCTATTCCTCTCTTGTGAGACCTCATCTGGAGTGCTGTGTCCAGTTCTGGAACCTCAGCATGAGAAGGATATGGGAGTGTTGGAACAGGTCCAGGGGAGGGCTACAGGGATGATCCAAAGGCTGGAGCACCTCTGCAAAGAGGACAGGCTGAGAGAGCTGGGGTTGTTCAGCCTGGAGAAGAGAAGGCTCCAAGGAGACCTTGTAGTGATCTTGCAGTACCTGAAGGGGCTACAGGAAAGCTGGGGAGGGGCTTTTTACAAGGGCATGGAGTGATTGCATGAGGAGGAATGGCTTTTAAATTGGAGAGGGACAGATTTGGACTAGAAGCTGTGGCTGCCCCATCCCTGGAGGTGTTCAAGACCAGGTTGGATGTGGCCTTGGGCAGCCTGGCCCTGTGTAACAGTACCTTCTTGTTTGAGGAGCTCCAGACACAGGCTGTAAAGAGGGTGAGAGCGGGGCAGCTCTGAGCACACGGACAAACTGTGTCACTGGCCGGTTAGCTCAGTTGGTTAGAGCGTGGTGCTAATAACGCCAAGGTCGCGGGTTCGATCCCCGTACGGGCCATTTCCTTTTCCCCCTCCTTCCAGGACAACCTGTTACATTTTTAGTGAACGTTCCTTTCTTTTCGAGGAGGAAGTGGAATCCGGAAATGAACACCGAAATGAACACGGCAGCCCCCAGAACAAACGTGAGTTGGGTGATGGGAAGCAAGGCACCACGTCTACACCCTGCACAGGCTGAAACCCCGCTAGAGGGGGTGTCATTCTGAAACAAGTACCTACTATTACAAAAAGTGGAATATTTTTATTTAAGCTAAAGTAGAGCTAAGTTTCATCTAAGTAATTGTGTTCTTTGAAAGTTAGACACAATGTTCCTCTGACAGCAAGCTTTCTTTCAGACAGTGTTTTTCCAGACTGTGTTCATTCTTTGGAGTTGATGACGCCTGTGTTCGTTGTGATCTGTGCTGAACAGATGTGTCTTCTCCTGTAATCCCCTCTGTTTGCAGCCTTTTTCTGTCTCAAAGGCAAGGTCAGGCAGAGCTGGCTCCAAGGTTCCAAATGAGCAAGAGCTTTGACTGTTGTGAAGTTCCTAATACCATAAAATGCAGTCCTTGGAAAGCAATGGAATGTGCCTAAGCTTTCTGGTCAAATGTATCGATGTGCAGGTAAATGGGAAATGAATGGTGTCCCCAGCTCTTGTCTGGCTGCCCAGGCTCGATTAAAGGAGCCTTGCATTGTAAAGCTGCAAAAAGAATATTGGAATTTATTTCCTGGCATTTCAGTGTCAGTCCCACATCCCGGTGGGAACCATATTTCTACTCGTCTTCCTCCTCGTTAGTATAGTGGTGAGTATCCCCGCCTGTCACGCGGGAGACCGGGGTTCGATTCCCCGACGGGGAGATTAGTGATTTTATTTCCTTCAGCTGGGTTGGAAACAGCACCTTTCCACTCTGCTTTTCCCCAGGAGGTTTAGCAGAGGGGCAGAGCAGGAGCAATCAGCCCGGGGCTGGGGGCAGCCCTAAGTGCTATTTGGAGGACCCCAGGGAAACACCCAGCAGCTTCAAAACACTTCCCTCCCCTAAGGTCACTCCGACTGGCATCAAAATGCATGGGGTTATGTACAGCCTTTTTTCACAACTTCTAAAAAGCAGAGTTTAAGGTTTAAAATCATACCCAATATTCCCTTTATTAAAAAGAAAAATATTTCTAAACCATCCCAACATTTCCTAAAAGTAAGCAGTGCTATTTGGGCATAAATAATGCTTTCATTCCACTGGGAAAACACTTCACAGTGGTTCACCATTTTTCAAACGAATCAGTTGAGGAGGTTCTTAGGCATGCACAGTAGTCTTGTAAGGGTATGACCAAGGCAGGATCAACAAGGGACGATAACATCAACTGATCAATCTTAAACAATGAGTTCACATAATTGCAAGTTATAACAAGTCTACAGCATCATTAAGGCACCAGAGGAGAGTATAAATAGCTGCACCAAGACGCCGTGCAACAGCAGGTTCAGTGAGCTGTTGTACAGGCATTCCTGTTCTTTCACAATGGCTCAGTGTAAGCAATCCATCTCGTTCACAGTCCGTGTCAGTGCACCCAGTCTTTGGGATTGCGCAGAACCTCCAGGATTTCTGCTTCTTTCGAGCTTGCTGGAGGGGTGTGCATGTATTCCCACCTGCAGGGAGAGGGGAAACTCATTCAGAATGACGGCCCAGGGGGCTGCCACCTCTCCCACACCAGGCTGTATTTGGACTTGAGTTGCCTTTTCTGAGGATGCAGAGCTAAATACACAGTTGATACTCTCAGATCAAGTGACAGATATGGCTACAAAACATTAAATTCAGTAAAAACAGGTAACACTGGAAGAGACAGAAGAAATGTTAGCTCGATCTTTTCCTCAACTTCTGGAAAGGCTGGAAGAACAAAGGGAAAAATAACAGCAATGCCCCATATCCCACAATCCATGCAGGTTTATTTGCAAAGATCTTTCAGCAGTCTCTTGTGACATATTAGTATCTCACTCTTGTGACACATTAGTATCACAAGGAAGAGAACCCAGAAAAAAGAGAGTGAGGATATGAGACATAGGGGAAATTTTCAGCTTTGAATTTTATCATTTGATCATGATGCAATATTTTCAGAAGCCCAGAGCAAGTTTTTCCAGAAGCTGGACTGGAAGCACAACAAATCTTTGTTGAATGTTGGTTTTAAAAATAGAACCAATGAGAAACCATTTTGTATTGAAAAAGTAATTAAGAGGTGTGACAGAGGAAGAAAAGTGTCAGCAGTCGCTAAGGGTTGGATAAAACCTTTTTCCATCTTTTTTTTTCCCCCATAAAGGACCCATGCATGCTATAAAGCGAGCAATTTATGTTGACAAAAGCAAGCAAAACTGGTTCGTCCCAGCAATGAAATTAAACTGTAGTACTGTGCTACAGGTGAGGGACACGTCTGGTGTTGGCAGCGGGATGAAGGTCTGTGGTGAGAACAGGCCTGCCTTTGTGGTTAAGAGGTAGCAGGCAAAGGTCAGTACTCATAGCAGAAGGAGGTCACTAATGGAGTCATGAAATTTATGATAGGGCCTGTGCTACTCAGCATATCTGAAAGCAACCTACAAAGGGGCATAAACAGTAAATGACAGTTTGCTGATGCTGCAAGACAAAGCAAGATTGGTTAAAACCTAAAAAGGCAGTTGTAAGGAGTTAATATTGAGCCAGCAACTGAGCAATAAAATGGCAGGTGAAATTCATTGTTGATTGATCTAAAGTGACACACACAGAAAAAAAGTGATGTACACATTGAGAGTCTGAGTTAACTTTCAGGGCCCAGAAAAGGTCTCGACTTCATAACAATCCTATGAAAAAGCCAGCTCAGTGCTCAGCAGCAGTCAAACCCATCAAATAGCATATTAGGCTTATGAAAGGAATAATGAACTAAAACATCGTTATGCCACAGTATAAGTCAGCAGCACACCTGTATCTTGGGTACACAGAGGTAGCTTGTGTTGTCTGTTCCTTATTCCCAGATCAGAAAGGGAACAGAAAACTTAAGCCTAGAGAGAAATGGCAAATGGGGTCAAAGGTATAGAACATCTACTGTACAAAGACTAAAAAAAGAGGGAGATTCGTCAACCTAGAAAATGCCAGAAACCTGTAAAATAAGAAATGTTATGAAGAAAATGGACAGGAAGAAAATCTGGTTACTCACTTAAAAGTCAAATGGAGTCATCAGATGCACATAGAAAACAAAGAGGCACTTTTTTCATATAACACACAGTTAAACTGCGGAGCTCCTTGCTACAGGCATGTCTGGACTGCCAGAAGCTCACATGGGTTCAAAGAGCTACTAAACAAAACCCCATGGAGAGAGGATGGGAAATCCATCTGGAGGTACTAAGCACAAAAAATGCCACTTTTTTTTTTTCCCAGAAAATATTTAGGCCACAGATTACTGACAACTAGGGAATGGTAGCAGACCAGAGAAGCACCTCCATGTATTTGGAGCTCTTGTATCAGGGATGAATTAGCCAATGGTAAGAGACACGACACTAGGGCAGACCTTTGATTTAATCCTATGAAATATTTTAATAAGAACAGTGCCTACCTGCAAGTCCATGTAATTATGCCCTTACCTTGCAGTCAGTGGTAGAGACATAAGAATGCTTTCAATTCTTGATCCTGGTGTTAGGAGGCCAAACTTTGTACCTCTGTCATAAACCAGGTTGAATTCTACGTACCTATGGGGAGTGAAGAGATACACAGAATCATAGAATGGCTTGGGATGGAAGGGACCTTTACAGGTCATCTAGTCCAACCTCCCTGCAGTGAGCAGGGACATCCTCAACCAGATCAGGACATCTCAGAAAAACAAGTTCATTATCAGAAATTGCTTGTGCCTTCTTCACCCAGCAGACACCATACAGAACCACCTTGCCTTTCTGCTGTGTTAGGTGTCAGAAAAAACCCTGTTTTGGGGCCAACTTTTCTCTAGCATCCTCTGTGTAGGAATGCGAGTACGACCTCGCCACTCCACAAAGCACAGAAAGCAATGAATGACCTTAGCTAACAGACAAAGAGCAGACAAACTATTCAAGGAGAGCATTCTGCATGCTATACTAGCTTGTCCTAAGCTATACAGGCTTATCCTAGGTCTCAACCCAGCTGGCAAACTCAACACCAGGTTTAGGTTGGTTATGCTAAGTACCCTTTTGTGTGGTGGTGTCAGATAGTAAAAGGAGCCTTAAAGGAACTGGAAATGACTACAGGAAAAACTTGACCATGCACGCCTCCATGCCGAAGGACACAAGCAGCAAGGACAGGACAAGATTTTGTTTCTTGGGGAGATCTGGAAAGCAGCAGAATTCAGACAGCTTCAGAGTGCTGGCTGGGAATTATAAGTGCCAGAATAGAATGCTTTCTGCCCCTAGCAAAGGAACAGAGCAGTGATGATTCAGCAAGGGTTATCTTAATAACCAGTATAGAGGTACTAGTACTTAACAGAGGTGCAGGAAGGGAGGAGCTCTTATCTATCTGCAGAAACTGAGAGCTTGGCCGAGCCCAATAACCTGCAAACAGATCCAGGGAAATAAGCAGACCTCAGGAGCTGGTCCTGGCTGCAGCTTAAAGAAGCTATTCACCCGTATAACCTTAGCAGGTTAGGGATTAGCAAATCACATCCACAGACTGGGTCAGAAAAGACCAACGCTCCTGGAAACAGGCCCACCAAATTAAGAATATATGCTTATTAGAGTAACTGCTACAGGCCAGTGATCTGAACTTGAATGCTTACACCCTCTCTGGGCCACTCTCACAGAATTCTCTGTGGAAGAAGCAGAAACTAAAGACCCCCCAGTTCTGCATAAAGCATGTGTATTCTCATTTCTCCATATCCTTACACAATCACAAGGCATACAGAAAGGAGAACAATCGTATCTACTAATGTACTTAAGCTTTTGCAGCATTAACAGATGTTCATGTTAGTAAGCATCCTCCAAAGCATTTTTAAGTTACAGTGACTTTGGACCACACCAGGAAAACAAGACCCTTCTCTATCTTCTGTTCTTTTAAAAAGGCTTCACTGTGTTCTCATTTCAATGCCAAGATCAGATAGAGTAAATATATATGTAAGAAGCTGAAACTACTCTTGGCACAGTTATTCCACGGCTTTCTGGGGTTTAGCCTTGTTAGTTAACCAGAAGCGTGACTCCCTCACCCTTATGCTTCTCCTGTCACGGCGCAGTCCTATTACCCACATCACTGGGCTGCAGGAGAAGGAAGGATTCAGGACACCAAGGCCTCCCACACCCCTTTGCCCATTACAAAGCAGCAGCTGCTTTTGGCTTTTGAAGAAGTTGGAGAGAAACTGTGGCATTTCGTATGGGTTGCTTGTGCTGCAACATGGGAGAGCGGGGGATATGGATGGGGGTGTGCTAGCAACTTCTTTGCACCCTCCCTGGCAACCTAGCATTTGATTTCAGATCAGCTCTGTACGCAAAAGATGCTGAAATTATTTGGCAAACTTAAGAGCCTTTATGCAAACTCAGCCCACAACAGGACATAAAACACATATCAGGACCTAAATCTTGCAAACAAAGAACCAGCTCACTTTTCTCTCACCAGCGTAATCCACCTCCCGTGTCTTCTTTTGGTCCTTCAGTACTCACCGTCCTCTCCGAAGCTGCTGCCACAGCTTTTCCTCTGGTGTGAAGGAGTCATGGCAGTGCTTTTTCACAATGGGAACATAACAAGGCACAACAGCTTTGGCACAACTCTTCACAAACTGGAATACTTCCTCCTTGGAGGGAGAGTCCAGGTCATCAAAGAATATGCCTCCAATCCCTCTTCGCTCGCCACGGTGCTTGATATAGAAGTAGTCATCACACCTAGAAGAGGTAGCAGATGATTATTAATTGGGTCCACAGTATTCAAAGTTTACGAAGGAGTAAGTACAGGTTATCCTGCAACAGGGAGGCAATCAATCTCTCTTGTATTTACTGGGAATACATAGGTGTGCAGTTACTACAGATTAGCTAATTAATTATACCTACACCCTATCTTGCTTATAGTTGCTTGCTTGGGCAGCCATGCCCTGCAAGTCTTCACATCGGGGGAGAAATGGAAGGGAAGTACCAAGTAGAAACCATCAACAGCAAGGAAACTCTGCCTTCTTTTAGAACTGGTTTTCCATATATGTAACCGTACATAGTTGCTGTTCTCAAGCAATATAAATGGCATGGCCATAGCAGGAGGGACAAGGAGATGTGACAGATAACCTAAGCTATTATTTATTCAATGGGATAATAAACTTTCTTTTTATATATATAGCAGCAGGAAGAGTTAGGAGAAAAGGCTCATTGAGAAATGCGAAAGAAGAAAAGCCTGACTAAAGTCTAAAAGCTAGATCAGGAAGACAGCAAGCTAAACATAACAAGAGCTTTAATGTTCGAGAAAGGTGGCAAAAAGGAGCAATACTAATTAGTAAAGTTCAGAAGAGACTCACACTGCTCCAGCAGCGAGAACTGCATACCCTTACACAGCTGGTGCTTGCAGCAAACACTCATGCTTGGATGGAGAAACCTGCCCTTGTCTATGGGACACACTTAGTTCTCTTCTGAGCTGCCCTCAGACTAAGAACACTCATCCTGCTCTCCAACCCCCTGCATCTGGCATTGCTAGCCTACTTACACTGCAAACAACCTGACCATTGAGGCAGACACTCTGAAATACCATGCAAAAATTGCTCAGAGAACAAGACTGTAGTCTTAAGGCTGTGTAAGACGTGCTTCTCTACTAAGTGATTCATGCCTAGGTTACAACACCCACTTTATCTCCTGTCCTCAGACAAGACCTAGTAGCTTACAAAAGGGTAGCCCCTCCTTCCTGGCTACCACAGCTTGTAGCAGATAGGATTATCAGACACAGAGCACCAAGCCCCCAGTGAACAGTGAAGGATGCCATCACCTGCATCTCCCAGCTCAAGAAGAGCACTCAAAGTCTGCATCTTTAGACAATGTGTGATTGAACTCTATGTGGATGTGTCACTAGAAAAAAGGTACAGCTCTATAAAAATTATGAAGCATCTACATCAAGGACAAATTCCTTTACCTACCTGACAAAAAAAAACAACGTACATGAAGGTCAGACTGAAAGCAGTAAAACTGGAATGGGATTTTCAGCACTGCAGCGCAGGCCTGAGAGCTCACACTAATGTCACACACGTTTACCATGTGTTTACTGTAAGGAGTATAGTGCAAGTCCATGGGGCAAAAATCTTGTCCTAGTTTAATATCAGAGGCTAAAGGAATTTCTGAGTTGCCTCATGAGGTCCGTGGCTTACAAAATCTTGTACAATCAGCTTGGTTTTTATGCCAGCTACACATTTATGATCCTAGTTGTCAGGCCTCTCATTTGAAAAACTCAGGCCTCTGTAAGTAAGAGATTACTTTAGAACATATTTTGTCACAGCACACATCTGCTAGCTTTCATTAGGGTCTCCTGGTATCTGTCAAAAGGCAAAGCAGAACTTAGTGTTCCTAGAATCGACTTAACTGGTGATATCAAGTGCCACCATCTGCTCGCACAAAAGGAACCCAAGCACATCTTTCCCCACATACCATTTCTTGTACTTGGGATACAGCTTCAGATCATGCTTGTCACAGGCTTCTTTCAGAGTCTTGTGAAAATGAACGGCATCCTCTTCATTCAGGTAAGTTGGAGTGAGGTCAGTCCCACCACCAAACCACCACTGTATTGTTCCTGTAGGAAAAAGTCAAGCAACAATACTTTCCTTTTAAACCTCCAAACACAAATATGCTGGTAGTGGTTCAACGAGAACTAACAACTACTTTTACAATACAAACCAAAATCATTATTCAGTGGTGTTCCTAAATATCAAACATGAGAAATTTGTGTTCAAGGTAGGGCAATGACCAGTGGCTTCAGAAAAACATGAAACAAATTTCAAAGCTGTGAAAACCATTTGGTCAGTATTTTGGACCACTGATCCTGACTACAGCACATTAATTTCACAAGATGGGGTGGCAATTCCTATTCAAGAATCCAGAAACATTCAGGTGCATGTCAAAGAAAGGGAACTTCATTATTAAATCCAGAAAAGTAATTGACTAAATGATCCATAATGTGCTGGCAAAACAATTGAAAGAAAACTGAACTTCTGACAGTACATACGCTGTCACAAGGTACAGACAGGCTCTCAGCATTAGATCACCTAGCCGAGGGTACCGCTTCTGACAGTGGCAAGTTGCGGAAACCCAGGGAAAAAAGGCACAATGCAGTTCAGACAGCAATGCTGATGACAGTATGTCCTCCCAGCTTCTGCAACAGTCACCTGGACCATGAATGCTTATCAGTCCTTTCTTTTACTAAATTCTAGACTTGCTTCTCTAAATATGTTTCACACTTATCTATAACCTCCTACACTTATAACTTAAGTCTGAAACCCCTGGTGCATGTGGCAACAAGTAAACTGCAAACACCTTTAATGTACCAGATCCATGCATCACATTGATTTTACAAATAGACAAATGAAGGCTCAGAAGTGAATAGATCCAGTGCTACACAACAGCCTTCTAGAACAGCTGGGCACAAACTTGAACTGGTTCTAAACCTCTTACCCTAGCCATGCGTTCATGCCTCCTTCACACACGTTCATACATTTCATCCATACTTCACTGGATTATAGTTCTTACCATCTGCTTCCTCGATTTCAAAGTATCTGTAGTTGAAGTGCATGGTTGGAACATGAGGGTTCTTTGGATGGATAACAGAGCTCACACCCATGGCGCAAAAAGGTAGTTTTCCTAGATAAAAAGATGCACAGAAAAAAACCCTTAAGTTTTCCAAATAACTTCATTTATAATCATTTATGGAATATCACTATTTTTCCTCAGGTTCTACTACAAGAAAACATCTCGTATTGGGTCATCATAATTATTAATCAATTTACTTCTCATCCACACACTTCTGTGCATGTAACTAAATATTTTTTGTGGTATTTGTCCCAAAATGCAACAATATATTAGAGCACTCATTAGATGAAGATGACTTAAAACATAAGTCACTGCTAAGGCTTTCCACCACCCCTAGTTCTCAGAGTTACCCTTGCTGAGGGGAGACCTCATTGCTCTCTACAACTACCTGAAAGGAGGTTGTGGAGAGGAGGGAGCTGGGCTCTTCTCCCAGGTGACAGGGGACAGGACGAGAGGGAATGGCCTCAAGCTCCGCCAGGGGAGGTTCAGGCTGGACATCAGGAAAAAATTCTTCACAGAAAGGGTCATTGGGCACTGGCAGAGGCTGCCCAGGGAGGTGGTTGAGTCACCTTCCCTGGAGGGGTTTAAGGCACGGGTGGACGAGGTGCTGAGGGACACGGGTTAGTGATTAATAGGAATGGTTGGACTCGATGATCCGGTGGGTCTCTTCCAACCTGGTTATTCTATGATTCTATGAATTGTGGGTTGAATCCTCTTTAGTCTTCAGGCTGTCCACCTCTTTGTCCACAGCACATTGCTTAAAGCAGCAAGACTCCAATACCTAGCTTTTTAGGGATATGACAGTCTACCTGCTAGGCTTACTGGTTAGAAACCACCATGCTACAAATGAAATCTTCCCTGGAGTGCTGATCAGTCCAGCCTTCCCTGCGTTCTCCTCAAAGGTCAAGCTCTGTTTTCAAAGTACCCTCACAGCAACACTGGGGTGAAGGTATCTTAGGCCCCAGCCCCATCTCCCTGCCAGACTCCTTACCATCTTTGGCCTTCAGAGACTTCCCCCTGCTTCGCATCTGCCGTGCAGCCCCCTCGGACAGAAGCCCGGACACGACGGACACGTTCACACCTGCCTTCTCAAAGACGTCGCCGTCCTGCAGCACACAGCTGATGCCACCGCCACCTGCCAAATGCCAGGGTCACCCGGTGCCAGATCTGCCACCCCTGGGACGCCCGAGCCCGGGATACCCAAGGGCAAGGATACTCGAGCTTGGGGATGCTTGAGGCTGGGATGCCTGAGGCCAGAGATGCTTGAGCTCGAGGATGCTTGAGCTGGGGGGTGCCCAAGGCCGTGATGCTGGAGGCTGAGGATGCCCGAGGCCGGGGATGACTGAGCTCCAGGATGCTCAAGCTGGGGGATGCCCAAGGCTGGGGATGCTTGAGGCTGGGGGATGCCAGAAACAGGGGATACTTGAACTCAGTGATGCCAGAGGCCAGGATGCACAAGGCTGGGATACCCGAGGCTGGGGATGACTGAGCTCAAGGATACTCAAGCTGGGGGATGCCAGACGCTGGGGATGCTCGAGTTCGAGGATGCAGGAGCTGGGGAACGTCCGGGGCTGGTGGATTCCCGGGGCTGGTGGATTCCCGGGGCTAGGGGATGCCAGAAAGCGGGGGCGCTGGAGCTCAGGGATGCCCGCGGCCCGTACCTTCCTTCCTCTCCCAGGTGTCGACGGCGAAGGCGGCGCCGGGGTCGAGCGCGGCCAGGGCCCGGCACACCTCCGCCTGCGTCTCCATGATGAGCAGCTCCATGCGGCTCCGCAGCTCCCGCCGCCGCCGCCGCAGCTCCCGCAGCCCGCTCACCGGCGGCGCCATGAACCGCAGCTCCTCCTCCTCCTCCTCTTCCTCCTCGTCCTGCCGCCGCTCGGCCGCCGCCCGCCGCCACAGCCCCAGCCCCAGCGCGCCCAGCGCCCCCCCCGCCATCAGCGCCGCCCGCCGCCCCCCGCCGCCCGCACCGCCCCCCGCGCCGCTCAGCGGCCGCCGCAGCAGCGCCCGCACCGCCGGGGAGCCCCCCCGCAGCAGCGCCCGCACCGCCATCCCGCACCCCAGCCCGGCACCGGCGGCGGGGCGGGCACGGGGAGGGGAGGGGACAGGGGAGGGGACAGGGGAGGGGAGGGGACAGGCGTGATGCGGTGGAACGGGAGGGGATAGGATGGCACAGGCACACGGGAACGGCACAGCCCGGCAGGGAACGGGATAGAGGGATGGGACGGGATGGGATGGACAGGAGAAGGGGAGGGGAGGGGAGGGGATGGGATGGGATGGGGTGTGATGGGATGGGATGGGGTGGGGTGGGGTGGGACGGGACGGGACGGGACGGGATGGGAGAGACACGATGCGATGGGGCAGGATGGGATAGGATGGCACAGACACAATGGAATGGCACAGCATGGCATGGGACAGGATGGAGGGATGGGATGGCATGGGATGGGGTGGGATGGGATGGGATGGGACGGGATGGGACGGGACGGGACAGACTGGACAGCGTGGGACAGGAGAGACATGATGCGATGGGGCAGGATGGGATGGGATGGCACAGGCACAAGGGAACGGCATCAGCGCGGCATGGAACGGGATAGAGGGATGGGGTAGGACAGGATGGGATGGACAGGAGAAGGGGATGGGATGGGATGGGATGGGATGGGATGGGATGGGATGGGATGGGATGGGACGGACTGGACAGCGTGGGACAGGAGAGACATGATGCGATGGGGCAGGATGGGATAGGATGGCACAGGCACAAGGGAACGGCATCAGCACGGCATGGAACAGGATAGAGGGATAGGATAGGACAGGATGGGATGGACAGGAGAAGGGGATGGGATGGGGTGGGACGGGATGGGATGGGACAGACTGGACAGCGTGGGACAGGAGAGACATGATGCGATGGGGCAGGATGGGATAGGATGGCACAGGCACAAGGTAACGGCATCAGCGCGGCGTGGAACGGGATAGAGGGATGGGATAGGACAGGATGGGATGGACAGGAGAAGGGGATGGGATGGGATGGGGTGGGACAGACTGGACAGTGTGGGACAGGAGAGACATGATGCGATGGGGCAGGATGGGATGGGATGGCACAGACACAATGGAGTGGCACAGCATGGCATGAGTCAGGATGGGGGGATGGGATAGGACAGGATGGGATGGACAGGAGTGAGGATTGGGATGGGATGAGATGAGACATATGATGTGATGGGGCAGTACAGACAGGAGATGATGGGAAAAGATAGGAAAGGTAGGATGGGACAGTACAGGGTGGGACAGATGAGATGGCAGGGAACGAATTTGAGTGGGAAAAATGTGACAGAACAGGTCAGGACTGGATGGGATGGCACCAGATGGGATATCAAGGGATGGGCAGGACAAGACAGGGCTGACAGGAGAGGACGGGACATGATGGGGCAGATGGGGTGGGATGGGACCAGACAGATGGGATAGGACAGAGCAGATGGGATGGGATGGGATGGGGCGGGGCGAGTGGGGGCCAGGGCTCCGCTAAGGTTATAAATACATGTTTACGTGTGTGGGTGTGTGACTGTGGCTTGTCCTGGCCACATGCGTTTCAGGGACCGTGTAAATGTGTTCATGTAATTCCAGGCTGTCAGCTGAAGTCCTGAGATATCTTATATGATTTTTGAGATGGAAAAAACCACCCAGCTAAAATCTTTAGCTGTAACTGATACCGATAATGCTGGCAAATAAACTCTCTAAGACTCATTTTGGAGTTTTGCAAAGCAAGCGCCCTTTATCAGGCCTGGGCAACACAAGGGAGCGATCTCCAGCAACTGTGTGCAGTGGGACAAGAGCTGGAACAGAAGAGATTTCCCGCTTACATGCACATGGATACATTTGCCCTGAAATCTTAGACATATTCTTTTACTCTTCAAGAGCTAATTTTAATGTTACTATAGACTTCGCAACAGTCAAATCTCTTGCTCATTTGGAGCTTTGGAGCCAGCTTTCTGCTTGACCTTGCATTTGACATAGGGAAAGGCTGCGGACAGAGGTGATTACAAAAGAAGAAGGTGATTACAGAAGAAGACACATCTGCTCGGCTCAGATCACACTGAACGCAAGACGCTATTGACTCCAAGGAGCGAACAGTGTCTGGAAAAACATCCTCTCAGAGGGACATTTTGTCTAACTTTCAAAGGATATAGTTTCTTAAATGAAACTTAACTCTACTTTAGCTTAAATAAAAATATTCCATTTTTTTGCAATAGTAACTACTTCTTATATTATAACCACAAGCCTTCTCCCAAGATTTTCTGAGTGACAATAGTTTCTTATCACTGTAGTTTTAAAGACTATATTTAGACATTCTTGAAACTTTAGTTCATTACAAGTATTCACAATAGGGAGGAATCATCAAGTTTTAGTTCACAAAGTGATGTTTACCAGGCAGATTTACTCCAATTGGATGATTTTTCATTTAAAAAGATGAAACTGAGTCCATAAAACATATCACAGAATCACAGAATGACCTGAGTTGGAAGGGATCTACAAGGATCATTGAGTCCAATTCCTGTCTCTGCACAGGACAGACTCAACATTCTATGATTCTATGATTCTAAGGCCAAGTGAAAGGTCCTGCACCTGGGTCGGGGCAACCTCCAGTATCTATACAGGATGGAGGATGAAGGGTTTGAGAGCAGCCCTGCAGAGAGGGTCATTGGGGTGCTGGTGGATGAAAAGCTGGACCTGAGCTGGCAATGTGCGCACACAGCCCATAAAGCCAACCCTGTCTTGGGCTGCAACAAAAGAACATTCGTCAGCAGGTCAAGGGAGGTGATGCTCCCCCTTTATTCTGTTTTGATGAGACCCCAGCTGGAGTGCTGCATCCAGCTCTGAAGGTCCCAGCATAGGAAAGGTATAGACCTGTTGGCGTATATCCAGAGTAGGGCCACAAAGATGATCAGAGGGAATAGAATATCTCTCCTCTGAAGAAAGGCTGAGATTTGGGGTTGTTCAATGTGGAGAATTGAAGGCTCTGGGGAGACCTTATAAGGGCCTTTCAGTACTTAAAGGAGGCCTGACAGAATGATGGGGACAAATATTGTAGCAGGGCCTGATGTGAAAGGACAATGTGTAATGGTTTTAAACTAAAAGAGGGTAGATTTAGACTAGATAAAAGGAAGAACTTTTTTTACAATGAGGGTGGTAAAACACTGGAACCGGTTGCCCAGGGAGGTGGTAGAAGCCCCATGCCTTGAAACATTCCAGGTCAAGTTAGATGGAGCTCTGAGCACCCTCATCTAGTTGAGAGGGTTGGAGTAGATGACCTTAACAGTCCCTTCCAACCAAACCATTCTACAATAATTCCATAACCCCCCTAGCTGGGTTCCCTGGAGCTGGATCAGTGCTGGGCTGCCTATCCTGTGTCCATGCTGTGTCTGGGAGAGGCAGCGGTGGAGGGGACACTTGGGTGCTGCAGCCTGCCCAATGTGGTGTGGGGTGCGGGGGTCCTGTTGACCTTGCACCCATAAAACATTTCTGTGTACTAGTATCAAATAACCTGATTTTGTCAATTCAGCTGCTTGAGACTGCAGTCATGTGAACAAAGACTTGTACAGGGTCAGGCATAGCTAGAATAGGAGTAAGGATCCGTTTTCTTGAGCCATCCTGTGAACCAAGTGGAATTATTCATCATTGTATGACCTTGCTGGTTTTATACTTGCGGCAGTGATTTTTTGGAATCTGACCAGTTTGTGGAACCAGCGGTTTAAGGCAATGGGAATATTTCCCATGTATTTGAGAGGGCACATGCTTACACCTTCTTTGTTCTTTCTGAAGTTGAAGCAAAGTTTTTTTCCCTAATAAAATATGAATTTAGAGTAATATGGAGAAGGGTTCTGTGGAGCCAGATCTTGACAGCTACCGCATAGCACCAATTTACAGTGCAGAGTTTGATTTTCTTGGTGCTGATGTTGGCATCGGATCCATTAAAATGATTTTCTGTTTCTCAGCTGCTTCAACACTGGCTGTATCAACAGTGGGACAGTGTGACAAATCAACTAGCTCAATGACAAGACTTCAGTGAACAAAAAATGATGGTTTTCGTTGAGCAAATATGTAAGTGACAGTGCAGCCGTTGATGATGGTACTGTACTAAACTGAGGTAAGAGTTTGCTTTCAAATCAAACAGCTGATTTACTAATGTTGTTTTTTAAAATAAGTATATTATTATTTTCTAATAAGTGATGACATTTATTGAACCTGTCATTGGACCCATATGAAGGTTAGGCCGAGAAAATAACAGCTACTCCAAAAGCCCAGCCTTGCGAGGTTTGTGCTCTGGTATGGAACTGTGCTTTGGAAACAGTGAGCTTCTGGTTTGCACCTGTAGTACTCAAAGGGAGACCAGTTCCAAGGATGGCTCTGTAGAAGGCGAGGAGATCTGCCCATAATATAAATCAAGGCTTCATTATCTCTCCCTTTTCATTGTAAGGAAATCTTGGGGGAGGGAGGTGTGTATAAAGGGTAATAGTTACTGAAAAGCTTAGTCTGTTTTCTCATTTCTGATCTGATTCTGCTCTTTGGCAGCAGAGGATGCTGTGAAGCTGCTGAAGCTCTGTAAGTAATATGGGAAGGAGACCTCTGGGCTGGACTCTCTTTTGCCATCAGCTGGACAGGACCCCTGATGAGTCAGGAGACCTGAGCCACCAGTGGAAAGAGTGAGGAAGGAGTGTGTATTTGCAGGATAGATCTGCGGCGGAGGGAGAAGGGCGCTACTATCTTAGGGGCTGAGACAAGTCTGCTTAATTTGGCCACACTAAGCAGCTCTGTCCACCAGTCTTTATCCAGGGCGGGCTGTGATAACTCAGTTTCTTCTTGACTTGCATCCACAGGATTTGGCTAAACATTTTAATGATAACCAAAGTGCATTGTGCATTTCCATGCTACTGACTTTAGTAAAGCTCTGGTCTTTGAATGGGTTTCTTGGACACTACTGTAATGGAAATAAATAAATGCTAAGATCAAAAGACTTGCTAAAATGCATTCATGCTGACAAGTATTTCATTGTTTTTTTTCTGTTGAGTGCAAACTTTGATTGATAACATCTGTTAATCCAGCTGGACAGGACCTCTGGAAGTCTCTAATCCAACCCCAGGATTCACTGTTCCCAGGCTGGATGAGCTTGTCCAGGGCCTTCCTTTGTCAGGTTCAGTTTGGAAAACCTTCTCACACCCATCGCACCTGCGCTCCTGCTCCAACACTCCACCACCCCCACCAGAAAGATTTTTTTTCGTGCATCTGGTGAGAAATTCCTTTGCTGCAACCACATTGTCAGGTCAGTGTCTTGCTGCTGCTGCTGAATGGGAGAAGCAGAATTTCCCTTCAGATTGGCATTTCTCAGGCTGGACACTGGACTAGTGGTTAGGCTGCACTCTGGTGGAGGTGAGGAGGAGTGACAGGGTGTAAAATTGATACTCCTACTATTTCTGTGCTGAATCATCTCACGTTAACTCCCTCTGAGGGCCTCCTCTCTAAGACCAGCTTGAGGCTGAAATATCAGGCAAATGCCATATACTTTCTCTTGGCAGCAGTGGGGAAGGTGCAATTAGCAGACTAGGCATCAAACACAGTATCTGGCACAGAAGAGGGTTTTTTTGTAGCCCTGTGTATACATGTACAACCAAACTGTGCTGGTCAGTAAAAACAGCATAGTAGACAGTAGCTCAGGCTTTCTTTTAATGTATTTGAACTAGCGTGCTTCGTGACATAATTTCATCTTAATTCTCTGTACAGTGCTGAGAACAGGAGCACGTACTGGTAGGTGTGAGATGCTCAACAACCCAACAGGCAAGAAAATGACAGCTTACATTTTGATCGGCATTTCAGTGCATAGTGTTGGTATGAAAATATTCAAGGTCAGGTTAGCTGGGGATCCGAGGAATGTTGTCTAGTTAAAAATGTCCATGATCCTGCCTTTAAAAAGTCCCTCTTCAACCTGAAGCATTCTGGAATTCTATGAAAGGAAAGAGCTTTCAGCTTGTGGATGCTGTTTAATTTCTGTTTCTTTGAAGAAAGAGGGAAAAAGGCTGTCAGAACTTAGGTCAAAGCCAAAAGGAAAAACTGGCATTGCTTTTTGCATTTGCTTGAACAGGAATTAAACCTGAGGAAATGTACCTTACCCTTTTTAGGTGAAATTCCAAGGCCTTGGTTTCCCTTTGAAATCTCAATGTCAATTTTTAAAGTCTGTCTGAAAATTTACATGGTGAGATGACTTTGAATACTGTATCACTTAGTGGGCCATCCATTTTCATTCCTGTATGTGTTGTGGTGGTGAGAGTCTTGTGGTGGCTTTTGTTTTCAATGAGAGTGAAACCGTTTAGAATTGCTCTTTAGCCGAAACCTCTACCGATACAAACCTGTGGTGTTCTAGAGAAGGTTGTAGGGCTGCAGTGATTTCAAGAAAAAGATCTGGAGAAGTAGACTCTTATTTTCATTTTTATGTAAGGTGACCTCCAATGAAGAAAAGAATATTGCTGGTTTTCTTTCTTTTTGTTGCAGTTTTCTTTTAACCTGTATTTTTAAAAGAGCTCTAAAGCTTCTCTGCTTTATGTATTTAGGTGCTGTCTACCTTGTTTTTCTTTCCTATGAGAATTTATGCCCAAATTGTTCTTAACAAAAGAACAAGAGACACTGCGTGTTCTGAAGTAGTGAAGCATGGTCAAGTCTGATTCAGACTGAGACGGACACAATGCTTTCACTGAGGCTTTTTGACCCTTTTTTTATTGAATACTGAATTAATGCAGTTGCTTACCAGAAAATTGGAGGGAAAACATTCATTGAGAACAGAAAAATTCCCCATCAAGTTGGCATTTCTATTACTTATAAACTTGAAAGAGCCAATCTCATCCAGTTTACTCTATCACACAAAACCTTGATTGTGACTTCAAAGTGATGCTGAGGGCTTGCAAAGTTGGATGAGTACTCTTGTTTCACAGACACCAGCTTAAAGGTTGTGCGTGATGGCATAAGTTGAATTAAGTTAGTATTTTAGCATGTGTCAGAGAGAAGTAAAGGCTTTGGGGACTGAGCTGAAACAGCAGATGATGTCAGGGTTGTAAGAGAAAGACAAAAGCCATTCCTTCTATACCTGTCATTTCAGTAATTTGGATGGCAGGTTCATAGGAATCCCCCCACCTTTTTTTTTTTTAAGGCAGGATTGATTCTCCTGGGTATATGGAGGAGGGAAAGGGTAACTATGCAACAAGAAACTGCTGTGCTGAAATTACTTCTGGCTACCTCCTGAAAGGTAAGAGAAGTTACAAAATGCCTTTGGAAAGCCTTTCATCCTCTAACGCTTGATCTTCTTAACAAAGTTAATAAAAGAGAAGAGTAGAAGTGAAATGTAGCATTGCCCAAAGACAGTGAGCCTCCTGGAGATGTTTGCGCTCACAATCAGGCCCTAAAATGTGCTGCATGTAATCTCCTCTGGAAATGTCGTAGTACTCCAGGTCAGCTACTACAATATTCCCTGTGATGAGGGGTCTGTCCATCACTTTCCTGCTTCTTGTGTGCCCTTCCTTCAGCTCTGCCTTCAGATTTGCTGTTACATAGCACTGTCTTCATAAAACATCACAAATTTTCCAAACCATAGCTATTGCTTATGTGGCTTCATCAAGGCTAAAAAGCCAAAATATGACCTCCTATGACCTCTTTCCCAGGTTTCCAAGGAACGATAAAGAACAAACAGAAGTGATCCATTGAAGTGGATTTCTTTTCTTATAATGAGATTCAGGTCAAGCACACTATTTCCTTGCCCTAGTGTCGTCATAATTTTTTTTGTTTGTTGCAGCCACGGTAACTGTTTATACAGACTAAATGTAATGTTTGTTGTTATGAAAGTCTGTCCAGAAGCCAAAATATGCATCCTTCCCTCTCCCCTGGAATAATCGGTACATTGTTTACGATTAAGCTGAAGGACCAGCTTAGTTAGCTCACAAGTCTTAAGAGACTTGTGTCTGCAGCTATTTCTGAGTAACAGACTTATACTGTGATACTATGGCTGAAACTGCTCTACTCTCCGGGCAGCTCTACGGAGCTCAGGTGATATAGTCGTTGAAATGCTCCCGTACCATTACACACCTGAACTTTTGACTTGTAGATCTAAAATCACAAGCTTATGCTCCCTTAACTTCAGTAATGCGCATCAAGCAGCCTTGATTCTAAGGATGTCAGAAAGCACTACACATCTCATCATGGCGTAAAATAAGATCTTCCCCACTCTTATTTGAGAGAGAGATGCTATCTTTTTTTTTTTTTTTTTTGCTATAGCTGTGTTAACCACAGCAGCTTGGGTTAAAAGAGCTGTGGTGCTGTCGAGTATCTTGTGTGTCCATAACTTTTCCTGGTGTAAGGCATAGTGGCAGGGTGAAAGCTCTGTCATTAGGTTCCAGTTCATCTTTAATCAACTGGACTAAATCATATTCACACCATTAACCCTGTAATTATTCACATTTGTTTTGTACAGCCTGCTGTGGCTTTCAAGATTTTTAAATCGGAGAATCTCGCAATCTGTGCTTGCTGATTAGACTCCTTTAAGGCACATGTAAGTGAACATCATATAGTAGTCATCAGGTTTTTTTAATAGTTGCAGTTATTAAAATAGAAATCTTAGGGAAGTAGCAGCTGTATCACTGCCACCGCCCAAGACAGCATTGGCAGGAGAAGTAGTGGCAGGGATGGTTGTTGTGCATATATGGAGAATCAACAGAAAGCTTGAGGGGTGATGTGGTCATTTAGAAGCTGGCGGTTCAGGACTCTTGATGGTTCCTGGCTGTGGCATTTTTAACCTGGCACTGGGGGGCTAATTTACCATCTGGTGGATCTGCAGGCTTAATACATTCTTTTAATCTTACCCTTACCCTGTACTGCAGAGATAATATCAGGCAAGAGTTTTATTAAAAAGACAATGAATTAGTTTTCCTGCATTGCCTCCAGAAAACTATTGACAAGGCCTACTTATTACATTAATTATTGTCAAGTAAGAGCTACTCTTCCCTCGTGCTGTTTGTTCATAGAAGTTATAGCCACAAGTTTTGCAATGGCCATTATTCAATGACCAGGTCTAACTATTGGACCTGATTTTGTTCATTGGTTTAAATGAAATGTAGTTATTCTCCTCCTGCAGAGCGAGTATGAAATGCAGAACAGAGTAGGGTATAATGAGGTCTGTGACCTCAGCATAGAAACCTAGTTGGATTGTAAGTTTATTCTTCAGTATTTCTTCTGTTTTGAAAACACTTATTAGTCTCAATGATCCAAAGGCACTTTTTGGTGCAATCAGCATTCCACATGCATAAACCTGAGTGTCAGTGAGGGCTGTGTCTTTAAAGTAACATATGCACAAATGATCAGGCTGGTTCAGAAAAAGCATCTGCCTGCTCCCTGTCTCCAGCAATGGGCCCAAGCTCACTGTCTAATATTTTGCCAGGAGCTTAGCATACGAAAGGGAGCTTTTTGGGAAGCAGCAGGTCCAAGCTTAGGGAAGCCCTGCCTAGCTTGCACCTACCCAGACCAGGAGGTGAGGAAGCACATGTGCTCTGTGGGGGCAGCAGTGTGACTGCAAGAAGAGATGGCAACAAGCAGGTGGGAGATCCTCTAAGAGCAGAATTGCAAGAAACTCAGCAAGACAACCTGATTCTTGTGCAAGTGCCTCCAGTGCACAAGAATTGTGGTTAGAATTGGCCTGGTGAGAATTTCCATGTCCCCCAGGGCAGAAATGCTGCTGAGGGGACACATTCAGTCCTTGTCATGTGCACAAGAACAGATAGGTAATGTTGTACCAAGTACAAACTGAGCTGGCTGACTAAAAGCAAACCAAACCCAGAAGCAGAAGAATGAGGTACGATACTCTCCTAGCCTACATGTGTTTTAACTTTAAGGGTTTCCTGGACCTCATGTGGTTTATTTAGTTAGTGACTATCAATAGATCTGAATGCTCACTCAGGCTCTCTTGAGAATTTTCTGCATCTAGAAAACCTTCCAGCAAAGAGCTCTGTGATCTGTAGGGCTTGTCTAGAACCCAGCTTCCGTTAGCTTCATTGCTGGCTCCTTGAGCTTACACATTGGAAGAGACAGTGAAAAGTTGTTCCTATTCAGGCCTCCCAAAGATGCCTCTTTGCCAGAGTGGGGAATCCTCGCCCACTAGTTCCTTGTATAGTGACCACTGTCACCATACGCAAAGTAGATGTTGGGAACACATTGCTTACCCATGAAACACACGTGCTTCTTAAGTGAAACACTACAGATCTTCATCAACGGGTTAGTGGATTTCTAAGTTAACCCACTATCATGAGCAATTTTGTCTTCTTTCAGAACTTTGAGTAATGAAGAAAAATGTTCTTTTACTGCCTGTTCTTGCATCTGTTTTGAAAAAGAACACCTTAAAAGACCAGTAGCTAAATGTCTTGACATCATTCTGAGTTTAGTCTTGCCTAGGAGGAATGACCATCTGTTGAATCACAACTTTCACTTCCTTCTGTTGCCTGTTTTTTTCAATCTGTCACCTCACATTGGTCTAGCGCTGTGGATGGGGCAATGCTGTCAAAGCAGAAATAACTGCACTGGAGACGAGGCTGGGGACCACAGGGGCAAGTCTGTGGTCAGGGACTCTGAGGACTGGGCTGGAGTGGAGAAAGAGAGGAGCCCTCATACAAATTAATGTAGGTGGTGTACTTTGAGGGGTAGTGGATGGCAGAGAACAGAAGCTTCTGGGGGCAGTTTGTGACAGTTGTCTTGGACACAACTGTTTTCTCACAAGTTAGTTTTCCCAAGTGCACTGAACTGCTCCAGGAGAGCCCTGTTGTAGATGGTGTGGTTTGCAAAGACTAAAATGGATTTGAGGAGCAGGCCAGTGTATTGAAAGCCACAGAATCAATTTCTTACTGATACCAGTGTCTGCCAAAAACTTACTCTGCACAACTCCTTACAAGAGATCTCAAAAATGCTGAGAAGGTGTAGTATGTTGTAGGGCAGCTGCAGCACCTCAGCATCAGACTTTCTTTCTTGTCTATTTATATAGCTCAGCCTTCTTGACAGAGCAAGCCTTGTCATGGGTTCTGTAGCATTTCATTGTCTTTTCAGCTTTTAATTGAAACAGTGTCTCAAACAATACTGAATCTCAGCTCTGCATTACCTTCCTCTTCTGGGTACTTCTTCATTTTCATTCTTTTTCAGTGTAATAAACCCCAGAGCCCTGTCTCAATGCCTTCCTTCTCCTGTTCTTCAAAGCCGCCTTGAAAGTCCCTGGCTAGACTATCACATGCTCATCATTGGTTTCCCTCAAAGGTCCTGTTTCTTGTAGAAACGCAAGTCCTTAGGGTTGTCGTCCTGAATCTACTTTTCACAAAAGAGCTGTTTTCTACTCCTGTGGCAAACTCCTAAAATTTTTGCTCTCCCACAAGTTGCAAACTTTTCCTCTCTTCTGGACTTCCTCATTCTCCATTAATGTGAGATAATGACCAGTCACAGAAGTACTGTGCCTGCTTCCTGGAGAAACAGAATGTCTCCCTCTAAATTTCTTAATAAAAGGTCTTGGAAAAGTTCTGTTGTTTTCACCTATCAAAGGAAAATATAAGAGGATGGCTTTTACTTTTAAAAGAAGAGACCACGTGAAAAACATGGAACTTGGGGCCCTATCTGCCTTTGTTCATTCTTAAGGTAGGCTGTCTCTTAGGTTATAAAGTTGAGTTGCACAGTATCAAAATGCCTTTAAAAACTGGGCTTTAATCCATCGTTAGTGTTTTGAGGGTCTGTTGTAAACAGATGTGGGGCTACATCTGTTAACTGGGGAAAGTGGAAAATACAGACGTGATGCACTAGCTGAACAGTCATTCCTTTGCCTCACCCTGGTATCAATGTGATCCTCCTCTATCATTATGATCCATTTCTTTCTCATTTTATATTTAGCTCTAGGAAGTAAAGGAAGGGATATTGGATATACCATATTAACCTATCCTAGAAGTGTTCATCAAGTCCTGTAAACTTGTGGAAAATTATTTGAAATGTCCAATGTAACTGAAAAGCAAGTTGTTTTTAATACTGCTGGATCATTTCTCTAGATAACTCAAAATACTATATCAGTGTTAATAATCTCTATTAGTCTGTGTAAATGTGGAAAATGCTGCACTAAAAACATATTGACTTGTTCCTGCTACATTTTCAGGGCAGTTTTGTCACATGACTTCATCAATATTATATACTGCATGACTGAGAGCTCCATGAAAGCATGAGCATTTTAAAGAACATAACACCTTTTTTCTAAGAATAATCTTGCAACATAAGAAATAGGCAAGGTTCTCAAGCTCTTATAATTTTTAAATGGACTGATTTCTTGCTAATTCAAAGTCAATGTATTGGATGTGCTATATCCATATCTCAGTTATTTTTTCAACTGCGGTTTTGTAAAATACAAATTAATTAAACTGTTCAAAATTTGTGTATGTTTTAAGTTTTGCTGTACACTTTGTTGCATAATTTTTTGACAAGTTCTCCATAAACTTAGATGGCAAATTACAGCGTGCATTCAAGTAGTTTGATATACTTGATTGACTTTTTTGGTGCTGAGGTCTTTGAATCTTAAAAAATGTATGAGCTAGCATATTTTTCAGCCCTTCCTGGAAGTGCTGGAAGGTGAACTGGAACATCTGTCATTCATTAGTCTGAGCAGTTTCTTTGTTTAAAGAACAAAACTGGGCTTATTCTGCAAAGGAGACCTATCAGAACACTGAAGGTTTTGATTATTGTTCAGTAAGTTCAGAAACTGTTGAGACTTCATGTTGTTTTTTTTGTTTGTTTTTTTTTTTTCCTGAAGATTTTCCTTGTAATTTGTGGGTATACTGATGGCAAAAGATAAAACTTAAGTTCTTTGTCTCATCTATGTCTCTTTATGTCTTCTAAAACCAGCCTCTGCTCCACCAGAGCATAGTAGGACAGATAGTGGTGATAGTGGTTCTACTACTGATGACCTGGTATTCAACATGTGGTCTGCTGGGGGTTAGGGATGGATTATTGTATCACAGGACAAGAAGTGAGAGTTTCTGTTGAAATAACCAGGCGGCAGACTTGAATCAAACAAAGGCAAGGTTTTTTTACATGGCACGGTAGAAATAAAATGAGACTGATGGGCACAGGGTGTTACAGAGGCTAGGAATATAAAAGGGCTCAAAAAAAGGAACTGAAGATAATCGTAGAAACACTTTTAAATACACAGATGCAAAACCAGCCTCTGGCTCTGACTGTCCCTGGACAGCAAATAACCAAATCTCAGGAGAGTATATCAGAGGAAGAGCCAACCATGCTCTGCTTTTTGTATTCTTTCCCAAAGTACCTATTATCTGCCACAGTCAGAGGAAGGAACCTGGCTTTTATAGATTTGGTCTGATTCACTGTGGTTGTTCTTATGTTGCTGACCTCCTACATCTGTGAAACAGGGGCAGGATTCATGGCTAAATACACATTTTCTGGTGTGCAGAAAAACGTACAAGTTAGAAGTCACGTCCTCAGCCACAACACAACCTGTTCTCACTTTGCTAATATGCAAGGCTAATGAGCATAAATACAGCTGGTTGACCTAAACACGTTGCCTAGACTAAGATGAGGAGTTCATTTGATTCTGGGATGGTTTGAGAAGAAAAAGTAAAACAACATCAAGTTACTCATAATCCTGCTGTGGTCTTATTCGGTTAGCTCACAAATACTCAGGAACAGCACGAAAAATGCAGGCTTCCAGTGCAGTCCAATGCCAAGAACGTAATCCACATTTTGTCCTTAATCCCATGAGGATCATCTCAAATGTTTGCAGTGCTTTTGGCAGGAATATTAAATTACAAAATATAGGTTACTTGCCAGAAACAGAAAAAAGAAGGTTCACAGTAAAAGCTGTGCCCCTGCTCTCTGCTTCTGCAGGAGCAAAATGGCATGTCTGTATGGATGATTACTCTGAAAAAAAAACAAATTTAAAGGGCAGCTTTGCCTTGCAGCAATTGATTCTGATTAGTTCCCTGTACCAAAATATGCACTGTTTGGTGCCTGATGACAATTCAAGGAAGCAGGTGAACGTGACTGTGTTGTCAGTATGTTTGACTTTTATGGAGCTAAAAGTACTTCTCTGTCCCATTTCCAGTTCAGGCTGGGACCTGAGCTTCAGAGCCTGACTTCTGTTTTGTCTGTGGATGGAAAGGAACTTGTAGAACGCAGTGGAGTTGCTTCAGATTCACCTGGACACAACCAAGGCCAGAGTTCAAAGACTGCCATTTTTGTTGAAGTTACTATAAGAACGTAGTAATACCTTCGTAAAATAAATTCTCGACTACACCAAGAGGTGTAAGGTCTTGTTGCATGTATGTCAAGCATCCTTTGAGATTTATATGCAACTCAATACTTTCCCCTTTGTCAAAGTAAAGGCCCCATTAGTCTTTACAGAATGAACGTTAAGCCATTTCTGATGAAATTGTTATACTAGGGTACTTTCATGGACATAAGCTCTCCACTAGAGAAAAGGACAAATTCTAAACTGTTTATTTATTTAACTGATATTGGAAAATTTTAATCTAATGTCAGACATGTTGACTTTAATGCATTTTCCTTCTTTTCTCCTTTCCTGCTGTCTGTCCCACATGACTGCTTTTCCAGGGCCTGCAGAGGAGTGTCTGACATTCTCGTCACTTCTAGGCAATACTCTGGTTGCTTCTGCAAGAAATGGAAACACCAAAGACTTATTTAGCAGCACATTTGAATTTTATCCCTCTATTTGTATTCTTCTGCTCATGCTTTTTTGAAGAACTGTCTTTAAGATCAGCTAGAGATTTAATTTAGAAATCCCAGTTGCACTTTACACATCCTACAGAATAGCAAGGGTACATAGATGTCCGTTTATTGGTTATTGCTTCAAATTAAGAGGAGTCTGAGCTTCAGTCTCTGGATTTTTTCAGCGTCTACCCTATTTGGGTCCATTGATGCTATGATGATGCAAATAAAGATAATATCAGTACATAGAGCTGGTAACCGTGTTTTATTGCCACACTGTTTAGCATCGATGACATAAAGTCCTCATGGATGATGCTGTACTTTGCTGGTGCCTCCCACTCAAAAAGTGTCCTAACTCAGGCACAGACATCACAGAATCAGTCTCCTACTTTCTGTCAAGAATGGGGTGACTAAAAAAAACACTTTCCTCTTTCGTATCAGACAGTTGTGTTTTTCTGTGGTGGCAGGAAAGGATGGACATGAGGAAGTGCTGTCCTCAGAGCTGCTTTCATGCTTATCTTTCTTGCCTTTTCTTGGTCTCGGGTATGATTATACCTGCCAGCTGGGACTCACTTGCAGCTGCATATCTTACCTTGAAAAACCAGTTGACTTTTTGGGGTGCTTAAAAGACCTACATATGCTGTTACATCTGCCCTACATGTGTTAGGAGCCACATCCTGTATCACATATGCAATTGCAGCCCGAAGTAGAAAATAGAACACATTTTCCACTTGTCACTCAAGTTTTGCTAAATCTAAATGTGAGACAGCATCTAGCTGGTTATCTTGATTCTTTTTGCAGCTCTGTTCAGGGGAAAGTGTTTGGAAGAGCACTGAAACCAGAGGAAAGATGACAGATCAAATACATGGAAGAGCAATGCATGCTCTGCCTCTCTCTCGTGAAAAGGGTCAATATAGGTCCTGGAAAGAATTGAAGGCACAAGCCTGATTGAACCCATTGTAAATTTTTCAGAGGAAGGCAGACACATATTCAGAGAAATGTCACTGGTAACATGAAAGTTACTTAAAAAAATAACAGCACTGCTTTCTAAAGATAAACTCATCTTCCTTTTAATTAGAAATCACAGGAAATCAAAGGAAACCACAAGATATATTTTTCTTGTTAACTGAATACCTAGTTACATTTTTTTTCCATTGAAGATCAAGTTGACTAGTTAGAGTGTTAAGGAGAAGCGGCAAAGCAGTAACATTAGCAGAGAGAAGAAAATCGAGGCTTTCCGCTTGTTAGCATCAAAATACATTTGACTGACAGCCTAGTCAGCTAATTCCATACAGCAGTTATTTTGCTTTGTGACCTCTGTTTCAAAATCTTGGTTGATTAACTTAAGTTATATGAAAGCAAATTAGTACATTTGCTGAGAAAGGATACCTTTCAAACACTTCTTGACAAGGCATTTAGACCCTCACATAAACTCCATTTTTTCAGTTGGCATGTTTGCTGAGCACCTGTGAAGGAGTTACTGATGGCAGAATATAGCCATTTCATATGCCTGCTCAGCAGACAGTGTTATGTTGGCCTTCTAAAGTGAGTGATTAAAATCTATAAATAATTGAGTACATGGGATATCTGAGGCTAAAGTAGAGCCACTAAGCATACTAAATCATTATCTTCACTGAAATAAGAAGCAAGATACCCAGCACTTAAGCAAGAAATGCTGGCCTCTTTTCTGATGAAAAGGGATACAAAAATTCAGCCTTGGACCACAATCGCAAGTAAGCCAAGAGTCCTAAATGAGAGAAAGAAATTAAAAAATAAGGACACAAATTCAGTAGCTGAATTCAAAGCCTCCGGTAGGTTCAACACTCAGCATGAGAGGATCCAAGGAGAGTGGAGACTGAACCTCTTTTTTTCAAATAAGGGGCAAGCCTTACTGAAGAGAGAGAGTGATAACATATCTGGTTTCCTTATGTGAAACTTTTCTTTCAACTGAACAAAAGTTCTTGTTGACTTCAGTGGTGTTTTGCCAAAATAGAACTGTATTAGGCACTTAATAGGATTTCAGGACTTAAGGCTCACTGATGTACTTTATAGCCACTTGGGAAATTGTGACAATCACCTGTCCTCCTTTTAGGAATTTACTCTGTAATAACATGCTCTGCTTTTTACATTATATTGTGCAGATTTGGTAAAAAGCCTTCTCCCCAACTTTTAGTGTATTGTTGCATTGCTTAGTGCTGGCGTAAAATTAAATAGCAGCATTTTGGGACTCACGCTGGTTTGGTTTTTCTTAGTATTTTTTGTGTTGTTTGTGTTATATTATACCAGCCTGGATACTATATGGGTACTTTACTTAAGAAATTGGTCATTCATATTTTTTTATTAGCATTCTATGATTCTATATCTGTCAAATCATACTAACTGTAAAACATCGAGCAATGACTAATGAACTGTTTGGAGAATGTAGGCAAGCCCTGCTTCTCATTACATTCTGATGTGCAGGACAACTACCGACATTTTCAGAGGGTTTGCTCATGTTGTAAGCTTCAGTATCTAGGGCATTTGCTATGTGCTGGGCCCTATTAAAAGAGCTTAGTTTCCTGTTGGCAGACCATACAACTTAGAAGAAGACATTGCCAACCAGAAATGCAGGCCACAGGGCCAATCAGATAGAATTTGTTCACTTCTTGAGCCTTGTCTTGAAGGATGCTGAGGACCTGCAGCCCTCATTCTTGCTGCTGAGAGCTATTTCCCCTTGAAACTTCTGAAAACTAGCATAGTGTGTTTCAAGCTAAGAAGAAATGACTGTATGAGTAATTAAGTAGTAAGTTCTCTGAGGGTTTAGTCAGTCTTCCTCTTCTGCATTTGTGCAGTGTGTAATATTAAAGGGGTCTGGATCAGAGTTTCTTATGAGCTAAACAATGCATTAGACATTAACAGTGGTCAAAACTAAGGAATATTGTTTGGCTGCTTCTGATCTCCTCAGAGCCACATTTCAAATGTTTGCAAGCTGAATGTAGAAACCCATAGTCCCTAGACCTCACCCTTCATTATATGAGTCCATGCATTGCAGTCATCTTTTGGTTATATACACAGCAGTCACTTGTGAAGTAAAATAAAAACAATGAGATGGAAAAAAGACACTCATTTGCTAAAATGACATTTACAACTCCACGGTGTGCAGTTGGAAATGAGGCCTCATACTGCTATGTCCTACGCTAACATGCTGGAAGGTACAATCTTTTCCGTACAATCTTTTCCGTACAATTCTCTTGAAATGATATTGCCTGTTAAGTTAAATTTTTACTTGGGTATTGAGATTATCAGCAAAGCATAAGGAAAGATTAGAAGATGCCAAGTTGCCCAATCTATCTACTCAAAGACGACTCAAAGTCACAGGATTTGTTTAAAATACATAATCATTTGGGATTCTTTTCTATTTTCCATCTTGCCCAGGGGTTCAGATTTTTCAGCTTTAGATCTTTAACCAGGCTGATGAAAAACTACATTTATCAAAGGAGCTGAAGGTCATGTGTAGTCATGTGTTTGCAAGAGTTAGCCTTCAGAAAGAAACACCACATCTTACATTATTTGGCAACATCGGTTGTAGTCCTTTTGAATTGCTTTTCAGCACAAGGAGAAGCTGGTATTTCTAATAATTCTTTCCAAGAATATGAAAAGGCCCTCTTGTTGCTGTATTCTCAAGGAATGATAGTGAATCTTCTTTGTAGACACAGGGAGATCACATTGTGCAGCATGTGAGGGTAAAGCCCTTTTTAGAATAGCATCCGTGTATGTGAATGAATTCTTCCTTAATGGAATGGCCACATTTCTTTGGGGACTGCTTGTGTGCCAAAGCAGGGTTTGCAAAATAACAGCCACGATTTAGGCATGCTCATGACACTGAAAGAATAAAAGTGGATGTTGCTGAGAACCATGAAGAACTACAGTATGTAACCATCCTCTTTTTAATCTTTGATGGCTCATCCTCTGTGAGCAGCAACATTCAAACTCTTACTGGATGAGGGAAAGGCTGTGGATGTAGGCTTCTTGGGCTTCAGTACAGCCTTTGACACAATTTCTCACAGCATTCTGCTGAATGCTCTGGCCTGAACAGGAGCACACCCTCCTGGGTGGAAAACTGGTTGGATGGCCGGGCCCAGAGAGTGGTGGTAAATGGCATTAACTCCAGCTGGAGGCTGGTCACAAGTGGTGTCCCCAGGGCTCAGTGCTGGGTCCAGCCCTGTTCAATGTCTTCATCAATGACCTGGATGAAGGCATTGAGTGCACTGTTAGCAAGTTTGCGGATGACACTAAGCTGGGTAGAAGTGTCGATCTGCTGGAGGGTAGGGAGGCTCTGCAAAGGGATCTGAACAGGCTGGACCGCTGGGCTGAGACCAATGGCATGAGGTTTAACAAGGCCAAATGCCGGGTCCTGCACTTGGGGCACAACAACCCTATGCAGTGCTACAGACTAGGAGAAGTCTGTCTAGAAAGCTGCCTGGAGGAGAGGGACCTGGGGGTGTTGGTTGACAGCGACTGAACATGAGCCAGCAGTGTGCCCAGGTGGCCAAGAAGGCCAATGGCATCTTGGCTTGTATCAGAAACGGCGTGACCAGCAGGTCCAGGGAGGTTATTCTCCCTCTGTACTCGGCACTGGTGAGACCGCTCCTTGAATCCTGTGTTCAGTTCTGGGCCCCTCACCACAAGAAGGATGTTGAGGCTCTGGGGTGAGTCCAGAGAAGAGCAACGAAGCTGGTGAAGGGGCTGGCGAACAGGCCTTATGAGGAACGGCTGAGAGAGCTGGGGTTGTTTAGCCTGGAGAAGAGGAGGCTGAGGGGAGACCTCATTGCTCTCTACAACTACCTGAAAGGAGGTTGTAGAGAGGAGGGTGCTGGCCTCTTCTCCCAAGTCACAGGGGACAGGACAAGAGAGAATGGCCTGAAACTGCACCAGGGGAGATTCAGACTGGACATCAGGAAAACATATTCACAGAAAGGGTCATGGGGCACTGGCAGAGGCTGCCCAGGGAGGTGGTGGAGTCACCATCCCTGGAGGTATTTAAAAGACAGGTGGATGAGGTGCTCAGGGCTGTGGTTTAGTGGCAGATAGGAATGGTTGGACTTGATGATCCAAGAGGTCTTTTCCAACCTCATGATTCTATGATTTGTGACATGAGAAATGGGGTCTGACTGAATCAATTCCAGAGTCTTTTTGTGGCCTCGGAGTAGCTTAAGAGCTACGCATTCCAAAATGGCAAAATACAAAATTTCTGTCAGCATCTTCTCTCCACCGGGTCTTGCAGGGGCAACTGGCAGTTAGCACATGTGGAACTCACAGCCGGTCTACAACCTGTCATGATAGTTGCCACATACTCAAAAGCGCTGAAGATTTGAGTTTAAGATTGGGACTTTGAGGCATGTGAGCCTTACTTATACAGGGAAGGAGTACCATGGCTGTACCTACAATTTATTTTCAGTCCTCCGTGTGCAAGTTCAACCAAATCAATTTGTGTTAGATCAATTAGACAAATATACCTTAATTTATTTCTCCTTACTGAAGTGAAATTTGTGTGCCTACATCATCCAGCATTCATTATTCCCCAAAATACATGATACATTTACACACCAGAAAGCTCCATGTGATGAAGTTAGGTTGTCACTCAGCTAAAATCACAGTGAAGACAGAACAATTCCAGGCAGAACTTGGGGTAAGCTTCTTCTGCTTAACTGTGGTTTTGTTTATAAACTTTTAACTACTGCAGCCAGCCCTAGCTACCTTGTCCCAATGGCTGTCTTGAGTTAAAATCCCCTATGTTTTGGGGATTTGGGTGTGAATTTGTTTGGCTTTTTTTAATGGTACGTGAAAGATTTTGAATTGATTTAATTCCTTATGGGCAAAATGAAAGAAATAGTAATTAGGAAAGCAGCTGACGAGATAGAGAAGGCTACAGCTTTATGCAGGGGGAGACTTGAAATCAGCATGATAGAATTTTCTTGAGGTCACATCAGAGACCCTGACACAGCAGAGCATAGAAGGCAAGATCTCCTGGCCACTTTTCATAGTTTATTCATATGTTTGTATAAGTCAGGAAAAAAAAAATATGTGTGTGTGTGTGTGTGTGTGTGTGGAGAGGAGAGGAGGCTGTTTTTTTCCTGAGCTTGTGTGACTATTTCACAACCAGTCTGCGTCTGCAAATTTTCAGGTAAACAGGGCTCACTTCTCCCTTCTGGTAAGCAGAACTCAGGTCCAAGTCTGAGGACATACACACTCCTAGACATATCCTAATCTTGGACCATTCATTGGTACATAATTCTAGATCAGAAAAGAAATCTGAAGCCACATAGGGACTTGTGGCATAATCTGACCCCTGCAATGGGAAGAGAAAGCAACATGTGGCCACGTTATTGCTAATGCCAGCAGAAAACAGTCTGCATCCCAGGCAAATTTTTCACGAGTGAAAAGTGAGTTGCTTAGCTATGAAAACTGAACTGACAGTTCTGGCCCTAGTAATAAATTGGGTGATGTGTTTGTTGTTTTTATAGCCATTCAGGGGGCAATTATTATCAGAGAAATTCTGGAGTATCTTGCTGTTTTCTTCTCTTAATTCAGTCTTATTCTAGTAATAGATCTTCAGTTCATGCACATTTTTCTCCCCTTTATCATCTTTTTTCTTCCCTTCCTATATCTCTTCCTATCACTGCCTTTTTCCTCCAGACCACCACAGTTCACTCTGTTCTTCCTGCTCTCCTGTCAGATCAGTTTTCTCACTAGCATGCACTAATACTAGTGTATTGGTATGTACTACATATATATGATCATAGCATAACATATGGCAAAAGGTAAAACAATATGGTATGATAGAGAAACCATGTATGTGTAGAACCATACATATATTTTTGTTGTATGTGTTTTATTAGAATACTGTGAGGTCTCAAGGAAAACTACTTTAACCCTGACACATTGAACTCACTTAGTTGTCCTTCTATCTCTGCCATTATTCTGTTTTTATTGACCCAGACAAACTGGAAAGGGCCTAGATCTGAAGGAAACATCATTAAATACTTTCACCAGCGGTCTGGCTGACACAGTGCAGCAAGTGCATAACTTCAGTTAACGACATCACACGAAAGCAGGCTTTCCCAAGCAGTATTAGGCTTTAAGTATAACAGTTTTTATGCCTTCTATCTTTTTCATTTCACCTTGTTCTGTCCTTTTACAGATGATGACTACATGTGCTCTAATTAGAAAAGTCTTCTGAGTAGATGAATACAATTGTTTTATCTGCATTTTCCAGGGGGAAAAAAAAAACTACATCAGGGTCCCTTTTAAGTAACATAGGATTGAAAAACTGAGAGGAGGATGATCAGAACAGTTGCATCAGTTTGACTCAATCACTTTTCTTTAATCACCGTAGGTATCTTTTGCAGGCTCTTTCCTAAGTCATAAACAGCTGAAGCTGATTCAGTCTATTATCTGTTGTTAATTCAGTTTCACAGTCAGTATAAATAAGTAGCTACTGTAGATAATTAGCTACAACCAAGTTGGAGTCAAGTGAGTAAGTAAACCCAAATCTTGGTCAGTCCATCCTCTTCCATGGAGTGTGAGGCTCGGTGCTGAGATTCTGAATGTGCAGAAACAAGCATCTGTCAAATAATTCATCCTTTTCATTTCAGGACATGAGGAAAGTTATACTGATCAAAGTGGAAAGACTGCCAAAAAAAAAAAAAAAACAAACAGCAATTGATTGGAACAGTTGTGCCAAGACATATATCTTTCTTGGTCGTTGGCTTTAGGAACAACTTGCTGTCTAAAGGCAAGTTTTCCATTATTGCAGGAGTAATGCTGTATGTGATACTTTTTATAAGCCTTCAAATCTTACAGTTAGAAGAGATGCTTTTGCACCACAGATTCCCGAGCTGGGAATTTTTCTGACTTACTCAAATGTCTGCTACAGAATGTCTAATATTATTGCGAAGTATTTCATAAGTATTTCATATTCTATAAGTATTTGGGAATATTTGTGGATAATATGACTTATGGGTACTGAGGTTTCACTAATCAGAAATGCTCTGAGTATTGTTACGGGATGCTGCAGGAATAACACATGTAGCTGGAAGGGACCTTGTAAAAAATTTCCATGACTGCTAAGCTTAATGAAGCTTTGTAAGTAACAATGAAAAATGAAAGAGTAAAATAATAATTTTTAGAAAAACCCAAACAACTAAGAAAGTTACAGCTCCAGAGGATTTTTCTTATGTGTTGCTGAAATTTGCCTCTGATAATCATGCTTGGACACTAAAAGCCTTACTTTTATGCTGCCCTCTATTTTAACTCAGGGAAGGGCATTTGCACCCACAGTTTAAAAACAAAGCCTGCAAAGCAGAGGAAAGAAATGCCTTTGAAATCAGTAGTAAACCTGGTAAGGAAAGCAAGAGCATGATACACTAATACGTTTCCTTTTAATTCCAGCTAAAAGTGTTTGCAGAGAGGTGCAGCAACTCAAGTTTTCTACTCACTGACTCACAGAAGCGCTAGTCTGCACAAGCCTTGCTGGTCGCAAATTTTCAAATGCTGTTTCAGTAGGGAATTAAATGAATTGCCAGCTCTCAAATAAAAGACTGGAAGAACTCCAAACAGGTTTTGGCAATGAAGCTTTGTCCTCTTCACTAAGAGGAAGCTGTGGAGGCAGTAAGTGCATACATGGCTCTATTTTACCTCAAGGTGACTACGGTTATGCGTCTGCATCAGTGAGTACCCTAGAGCAATAGGAATTTATCTGGGCAGCTAAACAGTGCTGAAGACCCAGTGCTTTTTTAAGGTGGTTAATTTGGACTGATTGCCCTTTAACAGGTGGACCATCCAAGGTGAGCTTATCAAGCACATCTTCTGACTTTGTTTTGTCCAAAAGAAATCCAGGCCATGTGCTCTGAGGCTATTCTGGGATGTGAAACCAAGTGCTGAATATAGGAGCTATTGGGAGACTGGAAAGTACCTTTTAACATGAATACTAATGTAGGCACCCTCCCTCAGCTGATGACTACCCTCGTGTCAGATCATAACACAATACTGATACTTTCATTTTATTACAAGGCATGTTCATCAAGGGTGTCACAGGAGCACAGGGTGAAATTGCTATTTGTGATTAATGTCAAGGTCTTTTTTGTCATCTATTTTCCAATTTTTCAGTCCAGATGATATATTCTTTAAAGATGTATTAAAGGCTTTATACTTTGTACCTTTGTATCTTCTTATTTTGTTTCACTTTGTAAAGCCTACCACTTAGTCCACTTGTAATTCTAAGAAGCTTTCAGTGATTTAGATCAGGCTCATAGGTTCTATACTGTGCAACAAAAGCATTTTCAGATCTCTTTAGGATATTCTTCTCTTTCGTATCCTCTTTCATATTTCTTATTTGACTTTCAGAGATTGTTACATGTATGGGAGTGTCTGCTGGCATTATTCCTGACTATGGTGACAGACTGGATTATTATAAATGGTTCTTGGAAATCAAGGAAGATGTTGGAGCTATTTATGAAAAACGGCATACTTGTTTCCAACCACATTGATGAGAATATCAGAAGAAAATGGTTAAGTTCCACAATTTGTTGACTGCAACACACATGAAACTGAAGATACTGCTACAGCTAAAAGCTGTTCCTTCAGTTGCAGTCAACAAATGCAAGAAATGCAAGAAATCTTTTATGAACACTAATCATTAGTATGAACTCTATTTTGGCTGCTATGGTGCTACAGCAGTGGTACCTCTTGATGGAATCATAAATACCTTCTTCCAGGATAGTATTTAGTTATATGTAGCACAGTTCTGGTGCATGAAGTGCTCATGACGGCAGGAGCAGGGAGTTCATCTACATGAAAGACTGGTATAAAATGAAAAAATTCTAAAACCCCCAGCTAGTTGTAAAAGCAGTTTTGTTTTTGAAAATAAACACAGCTGGAACCACAGCTGCTGAAAACATTGTAGTGTAAGTCTGGCACTGATCGTCATTACAAGAGGTGTATCCATCACATCAGTAATGCTATCTCCTTTTGGCCTAAGTAGAGACAAAGCATAAATGTATTGTGACTTCAGCATCACATAAACAGGAATAACAAAGTTCAAGTAAAATAGATCTTGAAAGAATGTGACTGATGATAGAAGAATTTTTTAAAATTTTTGTTAAAGATGTTTGAAGATTGGAACCAAAAAGCTTTGGACAAGCTAGTGCACTGGGCTAAGAATGGGAAGCAATGCATACAGCACCATACAGGGCTGGCTTTTCAAGGGACTTTTTTAGGAGCGCAAATCCTGGGACCAGGGAAGGCTTTTTCCAAGTGGCTGAAGATGTGGACAGAAATCAGGGATGTGGGTAGTAAAAGGAGATCTGAGGAGGGAGAGAAGCTTTCTGCATGTGCTCTCCTTCTCATAGGACAAAAAAAGAGGATATTGCTGGATAATATGATTGGGGGGGGAAGCCTAAAGTATGGGAATGCTGAAAGGGCATCTGTGTGGAAAATAGTCACTCAAGATAAGATGTAGATTGTAGCTCGTGTTTGAGTAAATACAGATATCACATATCGGTGCTACAGTGAGTATAGCTCTTCATTTGTGGAAATGCTGGCCTAGAATAGCTGTACCTAGACTTGTCTATTGGTTTTATCTTCAACTGCCAAGACATTTGTGGCATACCAGCTCTGCAATAATCAAGAGATCTGACTTAAACCCCTAAATGGCTGTAATGAAGGGAGGAGAGGGAACATGTCATTCCTTAAGCGTGTGTGGTAAACTGTGTCCCTTAATTGTCTTGTGATTCTATTACAAAGAGCTAAAGCATGATCTGGTAGATAAGACAGATCAAGAGGAGGTTAAGGCTTTTCCAGTTAGCTGTAATTATTTTTTAAATGTGGCCACTTATCGTATAGAAACCTTTGGAATTTCCCCTCTATGGAATCAGGAAGAATGTTAATATGTGGGACTATTAACTGAAGTTTCAAATTTAACATCAGTTCTGCCTCAGGTGGTTCCTTTAAACTTTGTTCATTGAGTAGTGTTGATGGGTAATCTGCTGTGGATGCTACTGGGAGATCCAGGTTCAAACAGAAATACCTGGGTTGTGAAGCTGTGCTGGGTAGGCAGTGCGTCAGGATTGTATTTGAGGGGACAAAAATCCTAAACAACAACTAATCTTTTTCTTTCAGTTCATTGCAGTTCTTGCTTTCCTAAGGAGGGTGCGTGTGTGCACCTGGTAAGCACATTAGAAGTCCCTGGTGTTATGGAGATTGTGTTCAACACTTTACCAATTCCCGCTATCGGTGTAGAAGCCAGATAAGTTAAGTAGCACAGAGCAAACCACTCTTGTTTCCTGATGGCACTTTGGTTTTTTAGGAATAACTAGTGCAACTTTAAACTCTTTGAATAATTCAAGCAATGAAAAGTTGACTGGGTTTGTACCTCCTAGAAATTATGCTAAAGCGCACGGAGGACATGGAGGTGATTAGTGGCAGCCAGCATGGCTTCACCAGGGGCAAATCCTGTATGACCAACTTAGTGGCTTTCTCTGATGGGGTAACCACAGCAGTGGACATGGGTAAACCAACGGATGTGGTCTGTGTAGACTTCTGTAAAGCCTTTGACACAGTCCCTGACAACATCCTTCTCTCTAAATTGGAGACATATGGATTTGATGGCTGGATGGTATGGTGGATAAGAAACTTGTTGGATGGTTGTATTCAAAGAATAGTGGTCAATGGCTCAAAGTCCAGACAGTGAGATTAAGCGCACCCTAAGAAAGTTTGCAGATGACACCAAGCTGAGTGGTGTAGTTGCCACACCAGAAGGACAGGATGTCATCCAGAGGGACCTGGACAGGGTGGAGAAGTGGGGCTGGGAGAACCTCATGAGGTTCAACAAGGCCAAGTGCAAGGTCCTACACCTGGGTCAGGACAATCCCCATTTTCAGTACGCGGTGGGGGATGATGTGATTGAGAGCTGTTCTATGGTTCTACTTACATTAACAATGTATTCCAGTTATTTCCTTCTCAGAGAGAGAATAGGACTTTGACAAAGCATGACAAATGCTTGTTAGGTCACCCCAGGAACACATTTCTGCAACTGTTTGGCAGTTCTTTGAAAATCTGAGTCCTGGCCTTTCCTGATGCAGTTTCACTGGTGAGCTCCCGGTTGCTGCTTGCCAATTCCTCACTCCAACACAAACAGGTGCCTGCTTGCACATCACAAAATGTTTCCGGTGTTATCCCAAGAGACCTATCCCTGCAACTGTTACAGTTTTATAAACAGTCAAGGTCTATTTTTTAACAAACTCCAACTAATAACTGAGTTTGCCTCCCTTTTTTTTTGAGGGGGGGGGCATTTTTGTTGTTTGTTTGCTTTTTAGTGATTACATTCGTATGAGCCAACTAATACAAATTTTGAACTGCTGCAAATCCACCTATACAATTTCCTATGAAATTACAGAACTAAGTATGAATAGGCAAGTATAAAGAGTTGCTTGTAAGCAACTGTAGAGTAGGACAAACAGATAAAAATATCAAGTGTACTTCATTAGCCTAGAAATATGCTGTTATTTATAATAGCTGTGTTTGTGTCTTTTGCTTTTCACAAAATAAATTATTGGCAGATTTGGTATTGGCAATTGACCAGATTGTGTTCAGGGATAAAATGTGCAGCAAGATAAACTATTAGATGCAGCTGAGACTCCAGGCATATAAACAAACAGCAGAACATTTGTATTATAAGTTTTAAGGTTTGTTTTGTTGTTGTTGTTTGGGGTTCGGGGTTTTTTTTGTGGGGGAAGGGTTGTTTGTTTAATTTGGGGGGTTTGGGGAGGGGTTCCATTTTTTTTTTGTTTTGTTTTAAACACGGGTATGTCATGGATATTTTTTTCCCCTATTCCCCTAGTTCATTAAGCACCTCCACTAGCCGCAGTGTTTATAAATGTAAGTCTGAGCATCACTCGTAGGTGAAACCTACAAAGAAACCTGTACCAATGTTGCCGAAGAAGTAGCTTGTTTAGCTGAAAGTAAGAATTAATAACAATCAATCAGAATTACTTTATGAACTTTGGGTGAAGAAAGGTCCATAGGTGGATACCAGTCATAGTTTATTTCTCTTTTTACATTGGCAATTGCATTTCCTGTTTCTTTTCAGCAGGCACAACTGTCAAATATAGTACTCAAATGAGCGTTTACTTATTCCAAAGCATTCTTCATCCTTGATTTTTTTTGCTTTGACGAAAATAAAGGTTACTATAAGTTCATAATGTAGAATTTAAACACATGTGTGGGAGTAGAATTGTTTTAGACCACAGACAAACATCAGGATGGTCAGATCTGCATTCTGTTTGTTTGCCCAGCATTTAAATCAGCTTGGCAGCCTCTGAGGGCTGTGGAGGCACTTCATCTTAAAGATGCTGGTAAAAAAAAAATCTGATTTGGGCGCTCTGTTGAATTTCAGTTTATGGTATGTGAGTTAAAGAAATTATTTCCTAGTCAAAGGTAAGGGTTTGGGTTTTTTCGCCTGTTGCTTAGGGGGAAGCTGGTTTTGCTTAGTTTAATCAGCTCAACGGCCAAACATTGCATCTTAAACATTTTCAGTGCTATAGTGGTATGGTGAAACCAGATTTAACAGTGGTTGTACCAGATAAATATTTGTAAATCACCACATACAATTTTTTTCACTGTAGTTTTAATGGTTTTAATACCGGATGTTTTTATTTTCAAATCTCTTCTATTCTCATGGTGAAGGTTTGAGACATTTTTTGAAATGCCTATTTTTCAACCTGTCAGAGGCTTTTCCTCTTTAAACTAGCCACTATAAAATCTGCAGACAATTATTAGTTGCCTCTTGTTCAGACTTGTATTTGCCCATCTGTCTTTCAAAGACACAAGTGTGACACTTCTCCAACCGGGGCAGGAAGAGAGAACAGTAAATTCACATTGCAGATGACTTTGAAAGACAGCAATTCTGTATTCATTCCAAACTGCAATGAAAGGTAATTGCTAAGCTCTCCACAGACTAGCAATCTGAAAAATGTTGGCTTCCTAATTTCAATAAATTAGGATGGAGGAAAGTCAAGAAAGTGCAGACTTCCGATTTCAAAAGCCCCTAAATTTGCCACAGAAGCTGGGGCTTGTTTGTTCCCTTTCAGTCCACATAGTGGGATGGCAGAAGAGGGAGGGGTGCATCTGTGATTCTCTGATTTCCAGACTGTTGGGGCAAGGAATACGAAAATCCTGAACCCTCTTTCCTGAGAGGGCTGCCGGGATCTGTAGGGCTCCTGAAATTCCTGACTTTCAGGGTGGTGGGATATCTGCTTCGTAGGCTGTCTCTGGGCCAAGACATCAGAGGCATCCCCAAAGTCTGTCTGGTAAATTTCTGAGGAGCTCAGTAAGTAAATTAGCAAGAGTTCAAGCAGGATCCCAAGGGAAAAGAGTCTCTTGTATTTGATTTAAAATGTATTCCTTAAAAGTCCATTAACAACTCTAATTGTAGATGAGAAACAGTGGTCTCCTCAACATCTGAATATTCCTGGGAACGTTGCCAGCAGTGACTGGCTGCACTCAGATGCAGTTAATACAATTCTTCTCACAGAATTTCTTCCTTCTTGTGTCTGACAGTGACGTCAGATCTGCACTGTCTTAGAACTCTTCCCCCTCCTCTGTTCTATAGCTACAGCTTGCCCTGATCTTCTTATTCCTAAGCTCTGAAATGCTTTAGGAGATATCTGATAGTTGTCCACAGGACCTCTAGGAACCAGAACTCGAAGACTAATCTGGACCATGATGCAACTGAACTGAACTGGAGTGTTGGCTCAAACTTTTTTTCCACACAGTTTGGAGATTGGTAGAAGTTATTGTCAAGAAACAGTTAATAATTCTGGGAAAAAAAGTAAATAAATTCGTGCAATGTAAAAGAAAAATATAAAAAAAATGTCACCAATTTTGTTAATTTGGTTTTAGGCTGCCCTTTTTCCTTCCCTTCATGTAGCCTAGCTGTCTTTTTCTACATTTGCCTACTGGTCTGAAAGACCTGAAAAATCAAGTTATGTGTCATTGTTCATGTGGCAACAGTTTGATGTCTCGGTTCAAGACACAATGGAGCAAGTGTTTTAAAGAGGGGAAACAAATCATTTTTTTTGTTCTTAAAATGTAAAGAAGTTTCCCCTCAGAGAGGCATATGACAGCATTTATTTGCATTTATTTTCCAGAAGCTTCTTAACTCTGAAAGATACTTTGAATTTTAAGAGCACTCTAAAAAAATCAAGTAAGCACTAGTGACAAGCGTTAGTTAAATTGGTGGGAAGGTTTTAGTAGTTACCCACTTTAAAGGCATTTTATATGGAAGAAAACATATTCTGAAAGTAGGCTATGTTACCTACCGCAAGTGCTGAAACACAGCGTCTGTGTCTTTGCAAGCAGACACAGCAGTGGATGAATCTCTTTTGGAAGAACAGCCTCAGGTTAGAGTAGAAAACTGGAAATGCCAGTAAGAGCAAAGGCAAAGCAGCTTCATCTGGAAAAGGTGAAGTCTTATGAGTCCTCTTCTTTCTGAAAATACTCCTTTAGTCCTAGATGTAACTTCTGCAAATACCATCTCTGCTTCTGTTAAGAGATGAAGGGCATGTAACTACTGCCACTGTTAGCATCCCATGCTATTTGTGTCTTCTGAAAGGTCACAGGATCCTTTTTTCCAGTAAAGTAGATGTTTTGACTTGCAGTATCAATATTTCAAATTCTGCTCTCAAATTTCTCTATTATAAATCATAATGATTGCTTCTTGCAATAGTAGCACTGGGGCAATTGTCATTTGTTCCACATATTCATGACACTAATATCAGAGGAGTTACAAGAACATATTCACCTGTGGGCTATGGATACAGTGTTTCTTCACCAAAAGGTAGCTGTTCATTTTATAAAACATCCTCTAGTTTCTCAATTCAGCTCTAACTATATTTTTAAGCAAAACTTCACAGGATTGTTTAGATTGGAAAAGACAAAACTTACAGGCAACAATGCATCAAGATTGTCTTTGTTTACTGTGAGGATACAAGGCTACTTCCGAGCAGCTCCTACCAAACACTGTAATGGGAAATCCTTAGCAGAGATGTTTATAAAGTAGAATTATTTTGAAAAAAAAAATTATATACATTAGAATTGATTTGAATAGGGAGTTCTGACAATCCTAGATACTGCATTACTCAGATTGCTCAAGCTCGTGGGATAGCTGGCTAAACCAGCAAAGTGAGACTTTGTACCAGGTAATTTAATTCTGTAATTATCTTTTTGCTCTTCCTATATGCCCGTGGGGTGAGAATTTGCTCTCGTTCACTTATATTCACAAGAAAGTAAAAGCGCATTTTGGAAAACCGTGCTTCCCAACTCCTAAAATAGAAAAGAAGAATAAAAGGTAATCCTTAGGAGGAAAAAAAATTGTTTGTTAAAATAGGCAGTGAGATGGAATATGCTCTTAGCTGTATTGATTTTAATAAAAGTTGTTTCAGTGACATGAAATCTAGATTTATATAAGAAAAACAGAAGGACAACAACTAGTTCAGTTCTTGTGCTGCAGTGACAGCTGGGCTTCACCTGAGCTTATGGGAGATAACAGATACTTCCACATAGTCATAGCAAGATCAACGACCATCTCAAAAGCAAAAGTAATATTGCAAGCATTAGCTGTGCCAGGGAGAAAGTAACATATCTGAATTCTGATCATACTTCTTTAAGAGAAGGTGCGAGTTTGCATCCTCCTCTTAGCTAGGTCACTATGACCACTGGCCAGTTACAAAAAACTTATTCTTTTTGTAGAACAGAATAGTTTAGGTTGGACCTTAAAGATAATCTAGTTCCAATCCCCTTGCCATGGCCAGGTACTTGTCTCACTAGACCAGACTTAGCCCTTCTATGCTTTCAATGGAAGAAGGAGGGAGGTGAAAGACCATAGGGCTTCAAATTATGCCCATTATGTGGGGAGTTCACCCACTTATCTGTACACTTAAACAGTATTTGAGGCAGATGACTGTATCTGTTTTCTAAATCTCATTTCCAGCTAATGAGAACCAAGTGGCAAATCATGATTTCTGTAAAAAGACTGTGAAACCTCAGTGGCATGCTTGTGCTGGAGTCAAATTAAATGTATGCCGGTCAGGCTGCTTCCAAGATAGCTTCTAAATTAGGCACTGAAGATGTAACCTGACCTTGTGCTCCCTGCAGAGCCAGCTGAATGGCTGAGAACTGAGAACTGCTCCACTCTGCTAGTTGGAGGAGATGACTGCCAGTGCACCTCTGATCCCACTGCTGTGCTTTCCAAACAGGCAGCTCCATGGGTGTCGGAATCCAGTTTCAAGTGTTCTGGATTCACCTCTGGTGCTGGAAGAGCCCACACTTAGTTGAGGATCAAGGTTAAATAGTCCTTCCGTAGCATTCAGAGTGGAGTTCAAGGTCACTGCAGGGAGAAGTGACTGTCTGAGCTGTGTAAACGCTGCTGCCAATGCTGTTAGCCTTCACCCAGAGAGACTTGACTGAACAGGCAAGACTGCTCTGATGAGCCAAAGGCTCATTTGAATTATTTATACATCGCAATTTGGCTAAGCACCACTGAGAGTCTGGATTACCTTTTTGCTATATACTAAACTGCTGTAAAATTTTTGGTTTTCATTAATTTCAAGTGGATCACTATCATTTTCGTAACACAGATCCAGAACATGGACAAAAATACCCTGGGGACAAAGACAGGAGGAAAGGCATACTGAGTCCCATCACCAAGGGTGCAGGTAGCTGCTTCTGACTTATTTATGTCAATCAACCCAAAATGGGGGTTCTTGGCCCACCTTGTGCTGCAAGGGGGATCACCTGAATTTCAGTTATGATTACCCTTATGATTTCCTTTAATTTCCAGTCTTGCTATTAATGAGTGCTCACCAGGACCAAAAAGACCACTGGTATGATCAGATTCAGTCCTCCCACTACCACAGGTGAATATATGCAACAGGCATGTGAGCATTTTAAGTACCCGGAAGGGCAGCAGTCTTGATTTTTACATGGAAACGAGCCCCAGGCCCCAATTCCTGGTTGGCAAGATTAAGTAGGCTTTATTCCCCAAAGTTGGAAAAGCCTAGAGGTATGTCTGTGCCTTCTAGGAGATGGAGTTCCCCTCCAAACAGTGAGTATGAGTGGGTTTCCAGGAAAGAAGGGATGTCTCCCGTAGCAAGACCAAAGTTGATGGCTGCCACACTTGAGAATGATGTTAATGGGGTGGAGTTCTTTATGGAGGTGGATGTGAAGAGCAGGAGGAGAGATTTTTGCCCTAGAAGCTGTAGTACTTGGGGACTAAAAGTCTGAGGCATGGCCAGTTTCTTGTTCAAAAATGGTCACAAAACATTTTCTTCATACCCCATCAATTTATGGTGTGCCAAGGGGCCTTTCCAGTGCCTTACACAAAATTCTGAAGAGCCTATAGATAATGTGCCACAGACCAAAGGGGTGGAAAACAGAACAAAGGCACCAACAAGTCTCCAGGTTTCTGCCATGGCAAGGAATTGGTTAAATTCACAGGCAGTTTGTACTCCTTTGTTCTCGTGCCAGCATTGTTTAGCTGCTCTCACAAGACAGGCTGTCCATATTCTGTGGAACACTTCTCTGCATCTTCTCCAGAGCTGTTTGGTTCTTGAATGTGAGTGCCCAAATCATATATTGTGTTCTGAGGGGAACACTAAGAGTTTTGTACACCTTCATCAGTACTTCCCCACCTCTAGCAGAGAAATATTATCTTACCTAAGACATATTTACTTCAATCATCTTTCACATGTCCTATGTCATTTGACTTTTAACAAATGTGGCCTTAATCCCCTGCATCTCTATCTTTACACACCTTACCTATCTTTGCTGACCAGGATTGTCTGCTATTTGTGACTCCTAAAAACCTCTCTATAGTGTGGTTTGGTGGGGGTTTTTTTGGTTTTTTTTTTTTGTTCTTTTTTTTTTTTTTAATTTTCACTTATTCAGACCAAAAGTGCTTCCCAAGAAGATTTTTCAGTTGCTTGGGATATATAAATAGGATAGTTTATAGTTTCTACACCTTTAGTCTAGATATGTTCCAATCTCCCTCCACACTGAAGTCTTTCAGCTCTTCAGTTCAGGTAAATTCACTAATGAGCTTCCTTAATTTGACAGTTTGCCCTTCTGTAGTTGAAAAATTTAATTACCACCCTGTTTCTGTTTGTTATTTTGTTAAATGTAAATGAAAACAGCTGAGTACTCAGACCAATGTTGTTTTCTATGACCAGCTTTTTTCTGAGTGTCTTCATTACTTACTAATTTGGGCTTGTCTCTTTTTGTCTCAGTAACTACTGAGATGAAATCTGGCAGCTATCATAGACATGGCTAGCTGGGCCCGAGTTTATTATTAGAAGAATTTGTTTCCCAAATAGTTTCTGAGAAGTTAAACTTGACCATGGCACAATTCCCAGTAGTGTTTCTATAATAACATTTCAGTGACAGACCTCTTCTTGCAGCATTATATTTTAGCTGCAGACAAGAAAGGCCAGGTTTCAATGAGGTGTCCAAATTAAAAACAACCATGCTGCAAAAAATGAAGGCTATGAGCAGGTGGTCTGGGAGTAAAGCTTCGTGTTCATGTACAATGGTGAACTTTATGATTAATTAAATTATGAGGATTTAAATGACAGAAGGCTTATTTTTTAACGAATTGCAAAGATCACTTGGTGTTTTCCACTTGCCTGGCTGAAACGCCTGATTGCTGAAACAGAAGGAGTATTGTGCTAAGATTTCAAATGGATGTTGGCCTATTGGTCATACTCACATGGGTTCAGGTCTGGCTCCCATGTGGAGCAGGAGTTGAACAGTAAAAAAGAGAAGTCCACTCCATGGGCTATTGTTCTCCTGAGTTGTGGTAACCGAGCCAGCCTTTTGTACTCTAAGGCTGCTTTGTTCAGCCTGGAGTGCCGTGACAGAAGAATTCCCTTCTCTCTCCTGTTCTGCCAGCCCTGTTTCCTCTGGGTACTTACTGGCGTCTTCTGACCTGTTCCAAGTGGAGACCTTTTTGCCTGTAGCAATGGTCATTACCTGGCAGAGGCTGTAAGCAGATAAGTCAGTCATGGGAAGAAGTGCATTTAACATTTTCCCAGTTGTTGTACCTACAATCAGGTAGTGCAACTTGAGTGTGGCTTGAACTCTTAAATGTAAGAAACATGCAAAGCATCTCAGCCCGTGTCTGTCTCTCATTGAAATTAGCCTGCTGTTCACATATGACAAGGCTTCTAGTGGCTCCTATAATACTATTCCTGAGTTATTACCTACCCTTCTTACCTTCCTCCTGCTTAGAGTCTAATCATAGCTATTTGTATCACTTCTACAGCCCTGTTTTGTGTATTATCTCACTACACCACATTTTTAAGCACACACCCAATTTGAAGAGTATCTGTAGGGAAGTCTGTGCACTTCTTCCCAGGTCTTTGGCTGCTGCAAACCAGTAAAGGAATCCAGGCCAATTAACGCTGGCCAAAGAAGTGAACCGTAAGTTTGAACTTGAAAGATTATTTATCTGAGAGCTGCAGTAGCTGTCTTAGTGCTTGTAATAATGACTCAGCTGTGCAGGTGAAGCCACCAGGACACAGGATGGAAAGTTAGAGGCCTGGAGGCCAGAATGATAGATTGTACAATGGGTAGCCAGTGGTAAAAACAAGGAGGTCTCTTTGATAAAATGCACAGAGAAAGAAACTGAGCATTAAGTTGTGCTTAAAATGCCAAAAGCATCTTGCATGCTGGCCTCTCTTTGGAAAAGAGATAGGGAGCAGCGAGTCCTGGTATAGTAACACAAGAATGACAGAGCTATCATAAAAGGACATGTTTTTCATCTTCCAAAAGCAGCTTATGTCAGTCAGCTGAGCATGCGAGGGCAAGTGGGTAGGGATCCAGAGCTACAGGCTCAAGGACTTCTTGTTCTCTCTGGGCTCAGAGCCCATCTGCTTTGGCACCAGCGCTGTGATCTAGCAGCTGACTGCAAATGAGGGTCTCCCACCACCCTGCTGCCTACCCCACAGCTGGTTACTCCCTCCTGTACATCACCTCACCTCTCCCCATTTTTCAGTCTTCCCCTGTGCCAGATGCCACAGCTGGTGTCCTCTGTGAAAAGCAATCCACTGTGTGCCCATGAGCTACAGGGAGAGGACTGCCACGTCCCCATCAGATAGGTGGGAGAACTGGATTTTGAGAGTTTTGTCTCCTCTCAGGGGAGGAAGCATCAGCTCTTGTCCTCTTTCCCTGAGGGAAGGGCTGCTTTGAGTTAGCCTTGGACACCTGTAAAGGTGGAGTCATGCCAGTATACTGGCATCCATTGGAAGGATGGAGGGGACAAATGGGAAACATATCCTGAGATTCACATGGCAGTGTAGTTTAATGGAAATAAGGCAACAAGTAGAGGGGAGGAATCTAGGGTTTAATGTTGCTTTTGACCTGGTGAAAACCACTAGCTGCACAGGATACACTTTTTCCGTAACTTTGCAAACCCTTTCCCCTTCTCCTTCCTGCTGTTTTGCTCACAGCACTCTTCAATGGAGTGTGTTTTGACTTATTTCTTCCTCTGCACATGCCTGGTGAAGTATGAGGACGTTTAGGGCCTATTGGATGATGTATTTCCTTATGGGTTTGTAGGCACTTATATATAGATACATGCCCTGAGGGCTTCATTTTGGTTGGCAAATAGCGCTTCCTCATGTGCTCACCACTTCAGATTGCATTACACTTGCTGGCAGGGAGGCTGTTTCTGCCTACAAGTGTGTTACCTCCATGTTGTGTCTTACCTTCATATGTTTTGTTCGCTTGTGTCCTCTCTCTCAGATGTGGTACAGGAGCACTACACAGCCTGAGGCAGGAGAAAGCACTCTGCACTTCCCAGAAAAAGCAGTCACAGCCTGACGTAGCTCTTTGGCTGACTAGGTCTTGAAAAAGTGACCTCAAAGTAGGTGGGGGTTGCTTGCTGTGATCTCATGACAAATGCTGTGGGTTCTGCAGAAATGTCCTACAGCAAGTAAATAGATTTTTTTTTAAAGCTCCTGGGACAGGCTTCAGCAAGTTAGTTCCTGGCAAAGAGTCTCTGGAAGAAATGTAATGCAACCATAAGCTGTTGACTAAGTAAGCTACGTGAGGACTGGTGCTTACTACAGCTTGAGTGGTCGGTGCAGTGGAAAGCAGTCCCCTAGCACCTGAGGCAAGAGGACCAAGAGAAGCTTTATGGAACAGAGTTGTGCTGAAACAAGTTTTGGAGCTCAGTAGCATAGATCTGAGATTGTGTGGGAGTCGGGGCTCCTCTCATGGTGCAACATAAAGAAGATTAGGATCAGACTGTGATGGTAGGTAGTAAAGCTAGAAAATGAGTGGAGAAGGGATATTATGATAGTCAGTACTTCTATAAAAGCATTCATCTCCTGAAGTAACTAATAAAGGGGGATAGTTTTGCTGTGTTTTAATTCTAGAACCAGAGGTGTATGATAAACTGCATGGTGCATTGCATACACAGAGCTGAGTTAGTCATGTAGCTTATTGGATTTCTGGGGAGGAAATAGCTCTTATGATGCCGCAACTTTGTATTCTGATTATTCCATATTTTCCACAGTTTTGCTTTTCCCATGATCAGCAGGTTTTCCTTCCATTTCCTGTAATTTTTCTCTTTGCTTTTACTCTAGCTTTGCAGGATGGGGTAGACTCTTGCTGCAAGATTTTCTTAGTTTCGTAGTGACTCAGGAGGTGCATAGTTTCTTCTGGAACTTAACCATGACTCTATTTTATTTAGATTTATTTTAGTTATTGCTTTGCATGTAAAGGTTTCCATGGCTATTATGTTTGATTTGAGGAGAGGTTTGTGTCTCAAGGAGTTTATTTTCAGGGAAAAAAAAAATACTGTTGACTTTTTGGTCACATGCATTGTTTTTGCTTGCAGGACCATTCATTTGACTTCCTGCTAGTCATCCTTTTCTAAAGCATTTCTAAGGTTATTCATTGTTGTCAAATAGTCGCTGATACTGTTTATGTGCTATAGAATACATTCCAGACAAGAGATTCCTTATACTTTCTGCCAAATAAATTAAGTGGTGTTGCAGGTTAGTTATTAATTTCTTGCTTGTGCAGATTGTTCTGAAAACAGCTAGGGACTAAACCTTTTCTGCACTATATTAATTGTTCAAATTGCCATTTGAATCCTTGGATTTAGATCCACATATTTAAAAGACAATAAACCCCAGCTTTCATTTTGTTGCTGATCTTGGACAGTTGTGATTGCCAGAACAAACTGAAGTGAAATTACATTATTACAAATTAGATTATTACATTACTTGATGAATGCAGTTAGAATTTGGGATTTTGCAGCTTATTCCAGATAGAAGTCTATTCAGGTATCTTAGATATAATGCTTTGCATTTATAACACACACTGGCTTTAGTGCAAAGGAATAAAACTGTGAGCAGCAGGTCCTCTGTTCACAGCACTACATTTCCTACAGACTTTGGCTGCAAATGTGAATGCTTAGTTCTTCACCTAGAGTTAGATGCCTTGTGCAAGACTCCCAGAAAATTGACAAGCACATAACTTACAGCCCACTGTGAAATTGAATGACTGCTAAGTCATCACTTGCTATCACTACAAGAACATTGCATCTCTAAATAGCTTCAGAGGTGCATCAGTAACTTGAGTTGGCCTCTGTGAGCCAGTGGCTCGGTCCTGCTAATAGCAAGTTCATGCTCTTCACCCCTGTGTTTTTTTCAGTCTGCCTGAAGATCTGTACTAAACTGTTGCCAAATACCCAGGTTAGACAGTGTGAAATTATCTCATGCCCATGAACTCATGCACAAAAGATGGAGCTGCAGCACATGTATCCTGTCTGGAACAGAGGCAGGAATAGCATCCGTTTCCTCAAGGTTTCCTATGCTTCTCTGTGATGAATAGTCCCAGCATCATTTTCTGCAAAAAACCTGGCACATCCCAAGAGAAAATCGATCCTGTATGCTAAACATAGGCGAGGAAAACCAAACCAAGGCCAGAACAAAATGATACTGGAATACATAATTTAAGAACTGTCATGAAGCACATGAGCAAGGAGCAAACTGAAGAAACATAACCCATCCTGGTATTTCCTAACTTCTGATTCCTTCATTGTGCAACTCTAATGACTTTTTAAAATTGGTTTTGTGCCTATAATACATGGGTGAACTGAAGGGTAAGGATAGAAGAGATGAGAGCCAACATGAAAAAGATACAGTAGAGTTAAATAAACTAATTTTAGAAGGCAGACAATTTAGCTATATACGTTCAAGCAGGTTGGTTTTGTACAGGCTAGGATGTGACAGGTCAAGACGTCGGGAACCCCATGGGAGAAGGGGCAAAAGCCAGTAAGTATTTTCAGCTCAAGGAAAGACAAATTACAGAGGACTGAACTATAGTTCCCAGCTCCGAACACATTGAAAGCCGTCTCAGCTGGCTCCAGAGTGGGATAGTCCCTTAAGAGTAGACAAAATTTCCCTGCTTTTAATGTTATTTTTATTATGGGTATGTACAGGCTGTATAAAAGCACTGCTGAGAACAGGCTCCGTGTCTAGTTAGTCCCAGCGACAGCCACCAAAAAGCCGAGGAGCTGCTCTTCCAATAAAGGAAGCATCCTGTTCCGATACAATGCTAAAAACATACTGCAGGCTCCCCGAAACATCAAAAGTCTTGGATTAGAAGTGGTCCGGATCATAACGCGATTTGACAATTAAAATATGAACCCCTCAGCCCCCTTCCTAGCATGATACACTCCTCTGGGCAAAACACAACACTGATGCAGCGCACGATTCCAGACAAACCGATGGTTTTCCGCATCCCCTTTATCCCTGGCACAATGATAAGCTGTCTTTTCAAGTAGTCTCTGCTGTACTCTGGAGAGAAGTTTTGGTTTGTTTTTTTTTTTCCAGGAGCCCCATGACTCCCTCCCCGGTTGTTCACACAGGGCGAGGCTTCATTTTGCCCCTGGCAGCGGCTCTTCGGAAGGGCTCTCCCTGAGGCAGGATGCTCGGGAAAAGAGAATCCTCCACCTGAAACGACCGCCGGGGGCTTTAAGCTCCCTCGGCTTCCCCAGCGCCGGTGACAATGGGTTCGTTAATCAGCTGCTAATTCCTGGAGGCGGGGGAGGGGCTGCGGGGCGGGCGCAGGGAAGGCTCCGGCCGGGGGATGGACCGCGGGAGGAGCGGGCAGCGCCGGCGGCTCCAGCCGGGATCCGTCCTGGAAACGCTGGGGACCCGGCTGGGGCTGGGGCGGCGGAGTAAGCGCTTTAGCTTCCTTCGGGTGAGTTTCCTTCCCCCACTGCGCCCCAGGAGGCTTTGGTATAAATCGAGGAGGAATTTCAGCCGGCTCGAGCCAAGTAACATCTCCGTCTCGGCGCGCAACGTGCTTCCTTCTACGTTTTCTCTTGCAGACCGGGCTCAGCTGAAGCGAAGACCTCTCCACATCCTTATCGCCGACGCTGCCGTGCGGGAATAAGGCTGGAGCTACTGAGAGGCTGCCAGCGGCCGCCTGGAGAGCCCTGATAAAGAAGAGCGACCGGTTCAATCATCTCGTCTGTGGCTACTTAAAGATAAAAATACCCGCGCTGCCGGTAGCCGGTAAGTGAACGCTGGCGCTTTTTTCCAAAGCGAGCGCTGGGAGCTGCCGGGAGCGGCGTGTGGATGGTGCGGGGGCGCGACGAGAGGGCTCCTTCCCGGCGTTTCTGCCGGGAGGCATCAGCTCGCCGCGCTTTTGCGGTATTCCAGGCGGGAAAGCTTCCAGCTAACCTCCTGCGGAGCCCGGGTTTCAGACGCCTGTCGGGTATGAGTCTCGGCGACATCGCTGCTCGGTGCGGGTCCCCGCGGCCCCCGAGGCGGGGCTGGCAGCGTTCGAGGAGTTAATGGAGCCCCCGGGAGGGACGGAGCCTGCCTCTCCGCGCCTCCTTTGCAGAGAACGCGGTTTGAATCGGGCTCGAGAGCTGGTGAGATGGGATGGATGCCCCAGACCTTTCCCAGAAGTTCCCGGGAACTTTCTGGTAACAATTAATACCGGAGCAGGGACGCGGTTACCGGTGGGGATGAGCCTGGCAGAAGCCGAAGCGCTGCCGCCCCGGCTTGTGATACAAGAAATAGTTACCATTATAAAAAGCAGAATATTTTTATTTAAGCTAAAGTGGAGCTAGGTTCATTCCAGTTGGACATGCTCTGATAGCATGTTTTGGGTGGTTTTTTTTTTTTTTTAACTGTTTTTTTTTTTTCCGGACGCTGTTCATTAAAGAGCTGATAACGCCGTGTGCTCGGGCTGATCCGTGCTGAGCAGCGGTGCGGCTGCAATCCCTCTGTCTGCACCTTCCCCTGGCTCCCAGGGCAGGCAGAGCTGGCCCCAAAGCTCCAAGCGAGCCACAGCTTTGACTGCTGTGGAGTTCATAATCCCGTTAAAATTAGGGCTTGGGAAGTAATAGAATGCGCCTAGGATTCCTGGGAGAATGTAAGCGGGAAATCCGTTGTGTCCCAGCCCTTGTCTCGCTGCACACGACTGATGGAGATCGCTCCCTCGCGTTTCCCAGGCCTGAGAGAGGACGCTTGCTTTGCGAAACTCTAAAAGGAGCCTTGGGAGGGGCGGGGGGGGGGCTGTTTTCCCGGCGTTTTCGGTGTCGCTGGCTGGGGGCGCTGCCCCGGGGCCCGGGGAGGGGCCGGGTGTCGCTCCCGGCGGGAGGTGGGGCGGGGCGGGGTGGCGGCGCGTTGCCATGGCTACGGGCTCCGGTGGTACCGACCGGGAGGGGCTGCCCGGCCGGACGCCCGAGGCCTAGGGGAAGGGACGCTGGCTGGCCAGCCCAGGGCTCCTCTCTGCCCTCAGCTGCGAGTTCTACCTACCCCCCCGCTTTTCTTTTTGGTATTTATAGGGCGGTGGGGGTGCTGCGTCTGTTTTGGTCGCTGCAAGGTACGAGGTGGGCCCTGCCGCCCCTTTCCCAAATTAGTTTCTAGCGGGATGCGCGGCTGATCTGCTGGGATTTGTGGCTCTCCCACTTTGGTTGTCCAGCTGAAACTTTCTGCCCAGGTTTCTTTGTGAGTTTTTGTCTCTTTTTTGCCCGCTTTGTGCCGAGCTATTCTTTCACGTGCAAAACTACTTACAGAGTTTATAAATGGGATGAGTTACTTGATTTAACCTGGAAATTCTATTGTACAACTGTGTAAAAATGTTATGTGTAAAAATACGTAACTCTTATTCTGGAAGATGCCGTTGAGCTAGAATGGTTGCTCCTAAACCTAAAGAGCTAAATTCAGGGAGGGCTAAAAGCAAAAGGAAGCGTGTGTGAAGCGAGGGTTCCTACCCATCTGTTTCTCTACAGGACGGACTCCCATCTGATTAGTTCACATAAGTGATACTTTTGACACTAAAATAAGTTTCCTTCCATATGTAGGATTGTACCAGCCATATCCTTGTTTTTTTCCTCCCATGTACCTGAAATACATTTGTGGATCTTTCATTTTAGCTCGATGCAATACCTTCTTTGGCACGTCCGTCTCTCTGCTAAACTGAAACAGTCAGTTAAGTTACTCTTTAAACTTATGGCTGTTTATTAAAGCAGCAGTATTAAAGGTGGATATGTCCTGAGGCCTCCCTGGGGGTTATCCTGGCTGCAGGAGACTTCTCCTGCTTGTGGGATGTATGAATCACCCCCCCGGTGAATCCCAGTGTCCAAATATCCCTCTGTTCAAAACCAGGAGGAAAGCTTCTCTGTGGAAGCAATTGCCCAGTGGGGAAGTGACCATGGCAGCGGCTGCAGAGTGTGTAGGCAGGACAGCAAAACCCGAAAGCTAGCAGGGAGATCACAAATGCCCGAGTCTTAAGTGGTAATGAAGTGGGGAAATGGGTGAATTATGGTGTTTTGGTTAGGTGACTGGCAAGATGTTTGTTTGGTATGTACTGTGCATGCTGCTAAATAATGACTTTAGCAGTTACGCAGAGGAGTGCCTCACTGGCAGGGAAAGAGAGCAGCCAACGTGGTCTCATTCACAGTGGCAAGCGCTTGAGGTGCTTCTTCACCAGCTCCTCAGACCTTTGAAATCTTACAGGTAAAGGGTTTTGGATGGATGATTACTTTCTTCCTTGTATGGTCATTTTTTGGTAGAAGAAGACAGGGACTGGGAATGGTCTTCCTCATGATAGCTTCTTTGTGCTGTTAAAACTTTTGTCCTGGACTTGTTTTTGTTGTTAGTTTCTGGGTGGACCATCAGTGCCTTTCAGTAAAGGTTTAATCGGTCTTCCCCATGACAGGCTTGTGAAAATTCTCATAACCTGCTTTGGCTGATGGTTTTCCACTTCTGGGGGTTGGTTCAAGTGTTCTGGCCTGGAAAAGGATGCAGTCAGGTCAGTCGTTTGAAGATATAACTTGCAAGACCACCGTGTGTCTCCGCGAGGTGGTCCACACCATTGACTCAAAGGGTCTTGTAAGGACAGGCTCTCTGTTTTTTTTTTTTCTTCCACAGTATAGTTTGAGTTGTAGCACAGGATCTTGGTTTGTTTGTTCTGTGTTTTAACATTAAGGTTATTTTACTTACAAGCATGAAAGGTTGTTTTTACTTTGTGTTTGAGGTACTCTGCTGTGGTTCCCTAGTTGGGTGCATTTTAGGAACAGGCTCAAGATTACTTGAAATCTCTCTTTACAGACATCTTTCCTTACAGATACTTGTGCTGATCCAGTTAAATTTGTTGAAAACATGCACTGTGTGTTTAAGAGGAGTTTAATTTATCAAGCTTCTGGCAACTAATTTGTCATTAATAATGTATTCATCAATTTATCTAGCCTTATAGAGAAGCTAGTAAATAATACTGGGAAATAAATTGATGGGGTAACTGAACGCACAGGGTTCTTTGTTTTTCAGAGTTTCTGTTTTCTATTTATACAAAAGGCCAAGAGCTTTGTAGCAGAATAGAAAACCCCTGATCTTCCACATTAATCCAGTTTCTTCTACTTCCGTTTTTGCTCTGTTATATATGATTAATTCTGTACTTATTTGTAGCCTTCAAGGAAAGTTAAATCTTTTACTTATTTTATTATTTGCTATGTGAACTTACGGAAATGTTAATTCTTTCTTTTATCTTCCTGCTACAGAGGAACCCAGAACCTCAGCTTTTGATATGTATTGAGATTGGGAGGAAAATGTGATGTGCAAGCCGTTTCCTTTACAAGTCACGTTTCAGTAGCGTGTGGAAATTAATATGGTCTTACTTTGTGGTTCAGTGTCTTAATCACCAATATCAGTAGCTGCTATTTGTGCAGAAAGCTTGAAAAGCTGAGAAGTGATGGGTAACATAAACTATTGTGTGCTGTGAAGCAAAAATTTGGAACATGGGGCTTGCATGCATTATCACTACCTTTTGAAAAATGCATTGAACAAATGCAGGTGTAGAATGAGGTAAAATACTTCACAATAGTGCCTCTTGATATATTCTGTACCTGTCATTGTAAAATAATGCGTCCTTTTAAAGTTCAGTTTGTTTGAGTGGGGTGGTTCTTCGGTGTCCAAAGTCAGTCTTGAAGGGAATAGTGAAGCCTTTATACCTCAAAAGGAAGACCCTTTATAGCACCGCAACAGAGCAAGCAAATTTTAAGCGTCTGCTGGATGTTACCCGAAGTTTGTGCGCAACTGTTCTGCATTGCCTTTGCTTCTGGCCCTGGCAGCGGCAGTAAAGTTGGAGTACATTGTGCTAGAGCTATTCTGTGCATTCCAGCATCTGTGGGGAGCCAGGAGGAGCAAGAGAAGAACTTGAATAGTGTCCCCCGCTTGCCCTGGCTGGGAAGGGAAGACTGGAAAACTTGAGTAGCCACAAAGCTGTTTCTCCTTCCTGTTAGGAGGGCAGGAATGGTGTAATCAAGCAACTGGTTTTAAGACCAGACAGGAATGAAATGAGATTAGACTTAATCATTGAAGCTCTTCTCAACATCTGTTCATTTATACTGCAAGTTTCTGTTTCCTTCGCAGGAATATTGCTTTCTTTTGGGCCACTAGCCAGCAGGAAACTTTGTAAGGTGTGTGGCTAGCAGTCTTACATTTCCATAGACTCTTCAACTCACTTTTAAAAGAATGGTTTCTAGCCCTTGTGAGTACAGGTTGGAAACGCTAAAATAAGGATCAGCTTCTACAGAGCTTGGAAGAGCTCTTTCTTAGACTGTATCTGCAGACTGACACTTTTGCAGCACAGTGATAGCCAGCCTCTGCTTGCTTTCACTAGTGCTTCTCAGAGTCCTGTGGCCAGCAGTGAAATGAGAACAGTGTGAGGGGCACTATCATCAGCTTACCCAGAGCCTTAACAGTGGTAGGCAGTGGGAATATGCATATGTAATAGCTGTTTACTAGTCTATGTAAAATATGTGTGTGTGTATAAAATACAAATGATATTGCATGTGGGATGGGGGAGGAGAAGTATGTTTTCCAGAAAGTAATTGAAGGTGTGGTTTTGCCATTATCTTCTTTCTTTTTTTCTAGTGTTTGGTTTAGGTAGCTCCCTCATGGACAGATAATTTTTGCGCTGACAGTTTTCTGGCTACACAATGACCTGTGTGTGGGCAATGACGTGTTTAGGGAAAGGAGTGTGCAAGCACCTTGGCAAAATGCAAGGGTCAGTGACGGGAAGGAACTTGTGAGATTTCCACCACTCAGGAAGAGGAGGGGGAAAGGTGCTTGCTGCTTAAGAGCTGTTGTTGCTGAATGAAACTACAACCCTTTTCATCTTTTGGCAGTTAAAATGGGTATTTCTTGTTTCTTTGACGTTCTTGAACCTGCCTGTCAATGTCCTCCACTAGCGTCAGGTCTGAGTACCCTGGAGAGATTATCACCTCGATCTTCACAGTGCTTCACATAGTCTGAAGTCGATGTGTGGGATGGACTAGGAGGAGGATTGGTACTGTAAATGGGAGATACCCTGTAGAGTTTGTTTGAACATAACACTTACACAAGATTAAATGGAGCCATAATATTAAATCCACTTGATGAAGCACCAGAACAAGTTAGGATTTGTCCGTATTTGTGAATGATACAGGGTTTGCTAGCATGTGGTAGCTAGTCTTGATTGTGCCCCTTGTGTAGACAAGTTACTGCCTTCTTATTTGGTTAGCTGGGATAAGCCTGTTTTTTTTTTTTTTTCTGGAAACAGTTAAGGGAAAACTGCAGCTAGCTCTGCATGCCCAAACGCTTTGCAATATTTAATGAGACAGAGTGACTGTTACTTGCTTCGGTTGAGAATCTGCAAGACTATATAAGCCAGTCCTCCTCGCCTCCAGTTTTATTGGAGGCAGTTTTAATTCTCCATTCTCAAAACATTGAGGGCCTCAGGACTGTCTGTAGTGAAGCACCCTGTGGTTCAGCAGCTCTGATGTAGCAGTGCCACTTCAGTCTCCTTTGATGGATTTCCTGTCCTTTTTCTGCCTTGGTTCCCAAGTGTAGACATTGGCAAGTCCACAAAAGGATGCTAAAAGGAGTAGGCAGGGATATTATCATCCAACTTCCTACTATACGATTGTAGGTTCTGCAGGGGGAATGTGTGGACAAGGGAAATGAACCACAAAGTGTTCACAATGTGCTGTTGCTAAATAGCATCTCCTTTCGTCGCTGTTGAAGACAGACTAGTGGGCTAGATGGATGTTAATCTGGTGTAGCAGAACGTTTCCCTGTGCCTGTGTTGCATCTTGTGTAGTGGAGTGCAGACCAGGTGTGTAAACTGGGTTTTGAGTAGACAGAAAGTTAAAATACTGGTCAGTGGAAATGCCATTTGAGCAGTTTCTCAAGATTGACTGCCTTTTCTTAAAAACATGTTAAGGAAATAGTGTTACTTCATTTTCACTAGAGGAATTTGAATGGAATAGTTATTTTAATTCCTTCTTCTTTCTGTGCTTATGGCATACCATAATTAATTTTCAGCTTGGGATATCAGTTTTTAGGTGGTTTATCTTCAAACCTTAGGTATTGTATTAACTTAAAGATTTCTAATCTAAATTGAGAATATTGCTCAGAATTTTTTAGAAAGAACAGTCAAATGAAATAGAATATGCATCTCATTCTTAAGATTACACAGAAGATATTTCCTGTAACAAATACTGGCTGATGTCAGAGTGACTTTTTGAACCTGGGTGACTGAAGTCAGCTGACGCTTTAAGTGACTGAAAAGGATATTTAAAATGTTTAACTTCAGGCAACTGTTGTGGGAAATTTGGAGGCTGATAGGTTTGTGCAAGCCTTTTCAACATTATTACACTTTTTTTAATGGCCAGAGGCTATTATAATGTCTGCCACACAATTGAGTGACAAGCAGATATAATGAAACCAGGTTCCTGATACCATTCTGACTTTCTGATCTTTAATCAAAGATGGGCTTATAGAGTTTGTTTGTTCTACCTAGCTGCCTGTTTACTTTTGCAAAAGTTATTGAGGTCTCAAACACTAAGTTCCTAATCTCCTGTCAGATTTGACTGAAATTAATCGTTGAGGTTCAAAAGTTCTATAGGGAAGGAAAGAAAGGACATGCACGCATGCATACAGGGTATTATTGCATAAATCTCATTTCATGCTAAGAACACATGCGATATAACAGAACAAAAAGCCTTTTACTGTACTGCATTTCATGCTCTAATGGAGTTCTGTCTTCTGGGGCATGAAGAGCAATCTGATAGGACACGGTGATGCCAGAGGCTGAGCTGGATTTGATGTGCTCGGGGTAGCAAGGAAAAGATGTCAATGGGCAACACAGCAGGTCCTGCATACATTGTGTCTTGCTCTAGAGATTTCAAGTTTTATGTTGAAGCAAACACCAAACTTCGTGTCTTATCCCTGCTGCAGCGTGGACCAATTTGGTTATGCAAGAGCAGATCTGTGCCACAGAAGCAGCCCATTTCCCTGTTGTGGCTCATGGGAAGGTGAGCCCCATGTTGTCTCAGGGCTTACCTGCTACTTGCCTATCTTCAGAGGAGGTATGTGCACATATAGCCTTGAGCAGATCCGACACTTGGCAAACAGCAAGTAGGGGAGGACAGCTGATCTGTTTAAAAATACTACAGTCTTGACAAAACTCCTGCTCGTTTTTCAGTAGCGTTTAAGGACTGTTGAAACTGAGAATCAAACAACAAAAACAGGCACTGTGTTTCATCTGCAGCAAAACAGACTTGGCTTGGAAAATAACAAATGAAAATGATGGAGAGAGGTGGTGATTTGCAGCAGAAGGTACTGTGTAAAGCCATCCCGGCAGCAGGGACTGGGCTGCCTGTCTCTGGGTCTGCCCCTGGCAGGAAGGCAGCCCAGCTGCCTGCACACCCCTTGGCTCTCAGCTGGGCTTGCAGGTATTTTAGCTGCTACAGGGCAACCCCAGCCAGAGGGCTGTCAGGCAGTGAAAGAGGTTGTGCAGGTGGAGTGAAACGAACCTTTTACTCAGTTTCAGGGGTGATTGTCCTTTAAAAAAACCAACCTCTTCCTCTCCCTCGTCTTGCACCCCCCCCCCCCCCTTAAAAAAAAACCTAAAAAAAACCCGAAACAACCCAGTGATTCATCATTTTTCAGTTTTGGGAGGAAATGGGTTGTGTTTAACCTTCAGCGAGGATTGAGGTCTGAAAGTTCTAAATTGGTGTCTGTGTAGCACTAAGAAAAGCATATAAGCTTTCCCAGCATTCTCCACTGACTAATCTAGGCAGCTTTCCTTCCAGACAGATGGCAATTGAAGATTACCATCAGAGGTAATTAGCTTTCTTCATGTAGAGGTAAGGAAACTAAGGTGCATAATTCAGGGCTATGAACTCCCCTATAGGATGAATAACCCCTAAAAGTTAGCACTGCAAAACAGGGTGGTGGTGTGTCATTTTAAAGCTCTGTATACACAGAAAGATGTAAATGAACTTGGTAAACTTTTTCCATAAGGAGCAGAATTCACTTGCAACAGCTGATAGTTGCTCTGTGAAGAAATCCAGTTCTATTTTTGCATCTTCTAGCTTGCTTGTTTGTCCTGGGGTTTTATTGTGAATTTGATTTCAGCTTTGCCCAAGGAATTAATGATACTCTGAATACTGAAGTCAGACACCTACATCTTTGTGCCCTTTGGAAAACTCATTACCTTAGAAATAATTATTTATTTATTTATTTTTAAAACCTGTGTATATTTACTGGCAAACTTTCCCATTCAAAAAAGATGTCAGAAACGGCATGGCCAGTAGGTCCAGGGAGGTTTTTCTCCCTCTGTACTCGGCACTGGTGAGACTGCACTTCAAATACTGTGTTCAGTTCTGGGCCCCTTGCTGCAAGAAGGATGTTGAGGCTCTGGAGCGAGTTCAGAGAAGAGCAGAAAAGCTGGTGAAGGGGCTGGAGAACAAGCCTTATGAGGAGTGGCTGAGGCAACTGGGGTTGTTTAGTCTGGAGAAGAGGAGGCTGAGGGGAGACCTCATTGCTCTCTACAACTACCTGAAAGGAGGTTGTAGAGAGGAGGGAGCTGGCCTCTTCTCCCAGGTGACAAGACAAGGGGGAATGGCTTCAAGCTGCACCAGGGGAGGTTCAGACTGGATATCAGGAAAAAACTGTTCACAGAAAGGGTCGTTGGGCACTGGCAGAGGCTGCCCAGGGAGGTGGTGGAGTCACCATCCCTGGAGGTATTTAAGAGATGGGTGGATGAGGTGCTGAGGGGCATGGTTTACTAATTGATAGGAATGGTTGGAGTTGATGATCCTGTGGGTCTTTTCCAACCTAGTGATTCTGTGAATTTATGTGCTGCATTAAATATTCTTCAGGACTACATTTTTAAACTATGCTGTGTATCTCATAGCTCTCCAGATCGTCAGGGTAAGTACTGTTTAGATGCTGTATGTGGTAGTTTTTCCTGTATTCACATTTAAGAAAGGCAACAAAGCACTAAAAGCCTCTAAGGGATCAGATACAGGTTCTGCTGCAACCTGTACAACTGTTCTTTGTCAGCTCAAAACCACTTTACGTCCACAAAGCATTCTTACAGTTAAGAAGTTGTTCCTGACCACTTTTCTTTTTATGTTTTGTGTTGTTGTAAATAATTTTTGGGCTTTAGTGCTAAGAAAACAAAGCTACATATAAAGAAGGCTTTAGAAAACAGCCTTAATATTTACAATATTTGAACTTTTCCAGATTGGCACTGTCATTTTGGGTTTAGCTTCCTTTTAGGAGTTGGCAATTAAGGTGTGTGTTCTGATTAATTTTAAAGATCCAAAGGCAACATGAATGTATTCATTGTAATGCTGAATTGAGAGTGCTGGAAATGGCATTCATGTTATCAGAGAAGCTGCTGAAAGTGCTGGGTGTCCTGCAGCTTTCAGCTGAGCTGAAAGGATCGCTGCCCTGGGAGACTTCCAAGACTTACTAGTTGTGCGGGGTAAGTGCTACCGCTCAGCTCCATCTTCCTCCCTCTCTGAATTAATTTAACTTTACACTTTTCACTGACTTGTTTTGCTGGATTTCTGAGAATCCCGGAGCACTCTCTGTTGGCACACATGCATTGTGGTAGGTTGACTTGTGGAATTTGCTGTCGGAGTAAATTCTATATCAAACAGTGGGGGATTTTGGGCTGGTTTTGGTGTGGGGTTTTTTTTTTTTTTATTTTTAGCACTTGGGGAAAGATAGCAACACAGCAAAATCAGTGAATGTTAGTATGTTTGGGGCTCTGACGTGTGTTATTTAAATGAAAATTAAACTGTTCAGTTTTGTGTGCTGGTAGGAGCATGTTCACACCTATTTGCTGGGCCTCTCAATCCATGCAAAGCTGTATAATGTAACTTGTTTTTAAAAATATGGGGACTAAAAATTCCAGTGAAAAGAGCTGTGGCATCAGATGATGGCAGTCTGTGCATATTTGGACTTAATCACGACCAGGGCTTGCAAATGCTACTGTGAAAACTAGTCATATAAAAAGCACCATGTCTCTTTGGGAACAGATTGTGACACCAGTACAGATCAGGATTTTATACTGTTATTACTAAGCGAGAAATTAGATTTACTTGAGACTTGCTGTTAATGTAGACAGGGGAACATTTAATTCTTCACCCTCCATGTGCTGGTCTGCCCTTGAGTGCCCTAATTTTGCTTGTGAGTGGTTTGGTTTATTTATTGTGATTTGTTAGCCTAGGGTTGAGATTATTCTTGATTGTCTCCAAGCTGGCTGGTGGTTTTCTAATCCCCAGCCATTTTTGTGAGAGCCGAAGTTAAATCAGTAGCTCCATATTGGCTGGAGCTGGATGTTTTAGGTATCCTAGGCATTATTAGGAGACAGTGTGCTTTGTTTTAAATTATATGGTTGGACCTTTATTTACTTAGATTGGTCATGGTTTCTGGGGGAAAAAAAAAAAGGTGATCTGATATGATTCGTAACTGAACTGTTCTGAAACCTGCTAAACTTCGCAATGTCCAGCGTTTTCTGCTTCCATTTTTTTCCATCTTTTCTTTCTGGAAAACCTAGGAAGGTTTGCTCATTTGTCCTTGAGCATCTGACTTCGTAGCAATCATGGACCAAGAACAGTGGGTAATGAATGAGTGACTGTTGTAGTAGGATGTATATCTTTCTATTAATAATTTTCTGTTTTCTCAAGCATTGTGTAGTAAGTCTGTCATCTCTTCTATTTAAAAGGAGGAGAAGAAGCAAAATAACTCAGACTCATGATGCTCTATTCCCTCAGGAAGAGCAGCAGTTCTAAGTTGACAGAAATCTTTCCAGTTATGCAAATCAAGATGTGAGGAGAAAATGATTTGAACTCTGACTCTCAGAGCATGTTGCATGGCTTGTTTATATTCCAGTCTGTCTGGAAGAAGAACTAATGAGAGAGCAAAAACATAGGCTGAGAAGGATCTGTGTTGTCACCACAGTATGCAGGAGAATGTGTGGATTTGTAGCACCTGTTCTCTGTGTATTTTGTTCTATCGTATATTATACTGACACCTATCATGTGTAATGTATAAATAGCAGCCTAGCTTAGGTTGGCTAAAGCTTTAAAGGTTAATCTGGGAGAGTACAACAAGGCTGGAAGAAATCTTTCTGCTGGGGCTGTGTTACTGAACTTACTTTTTTGTTTTTTTTTTAAAATAATTTCTTTTTTTAAAGGTGCAGTTAGAGCTGGATTTGTGGTGTTCGCTTTGATTAAAGCTTTGGTAGTTGAGTATTGAGGCAGTTGCGTTATCTATGCTCAGCTCATGCCTGCTTTGGACTTTGCATGCATCTGTTAGCTTTTGACGGAACCCAGAGTAGCTGGTTTTGTAGTGCACTGCAGCTCTGTGGCTGTTTGGGCATGGCAGCAACTGTTGGTCTGTGCTCAAGGAAGAAGAAATTAAAAAAGGTGCAAAGCACGTTGGGGAGGGCCTGTGGTGAGGCAGGACAAGAAAAGCATATGAAAATGTCAGCTTCTGTGCACCTTTGCATAAACAGTCCATTTCCTCCTAGTCCTCATCACAAGGCACAAAACCAGGCAAGAAGCTGAGGCTGTGGACTTTTCTTGACTGTAAATATAGGTAAAGCTTCTGAAAATCTGTGATGCTTAGAAAGCAACAGTTAGATGAGAATCCAGTAATTATTGTTCCTCTTCTCCCCAAAGCGAGAAATTGGATTTGGATCTGCCCAGGGCTGACTTTTAAAGTCAAGTTAGCAGTATTTAACTGTTCTACAAAAAGTGTACCCATTGCTGGAATTGGCCCCAAGCCCTTTTGGAACATTAGGGAATATCGTTTTCTGTCTTGCAGGTCACAAAGAATTAAATACTAAATAATTAAATATTCACCATCTGAGAAATACAAATCCATATAAGTTTTCTTATGTTTGCAGTGTTAGTTGTGTGTCTACACTATGCAATGCAGCATGTTGTCACCTTGAGCTGGTGCCAGGGATCCGCATTGCACTGTGGTAATTTTGAGTGAAAATATTAGCTTGGATCTCAAGGGTGGCATTAGCAATGCTGTCATAGCCCCAGGCTGGAGGTAACATGCCTCTCAGCAGGGCTAATTAGACATCAGTCAGTTGTGCCAAATACTGCTTCTTTTTGAGGATCATTTCAGTGATACCTAATGCCTGTGCTCCACTGTATTCTGCCTATCAGGATTTTCTGTCAGGATGTGCTGGCTGATGCTTTGTACTCCTGCTTTTCATCCCTGGAGCTAGTAATTGGTGTCAGTATAAGTGACATTAAATTTTGCGTTGGTTGTCCCAAAGTGATATCTCTATCAAACAATGTGCATCGTTGGTTGTCATATCTCTGGGAACAGGATCGCAACAGTCTTTTGCAGACAAAAGGGGGATTGTTTTACTAAGCTTGAAAAAGCTTGTAGTAACTTGACCTAGGCTTGTGCACACATCTTGCTATCCAAGAAACAGTCTGAGAGTGTGCAACATCTCTTTTTGCCTGTCCTTTTAATTTTTTTCTTCTGTTCCCAGCCCCATTGTGGGGAACACATAAAAGCTTCTGGGTGCTCAGGCAAAGGGAGGGAAGAAGAGTGTAAAAGGAGTTACACCATTGAACAGATGTTGTATTAGGTAAAAATTAAAGGAGGAGAGCAAGAGAGTCTGAGCGTGGCGATAAGACTGTCGATCGGGACCTGCAGGTATTTTTGCAGCTTTTGCCAAAGTCTCCCTGTTGATAACGTGTCTTTTTGGTGTTTCTCCTACATGTGAGCGGAAAGTTACAAAACCTTGTTTCACAGACTTACCTGAAATGTCAAAGGGCTTATATTTGGCTAGAACCAGGCACTATGCCTAACTTATTGCATTTAAAGGTGTTAATGGGAATGAGGTGAGCGTGCAGGGCTGAAGATGAAGGTTTGGAAGGGTGTAGGTGCTGCTTTGCTTGTTATGCCCAAGACAGATAAATTGTGCTCGTTCCCAGGTGTGCCTGCGTCCTTCTGGAAGGGAGCTAATCTTCATCTTCCACCAGCTGCCCTGTCTTGGAACATTAGGGTTGTAAGAGATGAAAATACAATAGATTGGACTGGGATTCTTTAGCAATACCTTTTAGCTGAAGGATATGCCTGCGTGGGAAGAGTTTCTGAGCTTATGAGTAGGGCTGGAGAGTTGTATGAGGGAAAGCAATGCAGAGATCTTCTTGAAGATTTTGGTGAGAAGCAAACTGAAATGGCAGTTGTCAATGAAAAATACTGATTTACTTTTCATCCTTGCTTGACTGAGCTCATGGGCATGTTCTGGTGAGGAGCAAAATACTGGTGTGTATACTTGAAAGACAAAAATGGAATAAAATACACACAAATTGTCCACAAGGTGATGAATGTATAGTCTCTTGTGGTACATCATAGATTTCACCATTAGCAGGGTGATGAAAGGGAGGGAGGCAAGGCCTTAGGCCCTAAACCCAGTCTATTAATTCAGGTCAGGCTGCAAGAGTTAGTGTGCAACCATGCAAAAGGTTGAAGGTGGACATAGCTCTAGTCTACAGCTCTCCCCAGTAGAGTAATGCCAGCATTAATCAGCAGAGGCAATGCTTCTGGCTGTAGTACTTAAAAAGAACAGGGATTGACTAAATCTACTAAACATCACTACTACTGTGATACTATTGGGCATAATTGCTTGCTGGTGAAAACTTGGAGAAAAGACTATCTCCCTATTTCTTTTCAAGTCTTCTGTTGGAGAAAGGGGAAATGTTAAGGGAACCTTGGGAGACCTTCCTTAACAAACAGAAGCTGTGTGTGGACAAAGACCGCCTCTTTTCAGTGTTATCAGGCTGCTGTGGAAGTAAACAGCTAGTTTGACGTGCTATTGGAGAGGAAGAAGGCTTCAGTTCTTATAGCTAGCAAACTTTGCATTTACTGCTTATCCTCTCATCTCTTTAAAGAGATTAGGGTAGAAGGAGACGGAAAATGTCTTATCTTCCATTCTTCCAGCAGGAGGAATCTTAAGCTGCTGGTAAAGATCATGCGTGTGTTGTGATGGAATTCTCCAATGACATTTTGACACAGTAAAACCTTGGGGTTTTTGGTGTTATGGTTTGTGCAGGCCTTCAGGAACAGTAATAACTGCTTTGATTTTGTGTGGGGCTGGGCAAGGTAGCAAGATTTTTTTTTCCAGTTAAGATGCTGTTAAACTTCTCGCTGCAAAATGAAGTCACTGATGTAGGAGATTTAAAAATGTAGTTTTAATTCAGGGCTGCTTTGCTAGGCTAATTCAATATGTTTACCTTCTGTTTTAAAATTAATATTTCTGAGAACTTCTGTTTCTTTATAAACTAAAGTTGAAAGGAGCACTGGAAAGAATGAAGGCTCTGGACTGATTCAGCCACTTCAGTCCCTTTAAGATTTTGCTGCAGTGCTATTACGTTATCTGCTACAGCGTTTCCTTCCAAGAAAGGGGGAATTAATGGACTATGCACATACTTAAAGCAGTAACTGAAAGAGTTAACCATGAGTAGTGTATAGATCTGGCAGAAGAACTATATAGATATGTGCCAAAACGTGCTCATGTTTTGGCAGCTTGAGACAAATGACAACATGAGAACTCCCTCTGTGATCATCCTTCTGCTGTGTAGTTGTTCCAGTGGGTATGTACTACATCCTTATGAAAAGAAAGTAGTGCTTAGGACTGGTGATTGCAAGCAAGCCCACAAAATACTATCTACATCTTTAAAATCCCGATGTTTCTTTTTAAACTGTATTAAGTTTTTATATGCTTTTTCACTATGTCCCTTTAAATTTCAAGATCCACTCAGAACACGTTTTCAAGTTCACTTCCTTTCCTCCCCCGTAACAATAAGGGTTAGGAATTTGAGGTCGGAGTGAGCTGAAGTTTTCATGCTATCAGTTAATTGCAGCAGCAAGCAGTTAATGTCACAGGATTAAATGTGGAGCTAAGATTGTTTTCAGATGAGTAATATTTAATTTGGTAGTAGTGACTTTTTAGTTAAATATTTATTAGCTGTTTTCTTCTAGTAGTAGTCAAATGTGATTTACAAAATAATTACGATAGATGGAAAAGCCTCCTTTATTGTATCATTAAGAACTCAATTTTAGGCAAGAAAACTAAAGGAAGTTGTACAAAGAGTTATGAAAAAAAGGTGCTCTTAGTGTGATCTGTGATTGTCCAGTCCAACAACTTTAGTTTCGTGTGTGATTATTCAGTGGCATGGTTACTTTAACTGCATATGTAAATTGATAAACAGAGGCTATGAGATAATGGTATATATCTGATACGACACTTACTGTGACGTAGAAGAGTAAAGACTAGTTGTAGGTAAAGGTGCAGCTCTGACAAGGGTGTTGGTTCCCCACTTCCACCAGGGAATTAAAAATTAGCCTCTGGGCTTGTATAGCTAATGTGTCATATACCCAAATGTGTCTCTGTGGTGGCTTGATGGGAGCTGGGGTGGACCTGTCCACCCACAGGAGATGAAGGCTGATCTCTTAATATGGTGACAAAGTCTGTCCTGTCCAGTTCTGTAGTTGTAGCTCTGCCCTGGTGGAGGTGGGAAGTTGAAGAGTGGAAGTCAGCTATTAAAAAATGCTTCTGAACCTTTTTACAATACTTATGCATCCCATTGCTTGCTTGCTTTCAGAAAATTGACCAGCTAAAACCTGAATGTGGGGCATTGGCATGCTGGGCTCCTTTCCCCTTTTACTGTGTGTACTAGAAAGAGAAGGGAAAATTAATAATTGAGTCCCAGCTCTGTTCTCCTTATTTTGCTTAGCCCTGACCAACCTTGACTTAAGGGTACTATGACCTCTGTCAGTCAGGTTGATGGGCTTAAATCAAGATGCTGGGCCTTGTGAATAAATAATCTGAAATGTGACTGTGATTTTACAGCTGAACTGTGTCTTCTTAATTGCCTGTTTTCTTGCATCTCTGATTATGGGAATTTTCTAGTGCAATGTTTGCATTGTAGGAGTTTGTTTTCCTTTGATTAACTTTTCATAACACTCAACTATATTGAATTAGAAAGGGAGAGCTGGAAAATGCTGTCACTGTTAAAAATATATCCAGAATAATTTCTTCCATAAACAAGGCAATGGCTCTGCTTACTAAACCAAGTTAAGAAAGTTGTCGCTAAAAAGACTGTAATTCTTGACTATAGAACTTTCTCTTCAAAGCACTGAATGAAGCCAGGCACTGGGAAACAGGGTGGTGAGAAGGCACCTGCATAATTAAAGACCATTTTGTGTTCCCAAGAGCTGAGTTTGTAGCATCATTAAAAGCGTACCTTTCTCATGAGCGTGCCAGGCTGAATGTCCTACATAAGCTACTGAAAGTTGTTACAGATTCCTCATGTGATACTGTTTGAAGAACGATGTTGGCTTTTATGTTCTCATGTTTTAATGAAGTTTTTTGCAGTCTGTATTAATATCTTTGAAAATACTTAACAAATGGAATGATTTATTTTCCTCAGTTGGTGAATTATACTGTTAGGAATAATATATTTGATTTTTAAAGACCCTTTGTGGGCAGCTTTGCCTTGTCTCTTCTCTGTTTTGTGGCCTGCTCTGACTCTTCAGCAAGGTTGTCTTTTACATCAAGATCAGCAAAATCAGCAATTTAATCAGCTGTTACCTTAGTAGCTTTATCTGAAGAGCTGCTTCATTATGTTCTGTTGTTTAATGGAAGTTTGCAGTGATTACGCTGGGGACTAAACAGTTCGTTTCCACTTCAGTGGCATATTTTAGAAAAGTTAGGCAAAGCAGGGGTGTGTAAAAATACTGACAATGAAAGGAGCAAAAAACCAAAGAGCTCAGTTTCTTTTTTTCAATTAAATGACCCAATTGCTGTTAATGACACTTGATTAAGCCCAGTAGGTGTATTTTTTTGTAATGTTCTTGCATTTTTAGGGGGACACTCTTACACAATTAATGCAAAAACTCAGTTTACTCTAGAAGCTCAGGATGACTCAAAAAAACCCTTGCAGTAACTCTTCTTGAAGAGTTGAGGGAGTTGGAGCTTTAAGGGAAGGCAGTGTTACTACCCAACAAGGGAAGAAAGGTTGAAATTGCAACAGCTGCAGCCTAAGGAGTATTTCATCCTGAACAGAGCAGGACAGCCTGGAGGAGGTTGATACTGTAGCTAGTTCATTGCATGGCTTTGTTACAGGCAGATGCTGTTATAAAACCCCATCTTTGACCCTACAATTCAAATCTGGTAAGGGATATGGGGGAAAAAAAAGTAAGGAAGTAGAGGTATATTGCACTCAAGTCATTGTAACAAGTAGTTTACTGTTAAGTATTTCTTCATGAGTGAAGCTATGTGAGTGGCACTAGTTTGCTTCTCTATTTCTAATAAAATGCAGCACAGTTTCTTGGCCTTTAATACAAGATGTGATGTTAAGATGTTACTAGAATAAAGAATATAGATGTAAGTCAGTGAGGCTGTATCTGCCTTGAGTTTTATTGCGTTAAGGCTGTTTAATACAGGCTTTAAACCAGCAAATTTAGTCTAAAAAGCAACATGGAATTTAAAAAACAAGACTAAAGACTCTGGTCTTAGAAAATGCAGCAGTATGTTTGCATATAGCTTTTTTTTTTTTTTTCTTGACAGCTGTTTGTTACCTTCACTTAAAGTACAGATATGCAAGTAGAGGTTTATGTACTGGTGTCCATTGAATCTGCTCCACTTGACAGAGAAAGTGAAAGTACTAGAAGGATATAGTTTTTGAGTAAACTTCTGCAGTAATTTGTGGTCAGAATGGCTATTTTGGACTTTCAGAAGATTAAGCAATAAAACTTCATTCATAGCTAATGAAAGGGCAGCTCAGTGTGTTTTACGAGAGCAATGCAGAACTTGCTTTTCCCCCAATGTGTCTTACCAGATAAGTGAGCTTCTGATATTTCTGTGGTTTTCTTTTACTGGACTCTCCAATGAGGTGAAAACTCTACTTTAAAAGCAAATGCTTTCTCAACCATTTCTCCATAACTTAGTAAATTCCACAGATTGAGTCCTAATTTCTCTTTCTTGCTTTGCCATGTGTGAAAACTGCATTTTTCTGTCACCTGAGAGAAGTCTGGCCTGTGTCAGGAGTTGGGAGTCTATGCAGGACACAAGAATCTAAACAGACAGCTTCAGTACAGCTTTAAGTGTCCATAAACAGACAGAATATTCAGTGATCCTAAAAGAGCCAGTAGCAATTTGTGGCAGCTCATGCCCTTTTCTGCTTCATCGGCATCAGCCTTTTTGCCTTATGGAAAGTTCTTGTTTAGCTGTGTAATTATGAAAACTGATAGTGGGTGGTGCAAGACAGAAGAAGCACAGGTATTCGTAAAGGCCAACTTCTGACCCAAGAGGCTGGTTTCTTTGGGCTGCCAGTGGACAGAAAGGAGCTTCTACTGTGATTTATTTCTGGAAGAGCCCATCTTCCTCGTGTCTCTTCAGAGAGAACCTGGAGTGAGCCCCTCTCGATGCTTCTGTGTTACTGTGCGGAGTATGCATGTGTGGGAGGTGCAGAGCAGTGTTCAGCTCCTGGGACTTTGTGTGAGAAATCAAACCAGAGTGATCCCCTGTCAAATTTCTGGTGGTGGAGAATGACTGTAATAATAATTTCCTTTCGTAGGTTTCAAGATGCTTTATAAAAGTTCACTTTAATAGTGCCAGTTGGATTTAAATTTCTTACCTTGTTTCTCTTACATTTCAGGTCTACCAGTCATGAAACGAATTCTTCTGTTTTTCATCCTGGCTGCTGCTGTCATGTATGTTATACTGCATGGAAATCTCTGGAAAAATAACCTCTACTGGTATGTTGATGCTTTTGTTCACTTCTAGTGCAGATGCTTTCGTGGCTATTAAGAGATGTGACTGAGTTGCTATTGCTGAACAGCTGTTTTCTACTAATCAATAGAATTGATTTCTGCTCTGTGTGTTTGTTTTGTGGTTGTTTTTTGTTTTGGTTTTTTTTTTTATACACTGAGGGAATGAATGTGATCATTCTATCCTGTTGCCCCTTCTCTTTTGTGACTTTTAAACCTAGTAGTGAACTTGAGCCTGGTTGTATGGAGAGGTCAGGACCTCAGAGATAGGGCGCTCCTCTGAGTTTCATGAAAATAGATTTTCAGGTGATGAGAGAGACATTGTTTTTGTGTCATGTCCATATCTTTCTCCCCTCCCCCTCCCTTCCACCCACCTCGTGTTTAGTGTTAGCTTGTTCCTTTACATGTCTCATAAATGACATGGGAGAGACCTGCTCCTTGTTCCTTTAGACATCTGATGTGGGAGAGACATGTGAATAACTGCAGGTGTAGTGGGCATGTTTTGAAAAACTGAAATTTGTTACGTCCTAGTGGCAACCTTGTGGAAAGTGAGCCTTCACTGTTTCCAGGCAAGGGACAGGTAGCTTGGAACCTAAAATTCAGGGTGCTTATTGAAGAAGCTGAGTTTCCTTGGGCCTTAGCAGAGCTGTAATCAGGACTGACCAGGGTGTTTGTGTTATGTAGATAGTAGTGATAGCTTTTAAAAGCTAGCAGTTGACATGCCTCTGTGTTGTTTCTAGCATAAAATTGATACAAAGAGCTTTCTGTTGTGGTTTCTCTTTATAGCAAACCACAGTGCTGTGACATTTCCTTTTTTGCAGGATTAGCTTTTATGGACAGACTTCTTCTGTGAGGGCTTCTCCTTCCTGTGACACTAGTGGAGTTACCCAGTAAGTTTAGAAATTGAGTATTTTTGTGGTGGGATTTTTGGCCGGGTGGGAGGGATTGAGGCTAAAATCCTTAGCCTTTGTCCTTAGGCTCTGTGTTCAATTGTTTATTGTATGCCTGTGTCCATTGGCTGTTTCTGTTATGAACACAATTTTAACGTCTGCCAGAAGGGAATTAGTCCATGTCATGTTTCCATCGTTTAGTTAATATTTGTGGACACTTATAGTGACTGTCTGTAACAAGGAATGAATTGTTGGAAGGATGTTTAAAACTTCCAAATTTCTCCAATTCTGAGTTTTATACCTGAATAAAATGAGAAGAGCTATGAAGGCAACTTTTGTGTTTAAAATTTGATGAATCAGAGTTGTGGTTCACTTGTGATGTGCAAGCGTGTGTATAAGCAGATCTTGAGCTAGAAGATTACTGCAATTAAGTTTGTGGGACTAATAAGTGTCCATGCTAAAATATAACAGCAGGTTTCTCTTTCCGAAGCTGTCCTACAAAATGCTGTCTGTGAGGCTGATGCTGGAAAGCATTGAGCTGATGCATTCCACAGGATACTTTCTCATTGTCAGTATTCACATGACAACTTGAGGTTACTAAAAGCAATTAACCTTAATGATCTGTTTGACTTGTGGTTCTAGTATGGTGTTTTCATCCTTCTGTTCTTAATGCAACCCAGATGCATGCAGTTGCTCACGCTGAACTTTATCGTCCCTTCTGGGCTTTGTATTTGTTATTAATTGGGCTAAATTGTTGAGGTGGGAATGCGCTTAGAAGTGTAAGTCTGAGCCTTATTTTGAGATCAATGACTTCTCCCCAAAGAATCTCATTTTCCTTCAAGTGCCTTATGTGGTGCTGTTTATTCCTGTCTCCAAACAACACTCCCCTCTCTTCTCTGAGTAGTGCTGGTGATGCTCTCTGGTGTGGCTGCAGGAGTGACCCAGCCCAAGTGTCCTGCTTCTCTGCAGGTGGGCCCGAGATCTCCCCTCAGGTTATGGCTTTGATAGTTGCTGAGCAAGGGAGGTTGCAGACCCCTTGGAGCAGCACCGTGAGATAAAAATCGTTACTACTAGTCAAAGTAATTGTATGACAACAAAGATCCATCTTTATAATATAGACAGAGACAATTGTGAAAATTTGGTGTGGTGGTAACTCAGTAATCAGCTTTCACTAATTCGGCTTGTCCAAGTTTCCTTGCTGTCTTGCTGCTACGCCTGGTTGTTCTTTCTTTTTATTTGAAATTCTTCTTTTGTAGGCTGCCACCTACGGCTGTGCAGAGAAGAAACGTGCTGGACTCTTGTCTCCTGAAACCAGCATTTGAATCTTTACTGGAGTGAGTTTTCTGTGGGAATGGAGGGGGAAAGGAAAGGCTGTGCTGACTGAGGTTGTTTACCTATCCTGGACTATTTTATATGTTGATTTACCTTTGCAAGTACAGCTTTTGGGCTTGGGTTTGTTGCTGCTTTTCTTGTTTGTGGCAACTCAAATTGTTTAGCTTGCAACTGATCAGCATCTGAGCAATATCACACAACTAGCTCAACATGCTGGTGTATATACTGAATAAATAAATACTTAGTCTTCAGATATTGTAGTTAGCAACAGTGGAAACTATTTTAATGATTGAAGTACAAGCCTTTAATTTTTTTTCCTTCCATGCTTTTCCTGTAAAAGAGCCCTTTGTGTCCAAGACAAGTCAGTCATTCTGCTCTTAAGAACCTGGACCTAAAAGATGAAAATTTGTTGGTACCTAAGTATTTATGTAATAGCCAAGGACCAGAGAAGTTCTGAAAATCTCTTCATTTTATTTGGAAAGAGAAGTATGAAATGTGAAAAAAATCATCCAGTCTTTAATGATACAAGATTCTTCCCCTTAAATGGATTATTAATGGAATTCAATGTCAGTGAAATTTGGGGTTATTCATGGTTTTGTTCTTCTGATATTATTGTTAAATTGTGTGTAGGTGTCCTTCACTTCAAGATACTCATAGGAAGCTTCCTTTGTAAAGAAGCAGTCTGAAAAAAACCGAAGAGCTTTGACCCAAAACAAAAGAGCTGTCTGATCACAAAAGTGTATCCAAGATATTTGTGGAGAAATACTAGGAGTTTTTGCTATTAGAAGCACAAGTCTTAAAAGAGGAAGATCAAGGAAGTGCTACAGGACCAGAAGCAGACAGGCTATATTGTTGAATTTGTGTTTTACCTGAACAAACATCGAGTATTGCCCTAATAGCTTGGAAAAATGTTTAGACCAAGCACTGGCTGAAGAAGTCTTGAAGCTTTAAGCAAAGACACCATTGTTGCTTTTTGGTTTTTTTTGGTCCTTTTTGAGTATAAGAAAATGTTTCTACAGCAGGATAGCTCTGTTGCTGAGCAAGGGGTCAGGAATGGACTCAGATGCCTGGTGAGAAGACAGATGCAGAGCTAGAACAGTCTCTTGCATATTTCCATAGCTCCTTTACAGTCATAGTTTGTGTGAGCTGAATATCTAGTCAGTTCACTTTGGTAATAGACTGGGGAGGTTGAAAGGATTTCTAACCTGGCAGAATTATTTATTGGAAAGGAACCAGAGCCAGAATTAATGTCTTTGCAGTAGGTAAATTATTTATTATGTCTAAGATTGCCAGCTCCTTCTGAACAGCAAGGGACGTTATTAAATTTAACATAGGTGTTTAGTGCATGATGTCTCAAAGTTAGCTGCTCGTGCATGGGTAACCTATGGCCCAGATCTTGGTGTGTGGGCTGTGATGTTTCCTTAGTTTCTGTTTTGGTTTTCTTTTTACTGTTAGTATCTTCTGAATATGTAGTGCTTAGTGAGATGCTTGATTTGTGAAACTGAGAAAGGGAAATTTTTTTAACAGCTATTAATATTCTTCGTAGAGAAACAAGTTATGCTGGCTGTGGGTGTTTATGATCAACATAAGGTTTTCTCATTTACTGTATAATTCTGTGTTAACATGTTAATATAAAACCTAGTATGCAGGACTGCTACAAAGTCGCCTAGTTCCATGAATGCTCCTAGACTTAAGATTGAAGCTCAGGGTATGGTAGCATGTGACAGGGTTTGGTCTACTATTCATTTTTTTTGGCTCGACTTGGCAGATATGGTAATAAAGACTTTCTTCCCTGCTTTGAGATAACCCTTGTTTGTGGTTACTGCCTTTGGATGAAAGAAGTGACCCATTCTTTCTATCCTGATACTATACGGTGTGATGCCATCATGTTCTACTTTGCAGGAGGAATGCACTTTTGAGGCAAACATTGTGATTCCCACATACCGTGGTTCTTATTGTAGAGCAGCCCCGGCACATGTGCACTGGGCTCCGCTGAAACATCTGGCTTCTGGCTAAGCTAGAAGATGCACTGCAGGAGCACACCGTGTGCTTCAGCTGCTGAGGGGTATTCAATCTGTGGGACCCTACTAGAGTTAGTCCAGAATGAAAAGTCCCTGAGGTGTGTGTAATGTGATCGTGAGAACTCCATGCATTTTTTCTGTATGGATATACCTCCACTGCCCCAAACTACTTACTAATGTCAACACAGCCATGAAGTGCCACTTGTTTGGAATGGGAGTGCATCTCAAATAAGCTGACATTTTCAGGATATGGTATTTTCAAGTTAAAACACCTTTTTCAAATCCCATTCTTATTATATATGACAATTTAATAAATAACTCTTAATTTTCCTTGCTGCATCTGTTATGTACTTTTCAAACATGAAGTTATTCGTGGTTTACGTATTCTTTTAAATATGCTGTCTCGTGGTATAAGCCTTCAGTCATACAATTTTAATGACTATATATCTTATAGTAGCAGAAAAATAATTTTATCTCACTCTCTACCTGTATTTTCCATTATAAAATCTTCCCCTGTTCTGTCACCTACTTTCTTTGTGTTTATGAATTTTCTTCTTTTAAAAAATGGTAATAACTTGAAGTAGGATATAGAAAGCATTTTTTTAAAAGCAATTGTATGAATTAGTGGCTTATTCAAATACATCATGTGGATTTTTAAACTTCTGGCTTTGTCTCTTCATTAGTGGTGAGAAAACATACCCGTTCCTGTGTGCTAATGATTTTCTCAGAGTGGCGGAGTTTCACGGGAGCGATAAGTTTGAACTACCTTATGGAATAAAGAGAGCAGGTTTGTGTTCTCCATGTACCTTGTTTTTAAGCAGAAATATCTAAATGGTGTGTAAGGCCACCTGAATCTGGCCTTTGTCTTTCCTGTTCAGCAATGCCAACCCTTTTCTAGATACTCCTGAAAGGATTACTTAATGGCCTTTAGTCCCTCACAACACCATGTTGGGGTTGCCCCTTTTAGCAGAGAAGCTCTGAAAAAATGAGAGTGAGGAAGAGCGGAGCTTACTTAGCCTGCTTTTGTTTGAATGTGAGCTAGAGTGCTGAAGATATTTAGCTAGTGCTTTTCTAGGTGAAATCGTAGCTGGGGCTGTTTGACGGGGTTCGAGCAACAGATTGAAGTAGTCCTCCTGAGGCAGAAGTCATCAGGTTTTGGCAGTTATATCGGCAAAATTTCCCTTTTACTTCTCCCACTAGTGAAGGTGTCACTGTGGGCTGCAAGGGCTACTGCCATGGTTATGTGGGTGCTGTACCCGTGCAAAGCGTTTGCCTGCTCATGCTTGCTGCCTGCATTGTTCAGAGCAGAGCAGATAGGGCCAGAGACGCTGAGGGTCTTAGTTGCCCTTTCAGAAATGATGTAAAGTCTCAAGTCCCAGAATTCTTAATACTGAAGCAGGGCACCCTCCTAGTACCCTGTGGGTTTGGGCTTTAAACTCTCAATTTTCCCTCCATCAGTGTAATGAGGATGGTGCCTTTTCCCACACACATCAGATTGCAGTGAGGAAATGTTTTATGTTTTGGAATGAGTTGAGGTCCCCTCATGGTTAGAGGCATGTTGAGTGTCCAGCAGTTGCCTGACCACCAAGGGAGGACTGGGAAGGCGCCTCTGCCCAGTTTTGCTGGTGAGCACATGCTCCTTTGGGGTCTTTTCCCCAAGATATGTAACACTGTCAGCTGTCTCTGGGTGTGTGGCACCTCCTCTTGGGTCAAGGCTGCTTCTGGTTCAGCTGGAGATGGGCAGAAGGCAAAACAAAGTCCATTAGGATGCAGGTCTTGGAAACTCTTCTGATGCTTATTTACTATAACTAAAACTTTTTTTTTCAATACAAATTCCATGCACGTTTCCAGCTTCCAAGGGGCTGTTGGCAGGAAAAGCTTCCCAGAGGTGGACTCTGATAAACATCATTGCTGTAGTTGACCTGTGGCCCTAAATTACAAATGTTCTTATTTTGATTTTTTTTTTATTCATAGTGCGTAAAAACTGTGTCTGAAAATGCTGTAGTCAAGGTGACATGCATATTGGAAAGCATTGGGTGTTATCATTAATCTTCTTTATATTTGCTTTCTAGAGCATTTTTTTCATTTAGCCCTGTCAAGACTGCAAAACTGTGGACTTTTTAGTGAAGATGACAGGTGAGATGGTTTATTTGCTAGAATTTGTTCATTTTATTTTTAATATTTAATATTTTTCCGAAAAAGAATGACAGTGGTGTTAGCCTGAGATGGCTGAAGTTAGCCAAGATGCAGATCTAACCAACAGTGTCCAAGCAATATGTAACCAATTCTAACATTTAAATAAATTTTGTTTTAAACATATGTAGCACCAGTATTCTAGAATCATAGTTCTGCGAGGGATCTTATTAGAGGTTTCTTCTTACAATTTGCTAGCTAAATGCAGTGTCGTCTTCTGTAGTGCCTTTTTATACTGGAGGAAAGTGAAACCACCCCTTAAAAACTGAATGCGATCTCCTTTCAAAGTCATTCTTAATGTCAGTGTCTAGAGAATGTTTGAGATAAGCAGGTGCTAATTAATGACTGCTTCTATGCAAAAGGAATCTTATGCATATCCCCATACCACTGCATCTGTTGGACTGCTGCACACCCTTGTTCATGTGTATGCTTAGCTTCCTTTCCTGTGAATGAAGAGGATGATGGCAGCCAGGAAAGTCTCTTCCTGGTTTTTCAGGAGTAACCAGGGTGTGGTGCAGAGCGGCGCATGCATTAGAGAACTTGCCTCCGCTGCATTAGATTGTACTGTTTAAAATTCTCTTGGTTAGAGCTACTCCTGCTGAGACTTTTTTGTTTGTTTTTGAATGGCCTTTCTGTGTATGTCTCTTGTTGTTGGGGTTTGTTTTGGGTTGGGTTTTTTTTGGGGAGGGATCTTTTTTCTGGGGGTAGTGTAGTAGGTTCGGTAAGTATACTAAAATCCTGTGTTTACGAAGTGATGCAAATGAATTCTTAGATGTGCAGTCTAGCAAATGGGCTGACAGCTTGCCACGTATCATGTTAATATGCAGGCATCTTAATAGAGTTGAATGCACATAATGCTAAGGTTGGCTGTACTTGATTTTTCTTAATCAGGGAGATCAAACACAAGATTGTTGTTTCAAGCCAAATGCCAGCATCACATTTAAATTAAACTTTGGTTTGAATATGAACAAAATAATTGGTATTGAAGCTTAAGAATTATCTTGGGTTTAATACCGAATTTTCATTTTCTTCACCGAACGTACTCCTTCCTTTCCCCATGTTTAGTATCTGTTTCTAGGATGTTCAGGTTTACTCTTAGGGAGAGGGGGGAAAAAAGGAAAAAAAACCCTGTTCTCTATCAGTGTGATAATTAGGTTAATTTATACAGGATTGGCTGTCAAAGGCTAGTCTTTTTTCTGGAGTTAGAAGGGTAGTGCCAACCGTTATATTAGAAATTTCCTGAAATCACAAGTTCAGCACTATGATAGCTTTGGCTGTAAAGTAGAAACCCTTACAGTACAGCACAGTACTTTTAAAATGGAAGTGTCTGTCTTATTGATGAAAAGTAAGGTAGTTGGTATTCTTTGCATGCAGGTTCTCTAAGATACGATTAGTAGTTCTGAGAATTACACATAATTTTAATAAAAAGAATATACTTTAGTAGCACTGAAGCAAAATGAGAGCTATTACTTTTTAATAGACGGTGGTATAAATAATTAAGTGAATAATGACTTACTACAATGTGTTCTTTGTAGATCCATCAGGTTTTGTGTATAGCACTGTTAGAGCGTGAATCGCAGTAGTAAGGCAGTGATTTATATACACATTTTACAGATACAGAGTGGCTTTTAAATGTGAAACACTTTGGGAATTAATCCTAGTAACGTTCTCTAGTAATATGGTAACAGAATTATTAGGCAGTTCTGCATTGCTGCTGCCTAATTCAGTCTCCTTGGTAGAATGCAAACTGAATTTACCTATAAACTTTTCTTGGGATGGAGTGGGGGAACCTGCTTTAAAGTGTTTTAACAAATATTAGGCTATATGAGCACCAAACCTATGTGTTTCTGTGACTTAGCTCACTGCGTACAGTTTTGCCTATGAAGGTTTTTTTTTTCTGAACAGTGCCTTTTTCCAGGCTTAGGAGGAATTCTGACTGTGTAAAGGTCTAGTTCCCCAAAACTGGGAATGAACAGTGCTGCTGACTTCAGTGCAGTAGCCTGTGTGAGGCAATTACTTGCTGGGCACTCAGGACTTTAAGTTAAACCAGCAGTAAATTCTTATAAATGCACTTATACAATCCTGAGTCAACAAGATATGACCTCTGTATCCTCTTTTTACCAAGTAACCTCAAAGGAAATAATTTGCATTCCTCAGCTGACTATGGGGGTGTGTGTCAAAGGAGTTGAGGTAGAGATACTCTTTTTCCTTTTTCAGAGAAACAGTATTTCAGTGGAATGTGGAGGATGCAAGCCTTTTGACCTTTAGAGGCTATGCTTCCATTTCACAATATTTTTCTTTTATAGACTAGGAAAATGTTTCTTTTCTCATATCACTGTATAAACAAAATATGTAAACTAATCCCTGGCCTTGAGATTAAGAGGCTCTTATACACCATGTGAATAGGGCAATAGTTTGAATGGCTAGAGGGATTGCATTTAGATATTGGCAATCAGTTTACTCTGTGATTTGCATCAGGATCGATTTATCCTCTAAGCAGATCTCTTAGTACCTAAATCCAATCCCTTAGTCATTCAAACCATTGCAGTAGCAGTTGTTATAGCTGAGGTTTTAATATTTTTCACTTTCATCAATACAACCGGCTATTGGTCGTAAACTGGACCTCCAGATGTTTGTCTGTTATATTTCAGTTGTAGCACATCTAATGTTATTTAAGGACATCTGAATTTATTTATCTTGCCAATTTATTGTCTTGGAGAAAGAGTGAGTGTGAACTTGTTCGGGGTCTTTAATATGAAAACATTATGAAAAAGGAAACTTTGAGAAGTGGTATTGGAAAAGATATCTGGGACTAACAGTCTCTTGAAAATCAATGTGGTGATTTGTGACCTACAGTAAGTACAGGACAGTTTATTTAACTTAAATCTTTGAATACAGATCAGCCGTTTTACAGTTTCTTTATCTCCATTTTGTGTGTTGGTTTCCTGTGATATCATGTTCTGTTTTTTTTTTTACTCTAGTATAAACCATTTTCTTCCTGCTTATCATTGTCAGTGGAGTCTGTGCTGGTGTGAACATTAACTTTAATAATAACTGGAGACACTTGAATGCTGGGGGGGAGGGGGGAGATAAGAGGAGGAGTCAATTCAGAAATAGCATATTCATGTGCGACTTCTTGTTTGAGTTGACCTGCTTTGACTTCCTGAGCTTGACAGAGATTAGAAGCTGGTTTTAATAGTTTGTTTGACTGTATTCATGTACAGTTCATCAAGAGGATTTGATCTGCTTGTTGACTTTATCAGTTTAAAAAATTCACATACTGATGTTAGATGCTTTATTGTTTACCTGAAGGCAGCGGATAGCTTTATTTTTGAATGTGCGTATTACTAAGGGTACTGGAGTCTGAAAGCTTAATTAAATTTCCAATTTCACTGTTTTCTATCCAAGTAGTATTAGTCAGCTCTTAGCCATAACCAAGATCTAGTCTGCATCTGCCACTAAGAGGGAAGAGAGTTCAGATTCAACTTGAACTTAGATTCTCTAGCTGCACAAACCTTGATTTCCCCAACTGTAAAGTCTCATTTTATTTCACACTCTTTACCCTGTGTTCTGCTATGTCCCAGCTGCACAGTGCAGAGAGGAGAAGAGCTCTAAGAGCTCTTCAGTAATATGCCTGGGTGGAAGGCATTATTTTAGTAGGTAGGGATTGACATAGCAAAGAAGCTTCTTAAATCATAGCCTCTGCCAAACATTGGAAGGTCGATAGCATAAGGGGTCACTTAAAGTTCATCTACAAGGGGCAGGACAAGGAGTGCCTCCTCAAGGTAACTTTCTGGTTGCTTATCATGGTTAAAATAATACAAATTACTTATAATGGAGTTGACATCATTTTTGTGAATTCCCACCAAGTAGTCAGAGCATAAAAAGAAATATTCAGCGAGATTAGGAGCAAGTTTTCTGGCATCTTATTGAGACTTGAAGATGAGTTCATGCATTGTTTGTCAGTCACTGTCAAACCAAGGAGGTACACCAAGCACTGAGGGTGGATGCTTTACCCAGGAGGTAAAACTAGGAGGTAGAATATGAGTAGCAGTTTAGGATTTGCATTGTGGTGATGAGGTTAGTACCTTGGTTACCCGACTGTGGCCACGTAACTTTTGGTGGCAGTGAATTCAGAGATTTGAGATTATTGAAACTTTTCAGTGATTTTCAGAGGCATGGTATGAATGACAGGAAAACACGATACAACCATATGCTAATTCAATGCTTTTCTCCCCTCTCTCCCTCATTCGATCTTCATCACCCCACCAATCACATCTTTTTCCTCCGGTTTTCCTCTTTTCTAGCTGTTTTGGGTCTCTGTTGCTTGTCTGTAGCCCAAGGTCATGCTTTGAGCTCTGATAGAGCTGTGTAATTCAGTAAAAGGGTAATTTCTGCTCTTTTCTTCCCACTGTAAACTTTGCAAGAAGCATATGTTAATCACCCTGCTTTCTCAGCATATCTTAAAGCTGGATTGAAAAACTAATTGGAAAATGAACATGCTGAAGCAGACCTGGATCAGAGAGGGAAGGGGTTTGTGGGTGTAGAGGGAGTGGGCATAGTTGAGGACAGGGTGGTGTAACAAATTTTTCACTCTAATTTCCAAGGTACTGCGTCACCTGGACTTGTGGCAGTAGCTGGAAATATTGTTATGAATACTTGACTTTTACTTATCTGTTCAGGAAACACTAGAGAAAAGTGTGCCAGCTTTTTTCATGCCACCCCACCCTGGGAGCTGCGTTTGACAGTACTATTTTATCCATATACATATGTATGTATGTACGCACATATGCTTTTAAAGGCAACTTCCTCTGCAGATGTGACCCTAGAGCAGCAGGTGAGAAGGTGCCGTTTCAGCATTTATTTTTAAATACTTTTTACAGTTGTCATTACTTCTTATTCTGCCTTTTCTGTAAGCTTCAGGTTTTTAGCATTGCTTTGGGGCCTGGCTTCTTTTTCCTAGTCTGCATGCAGTACAGCATAACTGCGTGAACAGTTCTGTAGGAAATATAGGGAACTGCTTTATGCATTGACCTTTTGGTCTATCTAGGCTGGAACAAGCTGTTTTCACTGATATTGAATAATACTCAGTTGAAAAAACAGCTTTCTCCATCTGAGGAGAAGGATGCTAAGTAGTCTGCATAAAGTGCTACACTGGACATTTAATACAGATTACAGTATTTTTTATGGCTAGGTCCGTTACGGTAAGAAGTGACATAGGGCCTCTTTCTTATTTAAAGAAATATAGGAGTGGTGAGGTGACTCATCCTCAGTAAGCTGTGAGCATGTTTTGCGTCTGAAAGGAATATTTACATTTTTATTTTGCCATTGTTCCTACTGCAACCAAGTTGAAGAACAGCTTTTGTTCAAATAAAGAAGCATTTTGCCACAAAAAATGATGTGCTTCTTCCGTAAGGAGAAGTTTGTGTTCTTACACATTGGCTATTGTTGTGGTTTAACCTGGCAGGCAGCCAACCAACCAGTAGCCTCTTGCTTACTCCCCATCCCTGACCAGTGGGAAGGGGGAGAGAATCAAAGGGGGAAAGAAGTAGAATTCATGGGTTGAGATAAAATCAGTTTAATAGAACAACAAAGGAAGGGATAATAAAGAGGATAATGGAATATACAAAATTAATTAATTGCTCACTGCCTGCTGACTGATACCCAGTCCATCCCTGAGCAGAGAACCCTGACCCTCAACCCATTTATATATTGAGCATGACGTTGTGTGGTATAGAATAACCCTTTGACCCGCTTGGGTCAGCTGCCTGACTATGCTTCCTCCCAGCAGCTTGCACACCTGCTTACCAGCAGAGCATGGGAAACTGAAAAAGTCCTTGATTTCTTAACCACTAAAAACATCAGTGTATTATCAACATTCTTCGCATATTAAATCCAAAACACAGCAGCTGCTGGGGAGAAAATTAACTCCATCTCAACTGAAATCTGGATAGATGTAAACCTTCCCTAAAGAGGCAAAATTGCTTAAGTAAAGGAACACCAGGCCTGTCTGTGCCTTGTTTTTTTATTTTTATTTTATTTTTTTTAGTGAAGCTTATATTTTACTAGCATTGAAATAAGACAACACAGAGCAAAACATAACATTGGAAAATCTTTCCCAAACCTGGGGAACTCTTTGGAAAATTTTACCATTACAATTTACTTTCATAAGTTTAGCATTTGCATAATACGTTATTGGGTGCTTTTTAACTTGTAAACATATTCTAAATTTGAAAGGAATTACTATTTTGACTATGTTGTAGAATTTATATGGAAATGTTTTATGTACTTAGTAATGCTGTCTGATTGGAATCTGGTCATATGAACTTTTAATCAAGCATATCACTTATGTCATGACAATGCGTACTTCCTGGCACGTGTTTTAACATGTTTAGACAGCACTTTCTAAATAGAGGGAGAAAAATCATTATAATTATATTCATGTGAAGAGCCATCATGTGTTGTTGGGCTAAGATTTTTCATATGTACGATTCAGATGCCTGTGAAGTAAAACCTAAATCTTACTGCTGTAGATTGTGTTGGAGCTGTTTATAGTAGTTGTACAGCATTGCAGAAGCACCTTGCTTTGAGTTAGTTTTTTCCGGACATACTCTATCCTGATTGATAGGCCCAGACCATGACAAATTCGAAGCATTGTGGAAGATAATTTATCTAATGGCATTTATATCACTTAACTCTAGTTAATGATCTTAAACAGCGAATCACTGGGAAAAGGATGTGTATAAATACAATTTAACATGACAGAAGCAATTACCTGACTTTAGCAGTCCCTGAAATAGTACAGCTGCATTTTTTCAAAAGCAGCCTTGGAGTGTGATACAGCACGGAGACTGCTCTGTAGGGGACAAGGAGCCTAAAAGATACTGAAGCTCAGTTAGTAAATAAATGAGTGAAATGCCATTATATCATTTATAACAGTGTGAAGCAAGGGAAGCCATGCATATTAAAGTACTGTTTGTTCTACAGTGTTGCCTGTCGACGGTGTGTTGTGGTTGGTAATGGCGGAGTACTTCGAAATAAGACGTTGGGGGAGAAAATAGACTCATATGATGTAATAATAAGGTAAATGGTATCTCCTTTTCTTTTTGTGTGCATGTAAAGAATTAACACGCTTTTGCTGTCAGCGAGTAGTTGTTGCTGTAGTAGTAGTTGCTGTCAGCCTTCATTTAAAAAAAATTAAGAAAAAAAAAAAGGATTGGTATTTTATTATACAGACTGATGGATATGGGGGGGAAGAACCACTGTGTGGTCAGTCTGCATCATATATGGATGCACACACCTGCAAGATGCTGCCATCAGGGATGGATCCAAGCATGTGACAGCCTAGAGCCCTGCATGTGCCCCTTGCTGTGAGCCAGCATCCCAGGCAGCCTTGCGTCACCTTCGACACTGCGGCTGTCTTATCCCTGTGCTGGCATGTGGATTAAAGGTAATGTTTATACTGGGGAGTCTACCTCAATATAAATGTTAGTTGAGGATGATGTTGATGTCTGCTGCTTTCCCTCAAATGTGTTGGCTCATGTTCAAAGTTTGAGTTGTCTTGACCTACCAGAGGGTGCTGGGGTCTGAAGGAGAGGCCTCTGCACTAGGGAAGCTGGGTAAGTGCTCAGAATGTAACAAGCAAGAAGAGGAAAAGAAAAAATGTTCAAATGCTTAGCAAACTGAAAAAGAACTATTTGGCTAATCATGAGAACTTTCTGCACAGTAAGAGAGATCGATCATTTCCTTCTTTGCAGGGACTGAGATGGTAACTGATTAAGCAGTTCTTCTGCCTGTAGGTGCCTTGTCAGATAGTATGCCTGAAACCTCTTTCACTAAGACATCTAAGCTGCTCTTTCAGTCTCCTTCAACATTAGGTTGAATATTGAACAAAATCTCTTTTTTTTAATTTTTTTTTTTGCCATCACTTCTCGCTTCAATAACAGTGTTTCAGTCTTCAAGCACTACCATAAAGTTTTATACAAAGCCTGGAGTTCTTCAGTTGTAGCTCATCTTACGAATTTAAAACTACAAAAGGTGATCCAGTTAATATCCGCATTCTCAGGAAATTTTACTTGCCTAACAGTTTCATGTTTTACTAAAACCACCTCACCTTGAATTTATTTTCACTGTAGCGTAACAATACAAGGAAGTTCTACAAATTATTTTTAAGCTCTTACAAGAATTTGGGTTCTGTGTAGGTCTGTCTGCACTTCTTAAAATGGTAAGCTTTTTGGAGACTGGTGTCACATTTAAAAACAGCTCTATACTCAAAACTGGTTCAGAAATATAGTGCATACTGTAAATGAACAAAGAGGCAGTGTGTGCATTCTGTATTTAAGAACTTCTTCTGATAAAACTTTGAAATGTTCTTTTGTTTATGTGCTTTGTTTTGCAAACATTTGCTGCTAAGCAATGTGCCTTCTATTCAGAGAAGTTGGTTTTGGCAGGAATAAAGCATACATGGAGTGCCTGATTCTCTGAAAGATATGCAATACAGCCACCAAGCAAACATAGGCTTAAACACAGCCACTCTAACGCCTTGGAAAAGAGAAGACCTGACCCACCTGCTCACTGCTGATTAATCTGTTCTATCCCAAAGCAGTGGCAGCTATGCGAGTACAAAAGGAAAAGAAAGAAAACAACCAAACTACCACCCAAAACTCCCATCATAGAGAAGTATCAGCATCAGGTACACAGTCATAATCCCTGTCCATGAATGCTGTAGACAGTAAAGAGTATTAAAACATTCTTGAATTGCATCCTATGTGACCTGGGTCATCTAGCAATAGGTAACTCCAAGCCAGATATTCTCTTTATTCTTCTCTGGTTTCTGCATTTGAGACAAATCAGGAGGCCGCCTGCTTGAGTGACACACGATAAACTATCATGTGATTGCATTCTATACTACCTTGGCTAAGTTCCCATATGTGCTTAATCCCTCTGGGTTAGCGGGTGAGTGCAGCTCATGATTGGTCATCCACTGTGTAATGTGATAAGCAAATGCTGGTCTGCTAAACCCTCCTGGACACATTGTCTGCCCCACAGACTAATATACGTGCCAGCCACTGCACGGTAAGGATATGGGTGGGGTAGTCATCGCCATCTCTTTGTCTCTGTCCTATGCAGAATGAATAATGGCCCTGTTATAGGATATGAAGAGGATGTTGGAAGGAGGACGACTTTCCGCCTTTCTTACCCAGAATCCATCTTCTCTGATCCGATTCACTATGACCCCAATACGACTGTTGTTCTTGTTGCCTTCAAACCACGTGACTTGAAGTGGCTTTGGGAGATACTAAGTGGTCAGAAAATAGTGAGTTTAATTATTCATGCACTTTAGCTTAGCTTGCCGCACGCTGCATGAAATACCTGGTTTGCTTTTAGCTTTAGTTCTCCTAGCTGGAAGCACTGAATCTCCTCGGCTTCCCTTTCCCATAAATGCTTCTGTCCTCCTCCTCACCCACATATTTGATCAGTTCCTCACTCAGTTTTCAACTTGGAAATACCTTTGTATCTTCCTCCTAACACTCTTTCATTTTCTGACATGTGTGCTGTAGACATCCCTTAGATTATTTTGTCCTGTGCACTTGGTAGAACTGCAGAATAATGTTGGAAGGGACCTCTCTCTGGAGGCCTTTAGTTCAAAACCCTCTTGAAAGGAAGTAGAGACATGTTCAAAGCCATATGAGGTTCTCAGAGCCTCTTTGCAGATAAGTTTTGAGTGTTTCCAGGGATGTTTCTGTAACCTGTATTTCAGTGCTGCAGCACCCTTATAAGAAATAATTTCTCCTCATCCTTTCACTGTGCACTTCTGAGGGGAGTCTGATCCTGTCTTTTTTTGTAAAGTCCTACCAGATAGTTGAATGTGGGCTGAACAACCCCCTCCTCAGACCCTTCTTGTTTGCTGTGTGGTTGAGTCCCCCAGCTATTTTAGTGGCCTTCTGCTAAGCTTGGCCTGATGTGATGCTTGCACAGGGAGGAGTCATAAACAGCATTTGTGAGACTGCAGGAGGGCATAGTGTGATACACTTGAGAGCGATAACTGCTGTCTACCTGTTCTCTGTGCTTTTATTAATGCTGTCCAGTGCATGTTGAACATTTACTGCCTCTATGGCATGCTACTGGTGCATATTGTCCATCAGGGACCTTTCTGCAAAGCTGTTTTCCAGCTGGCCTTAGCCAGCCTTTGCTGCTGTAGTGGGCTATTCTGTTGCAGAAGCACAACTTGGTGCATGTTTTTGTTGAACTCTGAGGGGCTGAACACTCCTCTTGAACCTTGGATTTTACTCTGATTAGAATTGCTACAAAACCGAACTCAACTCTTCATAGCTGTTAAAAATGTGTATTTGCTTGCCTATTACAGAGTGCCAAAGGCTTTTGGAAGAAACCAGCTCTGAACATGATATACAAATCTACTCAAATCAGGGTTCTTGATCCCAGCATCACCAGAAAAACAGCTTATGAATGGCTTCATTTCCCAACAAGGTTTCCCAAAAAGGAGGTAATTTTTTTGCTTCTGTCCCTTTTAGTTTTGTGCAACCAAATATATATTCAGAGGTAATTATCTCTTTATTATAGTGGACTGTCTTTTTGGTGCACATTGCGTTAGTTTGCATTTAGGTGGGAAAATGAAATCCAGAAAAAATGAGTAGTTTTGTATTTCAAAGATCTCTTTATGGATTCTGTAATTAGTGTTAAATGAGACTGCTTTTGCAGACAGACATAATTTCATTTACAAAATTGGGAAGAAGACTGGCATTGGAACATGGCAGATACGAAAGGTCTCTAGAAATATTGAGACTTGAATTATTAAATGTAGGATATGTTACAGTTTCTTAGAACCATAGAACCACTAGATTGGAAAAGACCTTTGAGATCATCCAGCCCAAACGTACCTGTCCGCTACGAAATCATATACCTAAGCACTTCACCTACCTGTCTTTTAAATATCTCCAGGGATGGCGACTCAACCACCTCTCTGGACAGCCTGTGCCAGTGCTTTATAAGCCTTTTGGTGAAGAAGTTTTTCCTAATGTCCGGTCTGAACCTCCCCTGGTGCAGCTTGAGGCTATTCCCTCTCCTCCTACTTATCTCTCTGTGAAGAAAACGAGAAACAAGCAAACAAAAAAAGCCTAACAAAAATCCCCACCGAAAACAAAACATGAAAAAAACCCATACCAAACAAACAAAGCCCTCCAACCCCCCTGCAACAGTAATTCTAAGACTGCTGCAATTTTATGCTGCTGGAGGCGGGTAGGGACTAGGGAGCATACAGGATATTACGGCCCTGTGCTAATGACATATGTCTAGCAGCATTCTTGTGCTTACCAATTTGATGCCAAGCATTGTAATGAGTTAACCGACAATTTGGATGTAAAAATGCATTTTAACTATTATTTTATGACTGAAGAATGTTTCTGTTGAAAGGTAAATCTTCAAGCTATGGACTTCCCTTGTGCAGTCAGGACTGGCCACGTGCTGTTCAGCACAAATACAGTTCCCTGGGGTCACATCATTGCATGGAGCTGCTTCATAGGCATCAGCCAACTGATGTGTGTGAAAATGTTTGACAGGCTGTCACTGCAGAGCGTCTACTACAATTATTTTTTCTGTTTTAATCTTTCTGATGTTTGAGGGAGTAGAGTTTGTGGGTTTTTTTTGGTTTATTTTTTTTTTAATTTGGGGGGTAGTGGTGTTGTGCCTTTTTTTTTCCCCTTTTCTCCTTTTTTTTAACTTCCCTTTTTTTGCACCTACTGGTGGCTTTTTCCTGCCTTATTAGCTCTCAAACTGGAATACCCAGTTTGGCTGCGTGTTTGCTGGTGCTCCATGGCATTTCATCTCTTATGCTGAGGGTGGGAAGAAAGCAGAGTAGTTGAGTGCCTAATGATCTCCGAAGGGGCCACAGGAGATCCATGTCTTCTATGGTTCCAGAAATCCCTGCTGTCTCTTCCTGTGCTCCCCTCTCAGTGGGGATAAAAGTAAGACCAGTGCTGTCAGTGAGCCAAACAGGCAAACATGGTATCCTGGAGCTGGTACCAACAGGTCCCTCAGTTGCTTTGGGTTATATGTGCGTCCTCTGCTCCTTTCCTGCTACTCTGGGTGCCCCTGCCCAGAGCTGAGGGAGAGCACATAGGGACTTGGAGACCCTTTCTCCTACCTCCTCATCCCACTTGCTCCATCCCATGTGTTTTGCAGCCCCTTGTTCCAGGTGGCATAAAAGGTTAATCTCATGCATGCTTGTCCTCAGTTTTCCTCCCATCTCCAAGGCAGTCCATGGCTGGGAGCCTGCACATCTGCAGTCACTCACACAGCTGATCCATAGTGGCTTGGTTAAGCTGCAGGTCATGTCTTGGGAGTTCCTGTTGCCTGAGTGACCTTTGGAGGACCTGCTTTGGAGCCCTCTGCCACCATAGTGTGTCTCAGGGGAGGGCTGGGGCTCTCTTTGGTGTCCTGTGCTTTGGCCCCCTCTGCTTGCAGGAGATGCCAAAGACTGCTATAGCTTTCCCTACTGTCTCTGCATTTTCCATTAAGCCAACCTTATGTTCCTTGTGTGCACAGTTATGCATAGTCCAGCAAGCATTTCTGTTTCTTAGTTAGCAACTGTGACGGTGTTAGCAGAGCCGAGAAGAAAAACTGTAAAATCAGGTATGCTGCCCCAGCAGCGCTGAAGTCAGAAACTGTTGCAGAGTCATTCTGGGGCTGCGATTATTCCCATTACATGTGACTGGCTGAACAAATCTCATTATAGCTTAAGGATATCTGGATATTGCTAGGGGAATAGTGTAACAATACACTTTAGAAGTCGTGTTGCTTTTTTTTAGTGTATTCTTTTGAGGTGAACTTTATGATAGCCAAAATTAAACAGAGCTGGCTGTAACCTGTGATATTCTTGGTATTTCAGATAGCACTAATCCTGACCTGTAGCATTCCAGCCGTAATTTTTGGATCCTGTTTAGTATAGACATTGCGACAGAGTCAACACTAAGTTTATGCTATTGGGGCCCCCAGGGCAGAAAGTTATTTTGCTAACTGGCAGAAGCCCTGGGCAACAACAAGTGTTTTAAGTTGATGTTACTTTTTGAATACTCTGAAAGAACAAAAAAAATCTACATAATGGTGATAGTTCAATTCTATGACTTCAGTTAGGCTTATGGAGCTGCTCTTAGTAGCTTTTCCCTGGAAATTTGGTCTTGTATTATACAATGCAAAGAAATATTTTTTTTTCTGTTTTATTGGGTACATCTGTCTGTCCTCTGTGCTGAGTTGTCCAGTACTGGCTTGCCTAGTTAGTTTTCATTTTTGGGGAAAATGAACTGAACCTTGAGTAAGAGATGAAAAAAGCACGTGATTTTTGTGCTCAGTTGAGGTTTGATTGCAACTGCTGAAAGTGTTTAGTTCATTTGGTCTGCGATGAAATTCTTACTTTAGCTAAGAGGGGCATTAGTGCCTGAAAGTTTTGTCCATTTCTGAGGGTACATTTTCCCCTCAGCTTCATCACTTAGTCCAATGAAAGAGTTCACCTCTCTGTACAAACCTTGCCTCTATACTTCCGAAAATAATTTTAGCTGCTGCTAAGAGTCATGTACTGGATCAGAAGATAGGACAGATAATTGCAATCAGTTGTTCTCTGCTCTTGCGTAAATGCTAATTTTTGGGTTAGTGCTGTTAATTTTGCATGGTTAATACCTGTTTATGACGTGCTCTTGATATTTTACATTGCACTTACTTCTGAGCTATATCACTGTAGGGGGAGTGTCATGGTTCAGCTGCCCCCAGCCTGGTCAGCAGCTAAATGTGGGCAGCTGTGATTGCAATCCCTGTCCTCCCCCATCTCACCCCAGGGAAAAGAGAAAATGAAAATGAAAGACATACTTGTGGGTTGAAAGCTAAAACAGCTTTATTACTACTACTAATAGTGTTGATAAGAAAATAATGAAACATGTACAAAGATATGAAATCAAACCACCCAGTGACTCAATGCCACCACCAAGGCTGCAGAGCAGATGTGAGAAAAAGGTTCTGGGGTGGACTCAGCAGCAAATGGGACCCGAACTGGGTTTAGGAGCACACAGATCTGGGATCTGGGGCAAAAAGAAAAAATGAGGCCTGTACTAGATACCAGCCATCAAAGAAGAGGGCTTGTCCCTCATGATCCCTCATTTTTATACCAAATATGACATATATGGGATAGAATACCCTGTTGGTCAGTATTGGGCCACTTGTCCTGTCTGCCTCTCCTTGCAGGTGTGACCCATTTTCACCCTTTTGACTTATGGCATTCCACCAACTTATGACCTTTGTCACCATAGGGATAAATGTAGACAGTGGCCTTTCTGCATACCAATGCCCTGTTACTTTAGAGATAATTATAAATTTTAGGCATTATATCTTCTAGAGGCAGATACTGCCTTAAAACTTAAATTAACTTTCAGAAAATGAAGTTACTTAGATGAGGCTTAGCTGAAAGGTTAGAAAATTAATTCTACTTTAGCTCAAACCATAACAGGAAGAAGTAAACAATTTTACAGTTTGTTTTCTTCTAGTGGAAAGTATGGGGAAGGTATTAAGCTGTGTCCTTTTGGTCCCTGCTCTGAAAAAGTTCAAATGCAGCCAAGTTAATGCAGCACTAACATTCATGTATTTTTAGTTTGGTGTTATGAAGATTTGAGACATACCATGCTTTTCTGTTTGCCTGGATCTTCATCTTCTAGAAACTTCTGAACACCATCTACTAATTCAGTTAAGTTAGATGGAGTTAAATGTTCTCCAGTATCTTGAAGCCTATCCAGTTCCAAGAGAGAAGGTTGCTGAGCAGAAGGATGGGGGGACATTCTTGATGCCTCTGCTGAGGGAAGGACTACAGCGTGGGCTCAGCCCTCACTAGAAACCAAAGAATCCCAGGGCAAGCCAACATTGGCCGATCATGGAAAACCTGTGGGCAGCACGTAACTTGTTGAGACATAAGGGAATCAAACCACAAAACCAAATGTCTGTGGAAGAGCCAGGCTGTCTGATTTCTGCTGCCTTAGTTCTTAGGCTTGCTGTTCCCATCAAGCAGCCAGTTATTTATGTGTATGTGCTGTGTTTCATTTTAGAAACCTAAGCATCCAACAACGGGGCTAATTGCCATTACGCTAGCATTTCACATATGCCATGAAGTTCACCTGGCAGGCTTCAAGTACGACTTCACTGACAGAAACAGTTCTTTGCACTACTACGGCAATGACACGATGTCTCGGATGATACAGGTACAACAACACGAATAATGGTATTAGTGTCCCTTGTGCTATACTGTATTCTGCAATGTCTGCATGAGATGTCTGTTTGTATGTTCTGCTTTGCTTTGCTGGCACTGTCCTTAGGCTTCACAGCTCTTGTTCATAGAGGTGTGTTTGCTAGCAGTGTTAGAACACGAATAGCATTTGCTTCTGTTTGCATTCTGTGCTGGTTGCACAATTTCTCATAGTTGCCAAATGTCTTAAGTAAAAAAAAAGTATGTGAAGTGGAAAGCAAGGAGTTAAAGACCTATAAACTTGCAATTAGGAAAAGAGCTGAATTTCAGAAATTAAAAGCAGAGAAGAAAAGCAGTTCTTGGTTGGAGAGGGTTTGAAAAGAAGGAACCATTTACAGGAGGGAGAAGCCACGCCTTGCCAGGGTGAGGGAGCATCAGGAGGCTGGCAAGCATCAGGGATGCTTTCTTCTCCCATCCTGCGGAGAAGGGCCTCCTGCTTTGCTACTGTCGTGGCCCTGTTTTATTTTGTCTCTGCACTTGTCTTCGTCTCTAACTCCGAGGAACTCTATCTCAGCTCTTTACCTTGGTGTAATAGTTTTTTTTAGCATGTACATGCTATGCATGTGGAGGTTATTTTTTTTTTTTTTCCTCCTTCTCCTTTTCCTGAAGGAGGAGAATGGAAACAGTGTCCTTAGGAGCTTCTCGTGTCTCTGAGTATTCCTAGGTGTCCCCTGCTCTGAGAATTTTCCTTAACCTGCTTTCATTTTGAGGTTCCTCTCTGCAAGTGCCTTTTTTATCATGAATGTAAAGCTAGGGTAAAGTTGATTACGAGTTGTATAGGCATCCACAAGTTTCCTAAAATCTTGATGCTTTAAAACCCAAACAACTAAACAAAACCCTTATTAATTCTTCAGTAGTGTTGAGTTGTAAATATTATACTACATATGCATAATATTTTATGCAGTATTGGTACTGTATCTCTTTAGTGGATTCAGTGTCTAAGATTGTCTGTAAACTTATCTTGTGCTGACCTCCACTAACATCAGCGTTTTCCTGTGTATCCAGGATCTGGTTACAGCAGGGATGGTAGTTTTGACTTCTTGAAATTGATGGACAGGGCACATCCAGTTTACAGATGCTTAATGTGTGCTTTCCAAGAACCTGTGTTGAGCTTTGAGAATTAGTCATTTTCTGACTGCTTTTGTTGTAAATGTGTTCCCTCTAATCAAGGGGAGGAGCTGGGAGAGTTAGTAATGAAAGGATTTCTGTGAGATCATGTCTCGACTGTTCTTGCTACTGAAGGATCATCCCTTTTCGCTTATGTCCTAATGGAAAATCTATACCTGTCTGAGCAAGAGCCAGTCACCTGTTTTTTTAGGAGACTGTGCTACATCCTTTGCCAAGAAGTCTTTCCCCCAGAGCATTCCTACTTATTCTTATCATCTCTGAGGTATCACAGGTAATTAAAAGGAAAGAACAAACTGATGCTTCTGATGATAATTTGAATTTAATTTTTCTTGTTGTTCTCACATCTCTTTAGAATGAATATCACAACATCAACGCTGAGCAGAAATTTTTGAAGAAGCTTATAGACAAGAACTTTGTGGTCAATTTGACGTGAAAGCTGAATGGAGATATAAGGAACAATAGCTATTTTAAAGGTTCTAAAAAATTTTTATTTTTTGTATAATGTTTTTATTTTTTAAATGCAGCATAACTGTTTACCATTTAAAAGGATCACAGAAGCCTCATCAAGGCAGAAGCTGTTTCTAAGCCTGAGGGTAATGGACTATTGCAAACAGCGTAAACTGAATTTCTATGAAACTATTTTATAATGGGAAAACCATGAAACTCCCAATTGAAAGTATCAGGGATATAGAAAAATGTGATGCATATCACTTATTTATCAGTAAGAACTTTCCACATGATTATTTCTCTGGAATACTTTTGTTTCTGTTACTGTCCTCAGAAAGAGTAACACTGTCAAGAGACTGAGGTGATGAGTATTTAATTAGCTGTTGGATGTAAAGTCTTGAATATGTGTTTTAGTATGAAAATGGCTTTAAAATGATGCCTACAAGTCATTAGTGTATGTTTGGGAGAAAGGCAATTGTACAGTGTGTACAGATTTTGGTCTACCCTACTCCTGAGGAGGGGACATCCATCTTCAGCAAAGAAGGCACAAGTTCTGCACTGGCCATCGACTCTGAAGCGCTGCCTGCCTTTGCTGATGGTGAAGACTGTGTGGTCTCATTTGTGGAAATGCTGGTATTGACGATGCTTGTGTTGTACCCAGTTTATGGAAAACCACCCTTCCCATGCTGTTTACTGTTGGTGACTTGGCTTAGGGAAGAGGGTGTATGAAGATGGAAGAGTTGTGCTAACTATCTGCGTGTCAGCTGCTTCCCCACACCACAACAGGAATGTGATCTGGAACAGAGATCTTCACACATGAGTTTAAGTTTCGAGGCAACATCTCTTGAATTCCTAGATATCCAGGGCAGGATCTCATGTATCCTTCTGTTCACTCCTCAAGAATCAAGATATATTTTCCAAGCCAACAGAGTCTCCTATCTCACATGCTGTAATGCGTTTCTGCCTTTGAAATGCATCAATATGAGCAATGAATGTTTCCGGTTTTGGCCACAGAGAAGCCAGGGAACATCCAAGATGTACCTCAGCTGAATTATCATTTGGCTTCTGTTTACCTCTGCTGTCTTGACTTTTAGTTTTAAAGGATGTGGTTGAACTAAATGATTTACCTGTGGGAACTTACTCAGGATTTTAATTAAAATATTTAGTGGGTTGTTGCTGTTTCCTGTATTGGTTTGTCTCAGACAAGCCTGCTGAATATGTTAAATCTGCCTAGGAATGCCCCTGATAACTGTCAAAGAATAACAATTTATATGTTGTTCCACTTCTCTCATAGAGTGTGTATATATATCTTATTTTTTTTAATTGTGGACAGCTTGCTAGAAGATCTTATGATTATTTTAATCAGTCGCACCTAAAGAAAGCACAAAGAAGTCTACTTCAAAAACCAAGTTGGTAGAAAAACCTTTTTGCTGCTTTTTAATGAAATGATAGCGCTTTAGGATGTTTAGGAGCAGTGGAAACAATTACAATATGAATACAAACCTCTAACAGGTCAAGAGCAGTGTTTTGTATTTTCAAAAGCTGAGGATTACAAGAGTACTAAACACAACTTCTTTGCTGCAGCAGTGTAGAGGGACAAGCATTGAAAAAGTCATCTTCCTTTTTTTCCTATTTGTTTTGCAGAGTACAACAGGTTTTTAAAAAAAACAAAACAACACCTTCTAGTAGTTCTTATCTCCTTCTTTAGCTCCTTGGCTCTGCTGTTTCAGAACTGGGGCAATGTGATTTGGAGAGGAGCCACAGCTTAAGGGAAGGAGGCTTGTGTTTTCACCTAATAACTCCTGAGCTTTGGTCTGTTTCAATCAAATTGGATGTATCTGAAATAACTCCAGACATCGTAAAAATCTGGGGCAGGGAAGAACCCAGATGTGTCCCCAGCAAGGCACAGGCTATGCTGTGGTGTCCTGCTAGGTAGATGTGTCCCTTGGGCCCAGCTGCTGCAGGTGATGCTGCAGAGAGAGGCCCCTTGTCCAGCTGTGCACAGGGCAGCAGGTGGGAGCATGGAGGAGAGCAGACTGCAGGAGGTCCTGGGGCACCAGAGCAGGTGACTGGTGGTGAACAAGAAATTTGTTGAAACAAGAAGTGCAGGAAATAATAACTTTTTACTAGGTGGCAGGAAGGCTCTTACTCAGTTATTTGTTTCCTTTTTTTTTTTTTTTAAAATGTGTACATTTCTCAGGCTTTGAGGAGATCTTTGCTTAAAAATCTGAATACAAACAGGTGAGGGTTTGCATTGGAAAACAGCGACACCATTGTCTTTGTCTCTACCTCCTATTTATTTCTCATAATTATTTCAGTTAATTCAAGAATGTTCGTATGTGACTCTGCAGCCCCAGGCCCGCAGTGATTTAGACTACTGATGTTAGCAATTCCATGTGAAAAAAAAAAAATGCCAAGGTAAGTCTTTTTGCAAAGGTCATGGTGTTGTCCAAGCTCTCCTTGCATAGAAGTCCTTGGTAGATGTCAGACTTTGAAAGCAGAGCCTGGCAAAAGTGCAGGGATGCCTCTTCCTCCCTCAAAACCCACAGCCACTCCCAAAGCTGGTGCCCCTAGCTCTCCCACAGGCTGCTACCAGAAATCCAGCTGCATCCGTGTAACATCTTGCAGTACACTGACTGTGAGGTTTTTTTTACGGGAGAGCTATTGAATTTGCACTCTCCTCACAGTGCCTGGCTCTTGTGATGGTGCAGGCTGCTTCCCTCTGCTTCTCCACTGCTGTCCCTGGTGGCAGGAGGGTGGATAGGGATCTCTACTTTTAAGGATGTGTTCATTTTCTCTCCAGAGATATTCTTCCCACTAATATAAACTGATTCCTACTAATTTTCCTGGGAAGCTTTCATTTGAAAGGCCTCATTTGAAACAAATGGCACCCCCCAAACTTTTTACTTAAAACAGTAATATCAACATTTTTTTACTCTCCTAAGATTTATATTTTTTTACTATTTTGTTTTGGATAATGTGTTCCTATATTATCAGTGCATTTGATATGCTGACTACAAGCATTTATCCCTATTGATTACTTCTTTTTATTTGTTCTTAGTAAGCCTCCTCATTTGTATGACTGGCTTCTTTCTAGAATTATGCAGTACTCCCAGGGTTATTTTTCTTCCACTTCTATGCTCCTGCAGGGATGTTGAGTGTCTGAGTGCTGAGGTTGATCTTGCAGGCTGACTAACGTTTAGAGCCAGACCTGGTCACTCAGGACTGAAGGAAGGGTTGATATGATTGATAAATCACAGGGTGCTGGTTTTAGAGGCCAGTAGCTTTCCTCTTCAATAATAAGTAGTGAGCCAGGTGATTAGTCCCCCTCCTCAAGACTTTTTTGTAGCATTCTGTGTACACCAGCCCTTGTCACTCACTTCACATGGTCATTTCTGCTACTCTGCCTTGAGCATAGGCATTGGTTTTACACTAACTTTGTGCAGGCAAGAATAACACTATATAGTGCATTTCTCAGTAGTGCCCACGGACCAGTGTCTGTTCTATCTGGACATGTGTTTTCACAGGTGTTTTGCAGTACCGAAGACTTGCCTTGGGACTTTCGGACAAAAGCAATAATGCTAACTCCAAATACTTAGATCCTTTGTGAGAGTGAGCTGCTATTAAGATTTTCTTTTCCCATTTTTTGATGTTCTCGAAAGTGAAGTCTCTGCACTGAAATTTTCCTTCAAAAGCTTACCCCCCCTCCCTTTCTTTTTTTCACATCATCATCAAATCTGTCAAATTCTGAATGCTAGGGTGCTCCTAGCTTTATTTCCATTTCTGGTAATGGTGTAACTATATAGGTACCCAGTGTTTCCCATGGATTTTTTTGCCTGTATCAATTGCAAAGTCAGATTGTTTTATCCCTTTTCCCCGCCGTTCTGGTCTCTGGCAGCCTTCTGAATTTCCAGACAGCAGCATACAGCATGTTTTTCTGCTACCCCTTTCAAAATGCTGCACCATCAGAAAGGCTCAGCTTTAAGGTATAAGAGGACACACAAAATGAGCAGGATGACATGCTCTATTTGGCTTAAATTTTAGAGGTTTTTGTGTTCTATTGGGAAGATATTTTGTCCTCTGCTGCAATAATTTAGGGGAAGTACAGAGATACAACTTAAGAAGGAAGGTCACAAACTATTGCACTAAATAAGAATCTGAGAGTGCCTAAAAGACGTCACTAAATGACATTTCCAGTGACTGTATTGGTGATAATAATACAGAATCAGAACTTTGGAGTTCAATACTTAGTGTGAGGTACCTCTTGTTTCCTATGCCATGCTTTCCTTTATAACAATGCTGTGGGAGGTGGTATAAATACCTTAAATTTAAGTGGAATCTGTTTTTTAAGAACATACAAAGCTCAATATCTGGCTTTGATATCAGCAAATACTTATTTTATTTGTCATTTTTCTTTTATGTGCCTTTAAAGTGCCAGCTGTATTTTGAAGACATTCTTACTGTTGTTTCAAATGAAATTTTGAATACTATGAATGGAAAGAGATTATTTTCCTGTGAATAAATTTTGTTAAAGACAGTGCCCTCAGGCTTATTTTTGCAAGATCAGTGCTCTATTTCTGTGATCCTCAGTGGAGGGCTTCTACCACCTTGATATTTGCTGGAAAGGCAACACAACTAGGCACACACAGTCCAGGAGGTTCCTGCAATGCATTGATGATAAATTTTTTACAAGTGCTAGGGAAGAGCCGATGAGAAGAGGTGTGCACCTCCTGGACCTTTTACTAACAAACAACGAAGGACTGTTTGAGGATGTGAAGACTGAGGCAGTCTTGGCTGCAGTGGCCATGATATGGTGGAGTTTAGGATCATCCTGCATGGAAGAAACAGGACAATAAGCGGGATTACAACCCTAGGCTTCAAGAGAGCCTCTTCAAAGACCTGTCTGGAGGAATCCCATTGGGCTGTAGAAGGTAGGGGCATTCAAGAGAGCTGGTCAATATTCCAGCACTTCTTTCTCTAAGCTTGAGATCCATGCATCCCTAGGAGTAAGAAATCAAGCAAACGAAGCAGAAGCATGAAGATGGAGTTTCTGGAAAAATTGCACATGGAAGGAGGAAGTTTATAGAATGGAAAAAAAGACTGGCCACTTGGGAGGAATATAGCAGCAGTGTCAGAGTATACAGGGATATAACAAGGAAGGCTAAGGCCCACTTGCAATTAAATCTGGAAAGAGGCATCAAGGACAACAAGAAAGGCCTCAAGTGCATCAGTAGCAAAAAGAAGACTAGGGAAGATGTGGGCCCACTGCTGAATGAGGCGCATGTTCTGGTGAAAGAGGGTTCTGATAAGGTGGAGTTACTGAATGTCACCTTTGCTTCAGTCTTTACTTCTAAGACTGGCTTTCAGGAATCCCAGACCCTGGAGGAAATGGAGGTCTGGAGAAATGAAGACTCTCTCTTGACTGAGGAGGATCTGGCTAGTGATCACTTAAGCAAACCAAATACCCACAAATCCATGGGCCCTGATGGGATGCACCCAAAAGTGCTGAGGGAGCTGTGGATATTATTGCTAAGCCACTCTCCATTGTCTTTGAAAGGCTGTGGAGAAAAGGAGTGGTGCCTGAGGACTGGAGGAGAAGCCAAGGTCACTCCAGTGCCCAAAAAGTAGGATCCAGGAAACTACAGGCCAGACAGCCTCACCTCCATCCCTGGAAAGGGTATGGAACAGCTCATTCTTGATGTCATCTCTAAGCATTTGGAGATGAATGTTATCAGGAGTGGTCAACATAGGTTCACTGTGGGAAATCATGCTTAACCAAATTATGATGGCCTTCTGTGACTGGTTAGGTAGGTGAGGGGAGAGCAGTGTATGTTGTCTACCTTGACTTCAGAAAGGCTTTTGTCTCCTATAACTACCTCGTGTAAGCTCAGGAAGTGTGAGATAGATGAGTGGATAGTGAGGTGGATTGAGAACTGTCTGGGTGGCAGAGCTCAAGTCTAGTTGGAAGCCTTTGGCCAGTGGTGTTCCACAGGGCTCAGTACTGGGCCCAGTCTTGTTCAACATATTGTTCAATGAATTGGATGCGGGGAAAGCATGTAGCTTCAGCAAATTTGCTGATGACACAAAATGAGGAGCAGCAGTTGATACACTAGAAGGCTGTGCTGCCATTCAGCAAGACCTGGATGGGCTGGAGACTTGGGCAGGGAGGAATCTAATGAAGTTCAACGAAGGCAAGTGCAAGGTCCTGCACCTAGGGAGGAATTACAGTGAGCACCAGTACAGGCCATGGATTGACCTGATGGAAAACAGCTCTGTGGCGAAGGATCGGGGAGTTCTGGTGAACAAACTAACTATAAGCCAGTAATGTGCACTTATGGTCAAGAAGGCTAATGGTATCCTGGGGTGCATTAAGAAAAGCATGGTGGGCAGGTTGAGGGAGGTTATCCTCTCCCACTACTCTGCCCTAGTGAGGTCCCATCTGGAGTTCTGCATCCAGTTCAGGGCTCCCCAGCTCAAGAAAGTTAAGGATCTATTGGAGAGAGTCCAGCAGAGGGCCATGAAGATGATTAGGGGACTAGAGTGTCTCTCAAAGGAGGAAAGGCTGAAAGACCTGTGTCTGTTTAGCCTGGAGAAGACCAAAAAGGAGATCCTATTAATGCTTACAAATATCTAAAGGGCAGCTGTGAAGAGGATGGGGCTAGACTCTTTTAGTGGTGCCCAGCAGCTGGACAGTGGGCAATTGGCACAAACTGGAACACAGGAAGTTCCACCTCAATATCTGGAAAAAATTCTTTACTGTGAGGGAGTTGGAGCATTGGAATGGGCTGCCTACAGAAGTAGTAGAATCTCCTTCTCTGGAGATATTAAAAACATGCTTGAGCACGTTCCTGTGCAGCCTGCTCTAGGTGAGCCTGCCTTAGCCAGGGGATCGGACTGCATGATCTCCACAGGTCATGGGGAGTGAGGAGCTGCTTAGCTCATGGCTTTAGGGCATTTCTGGAAAAAACAATTACCTGACACAAGTAGATACTCAATGCATTCATAGAACCACCAGGTTGGGAAAGATCTCTTGGATCATCAAGTTCAACCATTCCTATCTGCCACTAGACCATATCCCTGAGCACCTTGTCTACCTGTCTTCTAAAGACCTCCTGGGATGATGACTTAACCACCTCCCTGGACAGCCTCTGCCAGTGCCTGATGACCCTTTCTGTGAAATTTTTTTCCCTGATATCCAGTCTGAACCTCCCCTGGTGCAGCTTGAGGCCATTCCCCCTTCTCCTGTCCCCTGGGAGAGGAGGCCAGCTCCCTCCTCTCCACAACGTCCTTTCAGGTAGTTGTAAAGAGCAATAAGGTCTCCCCTCAGCCTCCTCCTCTCAAGGCTAAACAACCCCAGTTCTCTCAGCCGTTCCTCATAAGGCCTGTTCTCCAGCCCCTTCACCAGTGTTGTTGCTCTTCTCTTGACACACTCCAGAGACTCAACATCCTTCTTGTGGTGAGGGGCCCAGAACTGAACACAGGATTTGAGGAGCGGTCTCACCAGTGCCGAGTACAGAGGGAGAATAACATCCCTGGACCTGCTGGCCACGCTGTTTCTGATACAAGCCAAGATGCCTTTGGCCTTCTTGGCCACCTGGGCACACTGCTGGTTCATGTTCAGTTGGCTGTCAACCAACACCCCTGGGTCTTTCTCCTCCAGGCAGCTTTTTTAGCCACTCTTCCCCTGGGATGTAGCTGCACAGGGTTGTTGTGCCCTAAGAGCGGGCCCCGGCATTTGGCCTTCTTAAACCTCATGCCATTGGTCTTAGCCCAGTGGTCTGGCCTGTTCAGAGCTCTGTAGAGCCTCCCTACCCTCCAACAGATCGACAATTCCACCCAGCTCAGTGTTGTCTGCAAACTTGGTAAGGGCACCCCCAACGCCTTCATCCAGGTCATTGATGTTGAACAAGACTGGACCCAGCACTGAGCCCTCGGGGACACCACTAGTGACTGGCCTCCAGCTGGAATTAACTCCATTTACCACACTCCATTTATTCGTTTGAGTATGAACAGTTTAGGAGTTCACTAGCCTGGAGGAAATGCCTGGCTTTGAGGTGAGATTGGAGGAGCCACACCATGGGTTGGAATTGCTCCCTGCATTGGAGCCAGAGTTGAATAGTGATGTAAATCAGTGACAGATATGTTGCTGCTTTTGCACTAGTTTTTGGAGGTGAAAAAACAGAGAGGGTGAGGAATGGGAAAAGCTCTTCTCAAATCACATGGGGGAGTCAAGGATGTGGTATGCATCTCCCAGTCTGGTCAGCCAGCTCTGGTTTTTGAGGCAAGCATGATCCCTTAACAGTGCCTCTCTATGATGTCTGATTTCTCGGCTTCCTGTATGGTGCCCCCGTGTCTTTTTAATTTGCACTCCTGCATCGGCTCATGCTGAGTGGGCATCCACCCCTGGGCTGCCTGCTGCCCCACTAAACATGACGCTGGGACAGCGCATTCCTCTTAGTGACTTTTTTTTTTTTTTTAATATTAAGCTGTCAGTGGCTTCAGAGTGTCCTTTTGGTCTGATATATGAATTCAGTGGGTTGAATGTTCCTTCCAACAATTCTGCTGAATGAAGACAGGATTTTTTTTTAAAGATATTTAATAAGATATTTTCTTCAAATCAGTACAAAAATTTTAAATACAAAATTATTTGCTTTTGACATATCTCATATATTCTGGGAACATACTGAAGTCACCAATTCCTGGTGAACTGTCCATCTGTTCCTGACACCGTTCCATAAAATTTCTGAGATAAAGCACCACATTATATCACTGGAGTCCTTAGTCAATGTTAGACTGCATTAAACTCTGCATTTAAATAATGGTAATGCCAGTTAAATCCAATCTTAGTTCTGCATGAAAAATCTAGATCATTTTTGAAACAAAAGCGGTAGCATTAGCTAAAGACATTGAAGAAGTGATGAGTACTTAACTCTTTCAACTAGCGTAACAGTGTGTGATGTGCAGCACTGTACAGGGAACCACAGCAAAGTACACTGCCCTTTGGAAACAAATACTTCTGAGGCGAGATTAGCACCATTGATGAACAGACAGGTCTTGCAGAGGAGTTGCTCTCCTCATGTACAGAAAAGGTAAAGGCCCGCAAGTTCTCGTTGACAATAGGTAACATATAAATAAGGATTGTAAATCAGCTTTTATATAAAATGAAGTTCTCAGATAGATTTGCATGATTGGTAGTGCAGGTAAAATTATCCATTGATCTCAAATAACAAATTCATTAATTAGCAAACAGATCTACTCCTGCTTTGCCTAGTCATTGAAGAGTAAACTGATTAAATGTTTGCTGAGTGGCAGAATAGACATCTCTTCTGACAAGCCAAACAGACACGGGCTCTTAGCACGAACACGGAAATCCCAGGGACTTTGTACTGCCCTCCTGTATTGCCATGTGTTGGCCAAAATGTCTCAGTCACAAAGCAAATGGGGAATCCTTTTTTTTTCTCTGATCTACCTCATCTGCTTCAACCATGCAAATGCAGATGGAGGCTTCTCAAATGCTGTGGCATTTGGAGGTGAACCCAGCACCTGCTGGAGTCAGTGGAGGTATTCTGGGTCCAACAACTGCTGGAGAAGGTTCACTGGGAATAGTTACACCATCAATACTCCTTTTCCATCATAAATAAATTGTTCAGGGAAAAAGCCCATACTTGCAGGAATAATTTATATGGGGAAAATGGAAATAAAGGTCTCTAGCTAAGAGAACCTTTGCTTGTCAGGCAGACCTGCTGTCAAAATAAACTCCCGCCCAAACAGATAAAAAGCCACTCATTTTTTTCCATATATTTTGAGATAGACCTACTCTGGCTTAAGTCACTGGTTTCATCTTATAACTATGATCAATGCAACAGTCAAATATGCAACAGGAGCAAGTGACATACACTGAGTTGAACCTCAGTACTGAATTACTGTGAATGAAATGAAGTAAGCATGGCATCACAGAAATATATAATGTACAGCTAATACGTCCCCCTTGGGTGCAAAACAACTGTTTATGAACCTGATACACATCTTTAGATAGTACACCATACCTTTTTTTATAACTAGCTGTGCATAATGTTGAACTTTGTATTTATTTATTTATTTTGTACAACATGGTCCAAAACGGTCATAAAATGCATCTGTCATCGTATAAAGGTTTGAAGCAGAGAAGAAAGATTTTGATTGTGTGTGTGTGTGTGTGTGTGTCTGTTTTTTTGTTTTACATGGGATACAATAAATATCCTGAAAAAGACGAATGAACGTACTGCCCAGCATAGAGTCCTGCTGCCTGCTCGGATGGCATTTGAACGTAAACCTTGTCTCCGTGCATCAGCTGGACAACAGCACTACCCGAAGCCTGGTCCAGGAAGCCCTTCTTGTACTCATCGTAGGTGTACATCAGTGGCTCATTGTTCTTGAACAACGCCACCCAGACGCTGGCCCCTTTACAGTGGACGTGGTAGGCGAAGTAGTAGACTCCAGGGATCTCACAGGTGAAGATACCCGTCTGAGGGTTGTAGTTCTGCCGGCCATTGTAGAGGAGCTTGTCGAACTTCACGGGCACCCCGACGCGGGGGAAAGGGGTGAGGAGCTCTGCGGTGAACGCGGGCATCTCGTAGACGATGCCGCCAGCCTTGCCTTTCTTGCCCATGTAGCCATAGGGAGGCTTGACGCCTTCTATCCCCGGCCCCACCTCAGGCAGGTACTGTCCCACAGCCGGCGGAGTGGGTGGGATGATGACCGGGGGTCCCGGGGGCCCTGGGGGTCCTGGTGGCCCCTGGAGTCCTGGCTGGCCAGGGGGACCGAGCGCCCCAGGCTTCCCTGGGGGTCCCTGCAGCCCCGCGGCGCCAGGTTTGCCCACGCCAGGGAAGCCGGGGGGTCCGGGCATGCCAGGCTCCCCCTTTGCCCCCGGCAGCCCCGGGGGGCCGATGGGACCACTGGGTCCTGCGATGCCTGGGATGCCTGAGGGGCCCTGAAGCCCCTGGGCACCGGGGAGCCCCGGCTCGCCCTTGGGTCCCACGAGCCCTGGGACGCCTGGCAGCCCCGGCAAACCTTTCTGTCCGGCCTCCCCCTTGGGCCCTGTGGGTCCCGGCAACCCCCGCAGCCCAGGGGCACCCACTTCCCCTGGGAAGCCTGGCTTCCCTGGAAAGCCCTGCAGGCCAGGTTCACCCTTGGGTCCAACCGGTCCCGGTGGCCCCACGGCGCCGCCTTCCCCTTTGGGTCCAGGGAAGCCGGCGGCTCCTGGGGGGCCCATGATGCCCGGCAGCCCCGGCTGCCCTGGCTCTCCGGGTGGGCCCCCCATGCCGGGTGGCCCTGCGTGCCCCTTCTCCCCTTTAGGCCCCATGGCGCCCGGTGGGCCCCCCAAGCCACGCTCACCCTTGGGCCCGGGAAAGCCTGGCTTGCCGACACCGGGGATGCCGGGGGGCCCCGGGAGGCCTGGCAGGCCCTGCTCCCCCTTGCCGCCTGGGAAGCCTGGTTGGCCAGGAACGCCATCCTGGCCAGGTTTGCCGATGCCCGGTGGTCCAGGAGGGCCTTGGATGCCGGGGGCTCCTGGGGGACCCTGCAGACCCAGCTCTCCTGGCGGCCCTGGCTTGCCCGCGGGTCCCTGGGGGCCGGGGAAGCCGACCATGCCCGGCTTGCCCACCCCGGGCAGTCCCACGGGGCCGGGGGCACCGGGCAGCCCAGGGGGACCCTTCAGCCCCGGCAGACCTGGGATCCCGACGCCCTTCTCCCCTTTTGGCCCTGGGATTCCAGGGGCACCCGGAGGCCCCTTCATCCCGGGTTCGCCCTTCGGCCCTGGCTGCCCCTGTAACCCCGGAGCACCAGCTTTTCCGATGCCGGGAAGCCCATGAGGTCCCGGTGGTCCTTGTGGCCCGGGTATCCCCATGGGCCCCATCTCCCCCTTTGGTCCCATCTCCCCTCTCGGCCCTGGGGGTCCCATCACCCCAGGTTTTCCCGGCATCCCTGGCAAACCCGGCTTCCCAATTCCTGGATATCCTTGTGGGCCTGGTTTCCCTTTAGCTCCTGGTACACCGTGACCGGGTAAACCTGGTGGCCCCGGTGGCCCTCTTGGACCAGGCTCACCGGGGGGACCTTGCTCGCCCCTCAGACTGCGCACAGGCATCTCTGGGTTGGGGAGAAAACAGAAAGAGAAAAGGGAGGGGGAGAGACAAAAGGTGATGGCAGTCACATTCTTTCAGAAGCACAAAGGCAGTTTCACATTGAACGTGCTCGTTATGATGCCTCTTGGTTTTGTGGTGGGCAGGGAGGTGAAGATGACCTCAGGGTGGTGTTTGGAAGGAAGAAGATGTTTCTGCTGTTTTGCATACCCCAAACTTGCATGTGTGTTTCTGTTTCCATAAAATAGTTATTTTGCATCATATTTCTTTATTTTTTTGCCATGCAAAAGTCATTTGGGCTTTACTAGTGTTTTCTGCTCACACAGTCTTGAGCAACAAAACCAGCTTTCTGTCCCATATTTCTGCAGACTAGTTTACTTGTAAGAGTTTCTGCAAGACACAGAAGCTGCTTGGTGCTCCTGTGCTGTAGGAGTTCTGACATAAAAGAGCATTTGTCAAAGGGGTTTACACTAAAAATATCAATTAAAAAAGATTGAAAAGATTGTACCAGTAAGAGGTTCGTACATAGGTATGACTGCATTTCCACCAAGGCTTTGGTTCCCATTAAGGTATTACTGGAAACCTGCAGCCTTACCCTGCATCTCTAAGCTTCCACAGGTTTTTGGTGTAAGCACATCTAGTGCTCTTCTAAATACTTAAAAAAAATGTTTTTATTGTCCAAACTCGCATTTTTGTGCATGTGACCACTTAGCATTGCAAGTCAGGCTGAGGGAGTTGCCACGTGGGAGTGGTTGTGGTGGGGCTGGTTACTTTTCAGGCTGTGTGCTTTTTGTGCTAAGTGGAAAGTCTGCTTTCCAGCAGATATGAATAAAGAAGCGAGAGGTTTGGATGAGCAGGAGAGACGAGGTTTCGGTGAAAGAGAATTAACTGTTCTTCGGGAGGCAGAAACCTTCCCTGTCTGCATGTGTTGTGTTTTATGCACGTAGAAAACCTCCTTTGCTCACAAGATGCGTTGGTTTTACTATAGCCAGACATGCTTGTTCAGACACTACAAAAATAGGCCCTAAAATCTTCCATTTACCTCTGAAGCCAGTGGAGGCTGTGGTTACACTGAACCTTCAATAAGACAAAGAGTTAACCAGCTTGTCTGAACTCACACAGACACTCACAAGGACTTCATGACACTGGTTGTTCCTCATTTCCCTTTGTACTTTGGACATTTTTTTGTTGTTTTCTTAAATATCCTAATATTGTCCAAACTTCCTTTACAGAGTACTGAAAGTGCTTGTACGTGCAGAGCTGTGCAGTAATGCTCTGTACCTTCAATGCCTCCATTATGCTCATAAATAACGTACAGGAAAAGGACTGCAGAGTCAGAGCAATTATATGTTTTTTTCCTGCAGACTTCTAAATCACAGGGTCTGGACAAATCCAGACAAAACTGTGATATTTCTGTAAATTCTGATCTTGGGGCTCTTAGCTCTTATTTCATGTCTGGTTGCTGCAGTGAGAGTGGGAGCACCCCCAGCCCGCCTGCCTAGGCCATCATTTGAAACCCCATCAGAGGTTTTTCTGCCGTCAAGTGGGATAATGAGGTTTCTCCCAGCATTCAGCAAGCACTCCAAAAAACTTGGGCCAGCCCGGGGCACTAGAGGCTCCTCACAGGTAAGACTGCTCAGAGGCTGTGCTGCAGCCGAGGGGATGACTGTAGCCTTGCTCTGGTGACCCCAAGCTGCCTCACAGCTAATGTGGGCCTGTTAGCCCACCTGTGGCCAGGTACTGATCTGGCAAGTCCTTGGGGCACCTGGGTCAGCAGCCTGCGCCCCATCCTCAGTTATCCCCAGGCTGATGGTGCTATGGGGCACCAGGCCAGACCGCACAGGGGTGGCAAGGGACATGTTGAGCCTACCTTTCTCTTTCTTGGGAGCCATGTCCTTGCCGAGCAGAGGCATCTGCGGGACCTCTTTCCTGTACTGAGGCAGATGGGGGTATTCTTTCCCGTACTGCATGTGGGGCACCTCCTTGCCCATGTGCTGCATTGGAATGCCTTCCTTGCCCAGTGGCATGTGAGGTACTTGTTGTCCAAGAGGTTGGTACTGGGGCACCTGTGGTGGCAGCTGCTTGATCCCATAGTAGACGCCGCCTTGAACAGACCTCACCAGCTCTATGTAAATGGTGACAGCTACTGCCAGTAGCTGCACAGGGATGAACAGCATGGCCATCACCTGCAAAAACACAACAAACCCCACAGTTAGGAGAAAGTGTGTTTTCATGCTGTGTATTTCCTGTTAGGGCTGACCTGCTCTCATTTTCTGCAGCAAATGGGACCTAAATCTCTGCAAACTGGCTCTGGTTTGTGTGTTGCACTGAAGGACATCCTACAGCAGGCCTGTATCTGGTTTATTGGAGGCTCTTACTACTATAGTACTATCATAGCAAATGTCCTTATATGCATTTGATTTTACTCTACCCTGTATGTTCTGGGTGCTGCCCTTTGTGGTTTCTCCACACAGGCATCTGCTCCCTCCCATCCCCAAGCTGCAATTTGCTGCTTTCTCACTTGTGTGATTGTTGTGGCACAAGGTTTGAGGATCTCTGCTGTGAGTTCCAGCATGGAAGGAGAGCAGGGAAGGGCATGTGGGTGCTCTCTTAAATGCTTTCTGTCCAAGGAAGATAAATTATCAGTACCACTTCTCCTATGCTTTCCATAGTAATGAAAGCTCAGTTTCTGCAGCTTAAATCTGTGCCTAGGAATGTGCCTCCTGGCTACAGAGTCTAGGGGCTCTCCATTTCTATCTCAGCTCCTTGCCAGTGATCCTCCAAAGCTGGGCTTTGATCCCTTCAGCCTTCACAAAGAAATGGACCACCATTGCATTTGGGCATGATCAGCCAGTCCATGCTTTTCTCTGGGGATGTTCAACTATTTCCTAAAGGTTTTGCCCCACAGTAAGATCTGTCCCCTCTGCAGTAGCCCATCCCAGCACCTCACCAGCCCAACAGCGTTGTTTTTCTTTTTTCTCCCTTATCAAAACATGTGCTTGGGACTTCTTGTACGACCTGCTGTTGGTTTTTCTTTCTGCAGTAGGGGCATTAGTAGCAGGTGAATAGCACATCAGGAATTAGGAACTCCTTAAATGAGTGCAAATTTAGGGGCAGCCTGAGGTAACAAGGAGACATGCCATGTGGTTGAGTACTTTGAAATTTGTCCCGCAACCAAGACTGGTAGGCAAGTCATGCTCTTTTCAAATGCACATGGCAATTGCCAAGCATTATGGCTGTGTCTCCTTGTTCCCTGTCTTTGCTTTTCCACTATGCAAAGACACCTTGCACCCAATCTGTGCACCTGGAAAAGATCCTACTGTGCACACACACCAGCTGAGCTTTGCCAAACCACTCATCAGGATCTACTGAGGCCAGGTGTGATGAGGGTGGCCCAGGGAGGCAGCTGGGGCTTCCTGCTGCCCTCTTATTGTCCTGTCCTTCTCCTACAGCCTGGCTCAGCATGGAGGAAAAAAAGCCCTTCGGTCTGTGGTAGAGGGGCTCAGCCCCTCTGCCCCCTGTGCCTTTGAAGGTACGGTTTGCAGGGAGAAGCTTTCCTCCTTTTCCTGCTTTGGCTGTGGCTATTCCTTGCCTGAGCCCAGTTGCTGGCGGGGCTGCAGCCCTGGCTGCCCTGTGCAGGGCAGTTCTGCAGCAGGTGGGGGAACGTGGTGGGGGACAGCTTGCCTGGGGGCAGCGTAACCCAACATGGGCTAGGATGTGTCCTCGCAGGGGCTCTACAAAGACACAGACTTGAGCAGCAGAGACCGCCGCCAAGAGAACATGTGAGAGGTAGGTGGGGTTGGAGGGAGGAAATGTATTTATTGAGAAGAGGGCAGCAAGTGACTCCGGTTGCCTCCCTTAACGTTGTATAGTGTACCTATGCATATTGGAGGCCTCAAAACAATCTGGGAGTGTGGAGCTTTGTAACGGGTCTGTGAGGGACTCAAGCCCGGCAGGCAGAGAGTGTGAGTGGGCTGCAGGGTGGCTGTGCAGCTTGCCATGCTCAGAGAGTGGGTCAATGGCACCAGAGTCAAGTCCCAGAGTCATGACTTGTGTTTTCTCCTCTCGCTACTATACAGCTTGGCTCATTTTATTGACTAGGTGGTAACGTTGGATGAAATTTTGTTTTTATGATTTATTCCTGCTTGAAGTTCCCCTTTGACTTTGTGTTAGCAAAAACACCTGGAGAAATGGTTGCTGCTCTTTTCTCCTTCATTTTGTTCTCTAACATCTAATCTCTCAATGGAAATTATTGTATCATCCTTACTGAAGATGTAAGTGGAGGCTAAATCAAAATTATGTAGTTAAAATGACCAGCAGAATGTTAATATTTTCAATAATGATCCTAAATAGACAAACTACCGAAAAGATTGAACTATGTGTTACCAGCAAAACAGATCATTTAAGAAAATGAAATATTGGTGAATAAACACTAGATGGAGCATATGTTGCACAGCTGAGTTTCTACAGTCACTTTCTCTCTCAGGAATTTAAGGTCTTGGACGTAACCAACTGCCATGTGGCAAAGAAAAATGGAGCCAAGATGTATGGGAGTTTGTCAGTGTAACTAAAGCCCAAGCAGAGTCACTTATCCTTGTTCAGCAATGCATTTCAGCAAATGCTTCATCTCCAGTGAGCTGAACGTGGCTTTTAGCCCAGGACTGGCTGCTTTACTGTGAGCTAAATGATTAGGACCTTAGGGCACAGTGTTTCTGCTTAAAACTCAATGGCACTGGACTGTGAGTACAGCCTGTGCATGATCAGTTACTGTGGCTCAGTTGGGACGAAGTAACTTATTATCCTGCTGCAGCTTCTTCCAGGCAGAAGGACCCCAAGTGACCTTTTTGTTGAGAGGGAGCTGTATCCCCTCTCTTGTCTCTTTTGGCCTTTCTGTTCCTTTCTGTACCATAATGAGTAACTGCTTTGGTTATTTGTGGCTGAGTAGGGTAACACCTGCCGCAGTTTGCAGGGAAAATCCCAGCCACTGAAAAATTTACAGTGTTCTCTGCATCTATCCCAAGTAAAAACCATTGCCTGTATGAAAAGAGAAATGCAGCAAAACCTTTAAAAAATATATATTAGAAGACATTGGAAGATTTAGGACTGTTGTTGAAACCTGCAAGTATGAAAGGTATGGTGGATTTTGAAGAATGAGGTTATTAAATTAGCTTCTTGGCTACTTTGTTGCTCTGGTGGACAGTTTTTGGGAGTTTGTTTTTTTAAAAAGATAACTTCAGTGGAATAAGTGGAGAGGGAAATAGGTAAAATTCCTTTGGATGTGATTTTTCTCCTTGTTTTTATTACAAAACATTGGCTTTGTGTGCGAGTGGGAGCTATTAGAAATAATTAAAAAAAATTTCCTACGGGGAGACACTGGCCTGACCGCAGCTCAGGGTGAAGTCAACCTCCCGCTGCTGGTACAGAGGTCCCTTGCCCCTGCCAAGTGTCATGCAATGCACCTGTGGTTTAACAGGCACGACCATGCAGTACACAAGATGTTTTTGTGTGCATGTGGAAATTTTGAGGGAGATCAGGCAATACTTTTAGAGATAGGGAGGCTCCAGAAAATGAGGTGATCTCACTACATCTGTGTTTCCTTTAGTGTTTTTTGACTCATGATAACCAAAACAGCGTGGCCTGGAAATGATACATTGCCTCTTATCTATTGATTTTGGCTGGGGCTGGTACCTGTGACTAGCTGAGGTGGAAGGTGGAGGATTGTTTACTGAACAACCTCAGGCTTGATGGGACTTGGCTGACATCTTTGTGAGAGGAGGTCAGAGCCTCCCTCGTGGCTTCACGTGTGCTCTCAGGGTCTTGGGATTTGCCACAGGTACCTGTTTGGCACTGGCTGTATGGCTCATTTCTTCCTCTAGTCCCAAAGAAAGGAGGGATCCGACAAAATTAGTCTTGAGAAATGTGGTAGAGTCGTGTGTGTGACTACTACTGCTCACTGCCTCCCAGTAGTGGGTCCAGCTGGATTAATACTATCAGATACTGTCACTGTAAGGTAAGTCTGCCCTAAAGCATGAGGTATGCTTGGAATAGTCTTCCATTGTTGCAGCTCATGGCCTATCTCATCCTAATCAGTTTCTCTAAAATGTTATTTATGTACTGTGAGAGAATTTGAAGGTCTTTTTTTTTCTGCCCCGCAGTTTGTTTCTGAATGCCTGGGCACACAGCTCTAGTTGTTTGAAGACCACATTAAGTAACTATCAGAATCTTAAAATGCCTAAATTCTACTGAACATCTTGCTTTTTGGTTTTTAAAAGAAGTGCATAGATCTAAATGTTGGGCAGGTCCTTCAGAGCTTATGAATAACAAAAGGAGATTTTCACAGCGGTGACCAGAGTGAGGAGGAGAAAAAACTGGGGTGAAGATGCAGCCAAAGTGTAGGACTTCCCACACCCTTCACCCAAACCCCAGCAATTTAGGGATCCAAACATATTTATGTCATATGATCCAATGTGCTTTCAAAGGTATCTGTCAGCAGAATGATAATCTTACTTTGGAATAGGATTTTCCTGGTTTCTGTCAGAAAGCAGTGGGAATGTGTCTACATATTTATGGCAGGTAAATCAGTGCATGCGTGTGCCTTTAGAGAAGTCGAAGGGTTCAAGAAACCACAGTTTTACCTTAACTGTTTGAATGCCTGAGGGAAAATGAAGGAGAAGCTACTGTGCCTTCGTAGTGAGTGAAGTGTCATTTTGCACCAGTCGTTCAGATTAAAACACAGTAAATGTTTCACTTTACCTAGGGTGGGGAAACCACTGGAGGGTGAAAGAACATTGTCCTAAACCACAGTGTTCAGTCGCTTGTGTGTGAACGTGTGTGTTTGGCTCTGTGGGTGAGAGAGAGTCCATGAAAAAACACATTTTTTATGGGCAAAGCTCAAGTGAGAACATTTCTCAATAATCTCGTTGGTAGAGCTAGTCTCCTGAGAAAATTAGGAAGGACCCTCCTCTGGCTATTTCTGTTTGTCAGTAGAAACTAAAGACAACACAAAATGTACCAGCAGTGCTAATTCTTAAATTGGTGTGAAGAAATAATGGCTGGATTAGCCTAATTTTGCAAAGAATGTATGGAAAGAGTGATGCCCGTCTGTGTGGGACTTGAAATCTTACAAAGGGTGGAAGCCACACTTTGATTTATCATCTCTTACAGGGATGCAATCACTCTGCAACCAATTTTGGGATTAAGTGAAATTTACCCATGTCTCAGAACCTCCAAGACACTCGCCCAAAGACTAGCCCTATGGGCTTAATTTACCCTGCATTTTCTTGAACTGCTGTGTTTTCCAAAGAGGCACAAGGCATGAATAGATCTCAGTGACCTGAACTCTGTGCCCTGGGGTCCCTTCCATGGGGCCTGCCTACAGCTGCAGGGAGCTGTTCCCCACTGCGCTAAGCGGACAAACTTAGTAGTGCTCAGGTTTCCACATGGAAAATGACTGCTGCAAAACTTGCAACATAAAATTCCTAGTGACTCCAGAGATTTTGTGCCCAGAAGAAGGCTATTAAAAATATCTGCTGCCATCACAAGAGGATAACCATTTTTTCTGTTTTAATTTTTAATGTTACTTTGGTAACAAATAACCTATATTGTTTCTATTTTCTACAATATAGTTCCCTTAAACCACTGCAGGTGTGTGCACAACCCCATCCCATGCATATTTTTGTTAAGGTCCCCACCACCTGAAGAGCATTAGATTAATCACTGGGCAAAATATCTGTTAGCCAGCTACCTTTCTTGTAAGCAACTTCAGGAACAAATAGGAAGAACAACTATCAAGACCTCTGGTTCTCAGGACCAGAGAATTGCTGGGGTTAGTTCAAGTGGGAGGTATCTTTAGGTGTGAATCGTCAAGAAAATACTGGTGGTTGTTCTGCAGCAGCAGTGCTGCTACACATAAGTGACCTAGTCAGTGATCTTCCCAGCATGGTGTTATCCACAGTTTTTAAAGATTCCATTTCAAAACTTCATTTCAGCTCAAATTAATTTCTGGATTATCAAACTCCTTTGAGGACTAACTTGTTAATAGGTGAGTACTTCCTGAAGGGATCTGAGGATGCCCTGCCCTGCGTGGAGACTGAATTTTAGTGGGAACTTGTATTTTCAGGGGCAGGAAAATCCAGCAACTTTCTGCTTGCCAAATAAATTTGTGTTTGCTCAGAGCTGAGGGTGCCATTTAATACAGACATTACCACTTGAATATAAAGCACTTTTCTGCCTTTCTGCGCCAAACGAGTTTTCATGTCATTTATGCAGATGTTTTTGAAGTCGCAATCAAATTAACTACGCTCAGTTTGGGGGGGAGTAAACTTCTTTTGGTAAGTTCAGTCATACTTCATATAAAAACAGGGAGTGAAAGCAACCACATACAGTTTGGCACAAATTTCTTCTGAAAGCTAACCAGTTTCAAAATGCAAATTAAGTCTAGCTACACTGATTTAATCTTATTTTCAGCAGTAAAGAGCAGGAGGATGGTGAGGGAGAGTGCAGCCCCCCATCCATGCCGTTGGGAGGAGACTGTTGCTCCATGCCTGACTTCAGCCCAAGCAGGTTTGGGATTAGGGTCCAGCATCATTTTACTTTTAATCATGCTTACATCTTCATTGAAAGCAATATATGTTTCTTGAGTAGGTGAAGAGTTTACCTCACCAAAGGGCCCGTGTATTCAGTAGGGAGGAAAAGTAGGATTTACAGTAAATGTAATCCTGCCTTCTTGCCTCTTATGCAACTCTTCCCACAGAGATCAGGTTTATTCTTCTCCCCTGCCCCCCTTTTCACTGTCCTCTCCAAGGAAACAAAATAGAGTTAAGTGTCTGTGTTCAGTTTAGATTACCAAGAAACTACTATTGTTCAGTATGTTAAAAATAAATTAAATCATATTTTGTTAAAGGTCTAACAACTGTGTCTGATTATCATGTGGTATTTACTGAATCTAAGACAGTCATAACAAGAATTGTCATAATAAACATTTTAAAATGCACACATGCATAAACCTGCTGCTAATGGGGAATAGTCAACATATGGCAGATGCTTACTTTTATTTTTTTAAATTAAAAATGGTGCCTACAGTTGCTTTCCTAGAGAAGTGTGAAAACACCTAAGTAAATGCCTTCATCTTAAAAACTCATTAATTGTCTATAAGCTGTCTTTGGCTTCAGTGGTAATTATACAACTTTTCTTGCAATGCTTGCGGAGATCTCTGTTTATCCACTTATAAATCTATTTCCAAAGACAAAGCAACTGCCTCTGCTCCGGTCTTTTTGCCAGTGTATCTGTGCGTATGCTCAGTCTAGATGGTCACCCAGCTCCCTGAAAATAGCACACCTGAACTTCCCATTTCTTACTTTGAAACAGTGTGTATTTGCATGTGTGTCTGTATATATGCAAATGTGAAAACAACTGTTTGTGTGCAGGTATTCATGTCTGCATATATGTGAAAACACACATCCTGAGACTGGAAGGAGCCATCATGAAAAGGAGAAATTAGGCAATGCAGATGTATTTATGTTGCCTTTAGTCTTCTCCCCATGCCTAGTCTGCTGTGAGCCTACCTACGTGGGCCTGGGTAGGCATCTCCATTTCTCTCTCTGCAAATCTGGGCATGATTAGATTGGCATCTCCACAAACCCAACTCCCAGGCACATGGCGCTGCTGACTCAGCACAAATATGAAGCTTATGATTTGCGATGGTATTCAGATGCCTGGTTCTAGTAATTGATTTCCAGGGGAGCTAGTCTCTTGCGTGTCTTTGAGGATCTGCCCAGAAGCTATTTGCTGGAAAATGCCTGAAATCTATTTGCAGTCAGATGGCAGGGAGCCGTAAGATGGATCAGCAAGCTGAACACTACTAGCCAGGTGACCACAGTCCCTGGGGATGCAGCTCTCTTGCGTGGTGATGTGTCTTTGCATGGATCAGTGTCTGACCTCAGGGTGGGGAGGAATGACCAATATAGGGGAATGTTTGCAGAAAAGCATGCGACTTTAATTATGGGATTAGAATTAATTATAGGTAGGATTTAGCAAATACCTGCCTTTGAATACATTTTCCTGTTCTCTGCCATACGCCATGTGCTTGAATCCTCTGCCTAATGCTCTCTTCTGGGCAGTTTGCCTACAGTCTTGGTGGCAGGCAGCTTTGATGGAGATGCTTAAGTGACTGCCACTAGCTCCCTATTCAGCGATCAGCTGCGTGAGGCATGTAAACCCGGACCCAATAATGTGGAACACACAAAGGGATCAAAGCATAGAGCTGCCTGTCTGCTTATCAGCATGTAATCGCCCTCCTGGCATGGAGCCCAGGACCGGATGCCAATGCATATGAGCACATATTGTTTGCTCAATGTGGGAAATGAAGCGAGGGCTCCTTCTCTGAAGTGGTGATGCTACTGGGCACTGCAGAAGGAGCTCCTCGTGGGCCACAGGCACTAACATCATTCAAGGAATTTGCCTCATCAGATGTAAAGGATTTGCTGTGCGTGGCCCACTAGACACAAGGCTGGTCTTCATGGAAGTGCTTTTACAGTCAACTGATCACCCTCTGGGGGTGTTGCTAGTTTGGGGATTGTTTTGGTGAAAATGCTTCACATCTACTGCCAGTCTCCTACCCCCAAATAAATGCAAAGACAAACAACCGGAGATGCGCTGTACACTGGAGCGCATGATCCAGTAGACTGAACCTCAAGGTGTTGATAATGAACTATGGTGATTACTGGTTGCAAAACACTGTGGATGGGAAACTACAGGCTTTTGTCTGAAGAAAAAAAAAGCTCCCTTCTCAGCTGCCACTCATCGCTCTTGGCCTTACTCTGCATTGAGACTGGTTGTGCTGGCTGCATGCAGTACAAACCTCCCAAATTTTCATGGTACAATTGTTTGAATATTATTATGGTACAATGGTTTGCAAAGTGTATCAGAGCATTTTGCTATTTTAATCCAAAGCAGTGCCTCTAGCAGTCCTGCTATGAATTATACTCGCTGGTAAAAGTGTAAAAAGTTTCCATTTCATTACCTCTTGGTTTAGCCAGCTACATCTTTGTGAACAAGCCACACGCTAACAATTGGCTCTAAATGACAAGTGAAAAAACTGCACAGTGTTAAGCTTGTTAATCAGTAAAATGCTCCATCTTACCAGATGTATGGAGTAGAAAAAGTCAAGGAAGAAAACTGACACATTCTGTGGCAATTAATAAAATCAAATGTATCCTGAATCTCCACCCAAATACTCACAAATGACAGAGAATATTGTTCTGGAGTATATCTACCAGTGTTACTGCTCAGAGAACTCTTAGTTGCTCATTTGATTAATCAAAGTGTTGTACTAAAAGCAGAAAAAAAAATATATTCTCTGTGAATGTGCCTGGAGTCTCTAAGAGTCACAGGATCAACTCAGATTATATGTATTTTATTCTAATACAGCCTCATAAAGGGTTTTCTTTGATGTGTCTGGAAAGACTGCTTAGAGGGGGAGCATTGTGTGAAGTAGTAGATCTCAATATCTTTAGGAAAGCTTAGATGTGTATGCAAAAATCCCATTCATTAATATCTGCAAAACAAAAATAGGTGCCAAAATACGTATTTTTCTAACATGCTTCCCAAGAAGTAGCAATAGAAGGGAAAATCCTTGGTAGTGACAATGTCTGCTTGTTACAGATGCCACAGGGAAGATAATATATCTTTTTATTAGATTAAACATTATGTAAAGCAGTGCGGATGTCTGCAAATGTAATATTTGTGTAGGCTTGACTCTTCAGACTAGCTAAGCTATGCTTGGTGCCAGACTTGAGGAGATGAGGGGAAAGTGGTCAGAAACTGCTCTTGCGCTTCTCTTGATCCTGAGTCTGTAGCACTGTTTCAGTCACTGGTGCTGCTTGTGGTCTGACTTACCTTGCATGGCCTGTGGGCTACCTACAGGCATCCTGCCACACCATGGCTAATGTCACTCTATATTTATTTGAGGGATAAAAAGGCTGCACTATGTTCTGGGTGGCTAAAGCTCAGCCACAGCTTTGGGAACGGCAGGTGCCTGTCTCTGGTACCACCAAGATCAAGCTGGTGCTTGAGGCATTTTGGAAGGTGAGGGCTCCTGGCACCTTTTGGGTGCCTGAGGCAGGCAGGAGGGCTGGCTCTTTGGAATAGGGTAAGTATTACCCTCTTTATTATCTGTGATCAACCAGGGACTTCTCTGAGGTTTAGAACTATATTGTCCCTCCTCTTCACTTCTCCTTTTAACACTGCGTGCATGCTGATTACATTTAAGTGCTTTACAGTGGTCTAGACAGGAGCCATTAACCCCTAGCAAGGCTTCAAGATAATGAAATCTCATTAAGATAAAAAGTCTAATTCTGGTTGTAATAGTTCTTTGGTTTAAGCCTTTTGGTTATAGAGAAAGTTTATTTCAAGTGCTCCTTTGTAGTGATCATACTCTAGCCTTTGCAACCCATCCAGTGTTTACTTTAACAGTCCTGGGAGTTCTTGAGCTATAAAGCAAGAAAACTGTGTGGGACTCTGAAATACTTGGCCTGATCTTAATTTGAAATGATTTATTGTTCTCTGTGACTCCTGTTGCAATCCTGTGCCCTTACACTTTGCCTTCTTGCCATAAAATTTGCTTGATTGCCTCTTTCTTAAGCTGGCACGACATAACATCTCTGTTGCTTTTCTCACTTTGATGGCGTACAAACTGCGTTTTCTTGGCTCTCGCTCTCATTCTGCTTCATGACTGTTTTTTTTCCCTTTTTTTTTTTTTTTAATAAAAGCAAAAGGCTTTAGAAATTCTATTTTGTAGATGAAGTGTTACCACTGTGCTTTGGTGAGCCTGTTGAGAGAAAAAGAAGCTTCTCCCTCCCTCATTTTTATTTTTACTGTGTTGTAACTTTGCAGCTCCTCAGTACCCCAAAGTCCAAGTCCAAGTGAGATATGAAAACAATGACCAATGTCTGTAAAGTATTTTTCATGAAAAAGCTCCTGCTTCTCAGACAATTTTTATAGGGAGGTTATTTTCCATTAAGAAGATTCTTGCCCTTTGCATTCCTACCTCTGCTGAAACAGTGGAAGAACTTATTTTGCCTTAGAAGGTTAAACATACTAGACCACTCAGACAGGAAGTTTTAAAATTTTTTAGCAACATTTGTCTTTGTATTTTACTATGAAGTATTGCAGATACATCATATTTGTTAGGATGTGCTGACCCTACACTGTTCATTCACAAAACTAAAGCAGACATTATCTTAGGATCATCTTCCCTGAATGATTAAATTTCATTTTTTATACTGCTTTTCTTGATAGAGACTATAGTGACAGTACCCACAACTAAACGCTCAATTGATCAAAATAGTTTCAAAACAAGGCTTTTGGTTTTTATAAAAGACCCTTTGTTCTCTGGGCCATATCTATGGCTGGACACGAAGCTGGAAGTTGCTAGACTGTTGAGAGTGGATCTACCAATGTACATCCCTTCATGATCTGGTACTTGGGTGCAATCACCACTGAAAACTCTAGTGTACACTACACTACCACCACAGCTGAACTGCACACATACATCTCTGTGTCATGCCAGACAGACCTGCCCTATTTCAGTCTACCTTGACACACTTGACCAGTCAATGGACAGAGAGACAAAGATTGAAATCATTGGTGCTTGTTAACAAGTATAACCTGCACATGCCTACGCAGATGTCACACTCTTCCCACTCAACAGGTGCAGAAATAAAGGTAGCATGACACCACCTAAAAAACCTATCAACCTGAGTTTCAAAATACTCCACATAGGTTTGATTTGGTGAATGCTTATAGTAAATGTTTGACATGTCTCTCAAGAAGCACAGTAAAGAAAAAGGATAGTTCTGAAACACACAGACACTCAAGATGGCCCCCTCCATGACTCACACACACTTATCCTGGGTCCATGAAAACATATAGTCGTTTAAGCTCCAAAGATGTCATCAAGAACAATTAATTTCCTATATAGAATGCGATACGCTATGGTTTAAAGGACTTAAAATTACCATATCTATAACTGTGGAATAACCCTGCCAAAGCCAAAGGAAAGCAAAGCCAAGTACTGAAGAGCAAAAGCTATAAGTCACTCACTTAAGCCTCTCAACTCTACTCCAGGAAAAGAAAAATTAAATGTTCAATGCAGCTGGTTGGACACACAATCACTGGTAACTGTAAAACTAGCAAATATGCAAGCTATAGAGCTGGTCAGCACTCTCCTGTTTAACTGTTATAAGATGCCTGTAGTGCAGGGTGTTGGCCTAAGGTTCCCTTCGTCTGCTGCTGCCTCCCGAGGTTTCAGACAAGTCTGTCATGGATTTTCTCCTCCATGGGCCAACTCGAGTCTAGTGTGACCTGTGACAGCTCCTACCCAGCTCCTGGGAGCTGATGCCTGTAGCTGACTAGCTGGGGCATGCCTAGGAGGTAGGAAATGTGCACTTCAACAACATTTCCTAAAGGATGGAATTACATCTCTCTTCTAAATCCCTAGGTAAGCTTATGCTTGAGCTGCTAACGGCTGCTCAGAGTTTGAAAGAAAAATTTGGCACCTGCCTCCAAAGGAGGATTGTGGACTATGAGCTAAGAATGGAGGGACTTGCGCCTGTGATCTTCATCTTTTGGAAGACACTTAAACGCAGGAGAGATCAACGATTTAGGATGAACTGCAGTCTTCAGCTTTTCCTACCTGGCTCGCTGAGGCAGCTCCACAAATAGTGGTTTTTATGAATCCCCCTCCGAGGCCCTCAACTCCCCTTATGCACACGCCTGGAATCCAGGCATCTAATTTAGGCACGTGAGCTCCATTTTGGGCCCAGATGCAAACATCCCCTATCTGAAAGGTTCTACATCCTGTATTGTAAATCAACTAAGGTCTTCGTTTTCCCTGCCCAGTTCTCCTTTTTTGTTTCAAAATCTGGGTTTTGTTTTTAAGCAGATATGCATTTTTCTTCTGGTATCTCTGCAAATGAGTAGTTAAGACAAAGACATGTGCTAGCTATTCCCAGGATGATGCAATTAAAGCAGTGATTAACTTTAAAAAATCTGGTGTTAGAAAAATCTATGCACTTAAATAAAATAATTTTCTTTCCCAAGAATTTTGTCCACCTATTTTTACTGTTGAACATCAGAACCAAAGGTTCATCGCTACCCACAGGCCATGGCTTAACCAAATAAAAAATAAATCCACTGGGCAGATATTTCTCTAGCAAGGAAAAAGGAGTCTTGTTTCTCTAAATAGCAGAATGGCTGTCGGCAAAGCTTACAAAGATTTTCTTTCGTTAGTTTGTTTTGTTTGTGGGATGGAACACCTACATGAATTCTAAGTTAGGTCAAGAAACTTGCTCAGATTTTCAGATGTTAGATGAAATCATGTATTCTTCATATAAATATTTCTAATAGGCTTTGTTGAAAGCCTGTTTAACAATGTTAAGGAAAAAGATAAGATGGAGGACATAATTATAGCCCACAGGCAGAGAGTTCAGAGCGGGTTTCTTTTAGGTCTGAGCTGTATTCCCTGAAAATTGTTGCAAAATTCTCAGTAAATTATATAATGAGGCTGATTAGATCCTGCAGGAATGAGCTCCTTAAAAGACTTTACACATAAGTTGTGATAGTAAAGTCATCCAGGGATTAATGCTTCCAAAAGATGTGTTTGCAGCTTTGTAAGCTCCAAAAACCTTCGAGGGAGACTTTGGCAAGTGCTAGTACTGGACACAGGGTGTAATTTAGGCTATGTTTAGAGTAGGAGCATTTTACTGCTAAAAGAATACTACATGGAAAATTGCTTCTAGCTGTGAAGCAGCCACACTGGCAACTCTGAGCAAAACTCTGCCCATGCACACACACGTAAGTATATGGACACAAATAAAACAACCATTAAGAACTAAAATAAATAAAACAAAACCTCCCAAGTCAGCTTTGCTTGTCTCACTGCATCTATATGAGTAGATTTTGGTAGTGTGACTGCTTCACGCTGCTGACTCATGGGACCCCACAATACAGCAGCTTCATGGCAGGCAAAGGAAGAAGCACCTGAATGAAAGCTGGGTAATCAATGCAAGTGAACATATGAAGGAGTTAACTGAGACACCAGAGATTTAGCAGTTCTTTGCTTGGAATTGAAGGATAATAAGATTTCTTCCATTGTCACCTATTTAAGCTTTAATAATAAATCAATTACTGTACTGAACAAAAATCTATGAGTTTAATCCATGTTTGCTCCTTCATTAGATACTATCTTCATTACAGGTTTTTTGAAAGTAACATTTCAGAGAGGAGAAGCAAGGCAAACAAACGGAGAGTTTTCATCTCTTCTTTTAAGACATAGTGGGCAAAATGTACAAAATACTGCCAGATGACAATGCCATTGTTTTAAAATGCAGATTTGGATGGATTAGTTTCAAATAGTAGCTATAAAAAAAAATCACCCTCCTCTTTTCCTTCTTTTCAACCTAACATGCAGCACTGGTAGTCAAAATCACCAAGAAATTAAACAAGCAAGCAAGCAAACAAACAAAAGCAGAAACCCCCAACTAAGTATCTTTCAATTTTTGGCAGACTTATTTCTTTTGCCTATTTATGCTCTAGACTGGATTATCTCCTAATGTCTGTAAAAATCTCATAAATCAACTTTGAGAACTGCTGTTAAGTTCTACCCATGCCTCTTCCCAACTGTCTCTCTTCTCTTTACGACTAATAGCTATCCCTTGTTTCATCCTTTCTTGCACTTGTATTTACTCCCCAAATTATCCAGAGTCTGTTAATAGTGGTCAGTTGTAAATTATTTACTTTATTATATTGTAATAACGGTTATGTGCCATAATGTCTTTGATTTTGAATGGAGTCCTCATCCAGAGTAAATGTTGGACCTGAAATGAACTTGTCTTCAAAGGGCTAAGCCATGACAAATCATTCAGAGGAAGGGGGGAGATCTGTGATTTCTTCAGATACAGTAATCAGTGTATTATGACCACACACAACTGGTGTGGCACACATAATGTATTGATAACTACTACGGAAGAGAAAACAAACCTACTTATTTTTCATTTGGAGATGCAAAATTATTAACACAACATCATTGCAGAATTTTCCTGGCTAGTTTTCCCTTGGCTGCCTCAGGCTGAAAATGACTGCTGAAGTTTAATACTTTTATGAATATTCCTGACTATGAAGATCTGGGGAGGATCTGTGACACAGATAAAATGCAGAAGTCTGAACAGGCATGCTGGAAAACTATACACAGTAGAGACTGTAACTTGGAGAAACGTGTCCCATCAGTTCCCGTGCATCAATTACACTGGTCAACATCTACTTTTTAAAGTGAAAAAAGAGAATATTTCCTAGAGTTCAGTAATTCAGGCCTCTACAACTGTAAAGAAAAGCCCTACATGATCTGGAACAGATTTTTCTCAAGTGACTCAATTAATTACTTCCATGTGACCATTAGCAACATTAGAAGCTTGTGAAATTCAACAACTGGGGAGCTGGTCATTTGTGCAGACAGGCAATTTGACTTATATGGATAACCCTGATAATTTTTAATGAGAAATCTAACCTGTATAAATTTGCTAGTTGTTAAATATTTTTAAACGTATCTCAACCTATTTATAGGCAGACAGTTATCCATGCAGTAGACTGTGGCCTGTTTTTCTTAATCAAGCAAAACTACAATGAGAAGTTTGCTCAATTAAGAATTGAAGAATTTGGCTGAGTTTTATTCAGTTCTTGGCAGCTGGGAAAACTGATCTTTCTAACAATAAGTGCCAGTGCAAAATATTTAGGCAAGGAACAAATGTCAGTTTAGATCTCTGAAATTCCCATTTTCAGACAGTAATATCAGAATCACCCTGGTTTGTGTTAGCTTAAAATTACTCCAACTCTTACCTACTATTGTGTAGCTAAGTAAATGGGTATGCACTACTGACCCAGAGTCTGTCCTCAGTTACAGTAGTATTTTCACTGCAGTGGAGGCAATTCCTATTTATATGTAATATATAAACAGAAATATAAAATATAATAGACACAATAATAAATAAAGAAATAAATGATGTTTATGAATAACCAATATAACTGAGTTCTAACTTTTGTATGTGCAGAATTTATTGGTAACAATATCGTGCTGTGGTCACAGTGTGATTACAGTGGTTAGATGTACCTAGTCTGAAGTGTACAACAGTGATTGTTATTCAGTCATCTTATGTTGCTAATGATAACATTTAATAGGATGTCACAGATGAACAGCATTACTTGCCTATCCCCTCTGAGCTAAAAGGAAAATTTCCAAAGATGGAAGAGTTGGAATATAAGTGGGAGAGATGCTTTCCTTTATTTTTTTTTTAAAGAAAATATTTTTCTTACCATTCTTTTCATCTATTCAAAACTATCCTAAATTGTTCCTGGAAATAGGTCTGGAGATGTCATGAGAACAGACGTTATTTCATGTATTATTTCTGCTTTTTTTTTTTCACTGGCGACGAAGATCCCATTTAATTAAATGAAAGCAGACTTTGGCTGCCTCTGTTGACGTATTGTCCTACAGGCAGGAGAATGAGGGAAGAACCTGTAAAGTAAACCTATCTATTAAATTAAAAATACATACTTATGTTCAGACTTGACTTGTTTTACAAGGAACTCCCAAGAAAACATGCATGTGGATCCCATTTCCTGCAGAAGTTTGCTTTAAACACTCATGAAATCAACATATCATACTTCAAAGGTTTTTTAGTTCAGTTAAAAGTAGGGCTGTAAGTGTTCCTCTCATATCCTTCACCATGGATTAGCAATGCTATCAGCCAACCCACTTCATACCTGTGGAAAAGACTACCTCTCTTTGGCCTGCTAGGGAGTTCTGCAGGCCAAACGTCAGCACTGCAATCAGGTCTATAAATCTTCGAGATTATTTGTGTGCTGGGGTTTCTCTTGCAATTGTGATGAAGGAATAATCAAGTTGCAGAACTCCGCCACTACATATGAAGCTCGTTGAATTTTATTATTTAACAAAAGCATTTTTTAGTAAATGAAAAAAGAAAGGATAAATGTAAGCAGATACATGTGTTTGATATTTGAACACATTTAATTATATCATTACTTTTGCCAAATAACATGACATAGACAAGTAGGATGTTAGCTGTTTTTATAATTTAACCAAAGTGACCACGTATATTCTATCCTGGCTACACACTATTATGTTTGTTCTTTGTCCAACCACAGAAAATCAGTGCAAAAAAAGGCATAGGAGGGCCCAGGGCTTCCAAAAGTGTTAAACTCACTACAAATGCACTTTAAACTTATTCATTGTTCAGTCTTTTTCACTCATGGTGATGGTACCTGGAGGTAATAATCCTAAATTGAATTATTTTGTAAAGAAATGCACTGGTGCCATCTTTTTTCCTTCTAATTATTACTTAGATGATTCTCAAGAAAAAAACAGTTTGAAGGTTAACACATTTTAAAATGCATGTCTATGGCCTTGTTCAGCTGTGTGCTGCCAAAGCACGTGCATTAGAAATGAGCTGAGGTGGCAGTGTCCAGATCCAGAAAAGCCAACATTTTTTACTGCAGATATAACACAAGACTCCCACAGTTGCTGTCTCTGAATGTGGGGCTGATGCTTTGAGTCATACTGGTGAGACATGCACATGCTGAATGTTTACTGTTCCCGTAAGATATTCTTTCTTTCCTACAGTGCTGGAAGGGAGGTAAATGAAAATAGCAATTGTGAAATACTGTTCTTGCCTCCTCTAAGGACACACTGTCCCTAGAAAACTAAGGAAATATCTGGCTTAAATATTTTCCCTATGATTTCTTAAGGATAGACTTAGACATGCTAGTATCTCTGAAAAAGACTAAAGGAAGACTATAAACTGTCTGGTATTGATGAGTCCAATAATTGATTACCCCCTGGCTCTCATAAAAATGCTTTTGTTGGACTTAAGTCCTGACTGCTCACTTACATCATGGGACTATGGTAGCGGGTGGCAGAATTCTGATTGTGAGTCCTGCTCTGTACTTCCAGACACCATCACTCATGTAGAAAGATGAGGTTTTAAAAGAACTAGAGGGTTTTAAGCATTTGTATATGGGATAGACAAGTGTATATAGAAAAGCAATGAAGCTGGTGAAGAGACTGGAGGTGAAGAGACTGAAGAGTCTTATGAGGAGCGGCTGAGGGAACTGGGGCTGTTTAGCCTAGAGAAGAGGAGGCTGAGGGGAGACTTTATTGCTCTCTACAACTACCTGAAAGGACGTTGTAGAGAGGAGGGAGCTGGCCTCTTCTCCCAAGTGACAGGGGACAGGACGAGGGGGAATGGCCTCAAGCTGCACCAGGGGAGGTTCACGCTGGATATCAGGAAAATATTTTTTCACAGAAAGGGTCATTGGGCACTGGCAGAGGCTGCCCAGGGAGGTGGTTGAGTTACCATCCCTGGAGGTGTTTAAAAGACAGGTGGATGAGGTGCTCGGGGACATGGTTTAGTGATTGATAGGAATGGTTGGACTCGATGATCCTGGAGGTCTTTTCCAACCTAGTGATTCTGTGATTCTGTTGTTCAAAACTACTTCTATGACCTTGGGCAAGTAACTTACAGTGCCATTTTTTTGTTTCTATGGAAAAGGCAGGCCGGATCCACCAGCCATGACTCCTTCTCTGCATGTGTACACATACGACTTGGCAAGCCGGCCTTGGGTCAGCATCAGCATGGTGCAGCCTGACTGGCTAGTGATACTGATGCTACCTGGTTTAAAGTAGAGTTTTTGATACCTCTGCAAAATGTTGCAGATGCTTCTGGAGCTGCTGTATAGGCATTGCCACAGTTTGCCAATTTCCTCTGGTTCCTTATTTGCAAAATGGGTCTGAAACTCCTTACTTAGCTCTGAGTGATGCCATAAGAAGTAGGCTGAGCATTTTAAAGAAGGCTGTACTAAGTCATCAGTGTTCTCTTATCTTTCTCATGCTCATGAATGTGTAATGTACTAATTTACAGAGAGAAGAAACTTCTGGTGGCAGTAGGCTCTTTTATGTACAACATTGTTTCTCACACTCTCCAGTCCCTGCAGCTGACTATTGACAGATATCTGTGAACTCGTGACGTTAAATAAAGCTACATGGAGACCACAAGTCAGTCTTGATGCACAGGCACATTTAGTCAGGTTTTCTTTGGGGCTATGAGATCAGTATGGAAACTGTATTGGGTTTTCATGGGAAGTCCTTGAGAGAAGACACATCTCGCTACTGAAGTTGCCCAATAGGTGGCGAGAGCCATCCACACAAGCACAGAAACAGGCCTAATGCTTGCATTCTTTTAGAAAAAGCAGAGTAATCAAACTGTGTGTATGTAATTGTCCTTTATACAAGTGCTACAGCCTGTGTTGGCTGGGGCACAGCTGTGTTACGTTGCCTTTGAGTCAGAACTCTCCTGTCATGATAAACGATAACTTCTTTCTAGTACAGGTAAAAATCTTATCTTAAGGCTCAGTGTTCACCTGCATCTTTGAATGAGGAAGGTCCTCTCTTCTGCCTGTTACTTTGATTGCCTGCAAACAGCATACTCCTGGTTTTGGCCAGGAAAAATCCAGTATAAGCTCAGCATTAACAAATGTCTTCCCTTTTAGTCCTTTCTGGCTTCCTGTCTTTTAGTTTGTGTTTAGGTTTCCAAAGACTATATTTTCTGATTATCCTAGAAATGTATCAGGCTGGAATGTGCTTTGCTCTAAGCACATCAACACCTGCAGATTTTTCATCTGGTGGGTAGAAAACCGTGAGCACCAGTCCTTTGATCTTAATCTTTCTATATTCCGGGAAGAAAGGTATTGGATTTTGAGTGTGTCTGCTGTTCTTATGTAGTTATACCTCCCATTTAGGGATCATATTCATTCCCAGCTAGGTTTAATTGCATGTGAAATGGTGTTCATATTCCACACTTGACCATGGTAGGAGGAGGCAACGTAAGTTTTAGGCATCTATCCTGCATCATCGAACACTACTAACTCAGAGCAAAATAATCCATATCTAGGTAAAAAGAGAGGGGAGAGAGGAATTTAAAAGGAGAAGGAAGTCAAAGGAGGGTCATCTGGAGAGACCTTCTGTCATCAGCTTTTCAGAAACCATGAATACCCGTGCAGCTAACTACTATACTTTTAAGTCAGGTAGATTGGATGTCAGGTTTCAGGTATAGTAAAGAAAATTTATTGAAGGGACCCAACAACAAAATATGTTTTGTATTTCAAGATGCAAAAATATCTGTTCCAAGCAGGGTATGAAGGAATATGTTGCAAAGCAGCTGGTACGGCTATTCTGCCTGAGCTTTAAGGACAAGGCGTACTAAGTGTCCAAGCACCTGAGACTGGAAATAGATCCCTCATGACACTGTCAGGTATGCCAACTGGAGTTACAGGGAAAACCCCACCAGGCACCTCTCTACACCTATAGGCACAATATGAACTTGAGTATTTGGCACTTGCAGTATGCACAACAAACTCCTAATGTATGCTTACGCTGAGGTACACCGGGGGTTGCAAAGCTAGGAACACAATGAAAAAGCTCACTTGGATGATGAAAAAAACATCTCTTGCAAAAACATCAGCCAATATCTGGTACACCTACTGTCCTAATTTTACTATTTAATCCCATTCACACTCCTAATATATCTCTGAATGTTCCAAGGCCAGGAGAGTCGCACCCAAAGACAAGATTAATACTAAAGGTTTTTTTCTCATTTGCTGCTCCAGCACTACAGGCCTGAATATTGGAAGTAGCGATTTCACAAAAAGCAGTGATTGCACTCAATTTTTAGGTACATAGGTAATACAATTCTTCTTTGGATTTCTGATTTCCTCTAGGAAAATCAGTCTCCACTTGGTTTAAATTTAGTTGAGTCCAGGAAATAAAAAATTTCACTGTCAGTGTTTCATAGGCCAGAGCTAAACCTTTTCTAAAGGAGATGTTATAATAATATCCAGAGGAGGGAATGAACTCACTGCAGGCAAAAAATATAATAAAAGTAATAATAAAAAAATCAGACTCCTCTAAGTCTCTTTTGGTTCAACTACTGATTGTAGGAGATCTTTCATGAAAGAATTTGATATTTTAATGTAACTGTGCATTGGTTGGGAAAAGAGGAACATAACCTGTTAAAAGTTAACATTTTAGGACTCTTCCTCATCACGTTAATTTTGATATTGCATTTTGAGCAAGAAAACTGCAGGCCATTTGGCTTAACTGAAGCTGGGTAAGCCTTTTAGCTTATCAAATGTCACATGAAAAAATACCAGGCAAGTAGGGGCTGAGTAAGTGTTAAAGCTTTGTTAGGATGCCATGTCCTCAAATAATGGTAGAATGCCAAACAGAAAGCTTCCCGTGTTCCTTCAGGCTGAGGAGAGATGCCAAATATACAGAATTGGAAGTTGTCTATCAGGGTTTCTTTATTTGCTTGATACTGTGCAGACAGCAGAGACAAAATACCAAAAATGCCTGAAATCCTTATGACCTTTCACTGCAAACTGTGAACTTTGTCTGCTAAACTCAAATTTCTATTTACTCTGTCAGCACAGGCTCCTGCTGCTGCTTTTTCTTTGTCTTTCCACTTTGTCATGTAGAGGGACAGCTTCACAAACACTACACAGGAAGGGGACCTGAGCACATTCCAGACCTTTTGCAGGTTCAAAATACTAAGTCTCCATGTTGCGGATTGTTTAAAAATTAGCTGTAATGCAAGCAAAGTAGCATGAAATATGCTGTCTGCACACAAAGCGACTATTCTGCAGACAGCTTTAGCTTTGCCATCAGCTGGCATGGCTCACATTCCCACCAACGCCGTGCTGCTGCATAGCTGACCCCGTTTACACCATCTCCCATATAGATCAGGAATACATGGGTGACTACAGAAGAAATGGTCCAAAAAAGCATTCATCAAACTACCACATCAGCTTCTCAACTAGACTATCCCTGATTTCAGCATCATGCTGCAATGTTCATCCACCCCTTGTAAATCATGAGCTAGACTGCCTCAGTGAACAAGCAGAAGGGAAATTTCATATGTATAAAGCAGAAATTGTGAGAGTAAGTAGAAAACTGAGGGTGACTAAGCACTGGCACAGGTTGTCCAGCGAGGTTGTAGAGTCTCAGTCCTTGGAGATAATTCAAAAGCCATTTGGACACGGTCCTGGGCAACCGGTCTAGGTGTCCCTTTCTGAACAGGATGGTTGGACCAGGTGACCTCCAGAGCTACCTTCCAACCTCAACCATTCTGTGATTCTGTGAAATTGCTCCTATGCAAGACTACTATGAATTGTAATATCTGACAGTATTTGCATAACTCTTGCAATTTAAAAAGGACATCCTTAACCTGTTACTTAAATAAACCCAACTACATTGAACTTCTTTGAAACTAAATACAAGGTTGAATTGTATAACAAATATTTTAGCTGAACTATCATTACCAGCTGAGTAACTGTTCTGATTGTATTTCAAATTTAATTTCATTCTGTGGTAGCACTCCCTGAATTTTACAAGACAAAGATATTAATAGAGTTCCATATCTGGACTCTTCAGAGTCTAGGAAACTCCTGCATAGAAAATACATTAGTGTTTCCTAAAGAAACTCAATGAGTTCACAAAGAATCTCTATATCGATGAATTACGTCAATGAGGCTTTTGAAAGAAGACTGTTCACTTAGTCCTACTTTTCTGTGAACATGAAAACTATGGAAAATGTATGGAAGACATTTCCAAAGTAATGACTAAAACTATATGCTCTATATAGAATCATAGAATAATAGAATCACCAGGTTGGAAAAGACCTCTTGGATCATTGAGTCCAACCATTCCTATCAATCACTAAACCATGCCCCTCAGCACCTCATCCACCCATCTTTTAAATACCTCTAGGGATGGTGACTCAACCACCTCCCTGGACAGCCTGTTCCAGTGCCCAATGACCCTTTCCATGAAAAGTTTATTTCTGATGTCCAGTCTGAACCTCCCCTGGTGCAGCTTGAAGCCATTCCCCCTCGTCCTGTCCCCTGTCACTTGGGAGAAAAGGCCAGCACCCTCCTCTCTACAACCTCCTTTCAGGTAGTTGTACAGAGCAATAAGGTCTCCCCTCAGCCTCCTCTTCTCAAGGCTAAACAACCCCAGTTCCCTCAGCCGCTCCTCATAAGACTTGTTCTCCAGCCCCTTCACCAGCTTTGTTGCTCTTCTCTGGACTTGCTCCAGAGCCTCAACATCCTTCTTGTGGTGAGGGGCCCAGAACTGAACACAGGATTTGAGGAGCGGTCTCACCAGTGCTGAGTACAGAGGGAGAATAACCTCCCTGGACCTGCTGGTCACACCGTTTCTGATACAAGCCAAGATGCCATTGGCCTTCTTGGCCACCTGGGCACACTGCTGGCTCATGTTCAGTCGCTGTCAACCAACACCTCTGGGTCCTTCTCCTCCAGGCAGCTTTCTAGACAGACTTCTCCTAGTCTGTAGCACTGCACAGGGTTGTTGTGCCCAAGTTTGGGACCCAGCATTTGGCCTTGTTAAACCTCATGCCATTGGTCTCAGCCCAGCAGTCCAGCCTGTTCAGATCCCTTTGCAGAGCCTCCCTGCCCTCCCGCAGATCGACACATCCACTCAGCTTAGTGTCGTCTGCAAACTTGCTAAGGGTGCGTTCAATGCCTTCATCCAGGTCACTGACAAAGACACTGAACAGGACTGGACCCAGCACTGAGTCCTGGGGGACACGACTAGTGACTGGCCTCCAGCTGGAGTTATATGTGATGTGTTGCTGTTAATGAGCTATCCATTAATAAATTTTATGCTTCAGCACATAAACAGGAGGATTTATGTTTAATGCAAAACACAGGAAAAGACTTACTGTTTGGTACAACTGTTTCCCAAATCAGACAGGCACATCACTCTAGTGTTCCATGAACATCCTATTATCAGTATAAGAATCTGCTGCCTGCTGACTTAAAGTCTCTTTTCAGCCTGAGCAACCTTGAGTTAAATGCTTCTCCTCACTTTGCAAAGGGGTCGTCACCACGTATCACCAAAGTACTATCAATGAACTTGTCACCAAAGACCAAAAGTAAGTGTGTACATGTGTGCACATGTGAGGCTGTTGGGGGAGCAGGGGATTAGAGAAGCAGAGAATTCAATGAGCAGTAAGACCTTCAGGTCAGCTTTACACAGCCTGGGATCATAAACTTGCCATCATGGTTACTAACAGCAAGGAGGAGGTATCTGTGGAATATCCCCAATTATAATGATTTGTGGAGGCAAGTTCATCTTGGTCTTTTTCTCTGTTCTTCTGTACCAGAGCTTTACGTGTCAATTATGGCTACTAAAGACCTAAACAAACCCCTCTTCTTCAAAGCACAGAAAAATGCAACCATTGGGTTTACTCACAATAATGCCTGGATTAGTTAAAGAAACCACATTCACCAACAGGAAAAGAGAAGTAAATTTCTAAGCTGTTGAATAACACTGCTATGTTTGGAAAAGATTTTTCTTTTGTAATTCTCCTTTAATTTCCTCCCATCCAGAGCTACTGAGAGGAATATGAAGATAGTTTTTCATGAGTGACTAAATGAGTCCAGCAACTGACTCCTGTTTAAAATCAATAATCCTGGAAATAAAAGGTAACATTTCCATAAACACGTGAGTAATTCGGAGTTTAAGTTCTACTAAAAATCATCCAGCACTTCTAACACCCCAAGTCAGACAGGGAAAAGGCAGACTGGTAAACTCATCCTTATTATCAGCTAAGCAAGGATTGAATGGAGCAACATAAAGCACGAGAAAATGGGGAAACTGAGGACAGAGAATTCGTTTTTACACTGAGAGGCATAAAAGGTAGTTCAACAGGAAAAAGGATAGTCAGAAAGAATATCAGACCATATAAACTGAAACACTACTTTCAGTCTTTGGGGTTTTCTTTTGATTTTGATATATGACCTCAGTTAAGCAACATAAAATTGCGTATAACTTGGTCACCTGATACAATGCCACTGAATTCAGCACAGAACATTTTTTTTCATTCTGCTTCTTGATCAGATTAGAAAATGTCTGAAGTTAAGCTGTGCATTCTGGTAACCTTTCTGAATAGTTTCGCTTTCTTCATTTCAATTGTTGTTTTTCAACTTAAAAATATTATTAAAATACCACAGGTGGGTGGGTAGTGTCTACCATGACACTGTGTAGAAAACCAAGGCAATCTGAAGCAAGCTAGACATTCTGAGTACATTTTTAAAATACCTTATTGCTTAAATAAAATAAACTTAAATCCCTTAGTCTAGTAATTACTTTCAGATGTTTGATTGTTTATTTTTAAAGAACTGACAGATCAGCCATTTAGAACTGACAAGTACCATTTCGATATCTTCAAGAGTTTTCTCTAACATCTGCTCCCTGCCTTAGATTGGGAGCTACATATTCATCTTCATTGTCTCTTGTGCTTATATTAATTTTGCTGTATTTTATTTTAAGAGGAAAAAACTTAGCAGAGCTGTTTGTGGCAAGGTTTAGTTACAGGAAACCCAAAAGCTAAGCCTCAGTTTCAGCTGAGACAATTAGACTGTTGATTTTGGTAGCAGCTCAGGACTTCTATTGAACCCAAATGCCTTTCAATTCTATTTGCCAGTTGATGCTTAAGTCTGAAAATTTTCTGTATTCTTGCTACAGATAAAGGGCTTTGTTTCCTTTTAATTTGAGGGATATTTCTATCCAGATCTGAATGTTTTGTTGAAGTTCTTCTCTATTCACTGGAACAGATTAAAGAAAAAGGAAATAATAACATTTCCCAGAACTTTCAACCACTTTTAAAAGCTTTTCCCCCGCTTAATTCTCTGTGTCTTGATATAAGTGAATTGTTGAGGGCAGTGTTTATCTTCCTCAAAGCCATTTTACCATGCATGAAAAGTAGCAGACGCTAATTTTTAAACATTAGCTTAACTGTTGTTTTTTTTCCATCTAGTAAATATATTTAATAGATCATATTAGTTTCACTTGCTGTAGGTAAAGGATTCTAAAATACGGAACACATGCTACTTTAGTTAAAATGATCTGTATTGCTACATAACACCGTGAGATCCTTACCAAAAGGTCTGAAGAAATGACTAATTTAAAAAGTTGTGGGTTTTAACAGTCTTTTCATCAACTGCAATAGAAACTTTGCAGCCAAGTTATCAAAGTCCACTGCCATTCCTTGACGGACGTTTTATTGCCAGGTGGATGAGGCTCTAAAGCTTTCTTATGAATGCTCTGGGAGAATGTAAACGCTGGCTGAAAAGTGCTATATTTTGTGGGCTGGAGCCCTTGGGCTATACGATTTCTTTTTTGTTTGTTTGTTTGCAATTGTTCCTTTTTCTTTTCTTCTTAGACTTCTATAGCACCAGACGTAGGGCAGGTCCCAGCAGCCGATGCCGGGTGAAGCGGTTACCAGGGACAGCTCCGGCAGCAGACACTGCCAGACATCCTAATACCCTGGCACTGCTCCAGTCCACCCTGGTGCCTGGAGAAGTTCAGTGGGTTCACAGGGCAGAGTCCCTGCCAGGGTTGACACTCTAGAGCCGTATGTTTGTAGAGTCGTGTTTATGTGACTCTTGCTGGTTTTGTTTCAGATAAATTCTGTAGGATTTCTCCTCAAGAGAGAAATGCAATCGAATGTGGTGCTCATCCTCCTCAAAAGATGTTCAGAAAGTCTGAGGAATTTATTAATTTATTCTTAACATGTGGATTCTTTTAATTAGCTATCTAGAAACCAAAACAGAGTGCAGGACACTACTGCATTGCAGCTTGTTAAGCAATAATGCATTTTTTCTTCCAAAAGTCACACTTGATAACAAACAATAGTCATAGGCATAAGATGACTGTGGATACTATGAGCTAATGTCTAGTTGTCAGAAACTTTTCCATTAAGGCTCAGAATGACATTTAACATATTATTCCCATTATTGAGCTAAACTAAACATTGTATTAAACATGGATTTCCCAATCAATGTTACTGCTGTTTATTTTCACATGTGCTTACATATGGAAGCAGACACATGTACATATGCATTTTGGGTATCACAAGCACATCAACAGCACGGTTCACTCTATTCCCAGGACATATTTGTTGCCTTTTTTAAAACAAAACCTGTCCTTGCTCTTTCTTGACCATAAAAATACATTTAAAACATGATTCTTTAAACAAAAATGAAATGTCTAAATTACATGTTCTCTCCTTTCAAGCAATGGAGAATTACTGAAAGGGTAGGTTTCTTTAATTATCTAGGGAAAAAACGCTACTGAGATGATCATATATGTACCATGTATTTTTCTACTCAGAGTTCAAAAGCTTTGCTGTATAGAAAACACTTCAATAACATCAAATCCTGTGTAGGTGATAATTTTCAGACAACTTTTGTTTTAAAACTTTGCACTTAGTTATTGGCATTATGGATTAATCATCTAATATTTCAAAGCTGGATATACTTACATTTAGATTTCAGGAAAGGGCAGAAGAAGGACTGGTTGTTTGCTTTTCACTTTAAGAGACCTAGATTTCCTGATTGTGTTAGGCCCGTTGTTATTTTGTTGATTTTAAGTTGGTCCCTAGGGGAAGAAGAAAGCTTATAAGAAATGTATGAGCACACTATCCCTTTTTGTCCAGACATATTAAGGAATATTGGCCAAGATTTTCAAACTTAGTCGTTTAACATATTCTTTTAACTCCATATGCAGGCATCTTATTCAAGGTCTACTGTTCAGACCTATGAAAATCTGGCAACTCATTCACTTTAGGTAGCCTTTTTAGTTACTCAATGCTTGTGAAAACTCCTGTAGCAGTTTGAATATGGACTAAAAATCCTAATATTTGGTATTTTTGTTGGCAATCCTGTAACAATTATGCTGTAAATCGAAATATGGGTTTGGATTTCAAGAAAAGTGCCTTGAGCCTTGTTCCCACCCTTCTGCAGAGACACTGAGTAGCTTTTTCAGATTACTAGGTTTAAAATTATCGGTTTGAAGGACAGCTGAGAAACTTTTACTTTATCTCATCTTTCTCCATGTGTGTTGCCCCCACAAGAATGTACATACAAAACCTTTAATGTAATGTGCAACATGAAGTCATTAGTTCCCAAGAGGCTCGGATTGATATAATGTGCTTGGAACTGCCATAAAAAGTGCTGAGGGTCCTTTCTGCCAGAAAGAAGATCTCAAAACATCATCCCAGCGACCTCCAGAGTACATTGCTGTCAAACAGCCCTTGAGCTTCTGGTTGCTGGCTGGAATATGTTTCTCCATTTCACGTGGCTCCAGATGGCTCTCCAGCTCCAGCATAGAGGCATGGTGGTAGCCAGGTGGGTGCCTTCCTCATGAAACCCAGAGCCATCGTAGAAAGTAACTGTCTGCTTTCCAGACCCTTTGATTTATATTAGGGATTAGATTAGTGATGACAAAGCTTTCTAGCCTCTGGTGTCAAATTTATTTAAAAAAATAATCTCTGTAATGATTGCCAGCTCAGTTTCCTGGCAATATCAGATCTAGCACCGGCCTCTGATCTGCCCTTGCTTTGGTAGATGATCTGTGGTGATTTTCTCTTGACTCCCACCATCTCTCGCAAACGGACCCCTGCGCAGTTTGTGATGCAGTTTAGCAGATGTGCTGCCACCTGGGCAAATGATAGGAGATTATGCACAAACACTGTGGGTTATTTGCAATTGGTTTCATGCAATTCATCTGAGCTGTACAAAGAAATGTGCATTTGGCACTTTTATGAGAGGATTCTAAAGCCTGGAGAACAGAAATTGCCAATGCATTCTCCACAACCTCATTGCCATTTGCTTCCTAGTTTTACGAACAGCATTTTGTTGTTTACCCTGTCACACAGGCGTTCTCCTTCAAACAATGAGTCAATAATTCAGAAAAATATCTAATGCCATTCATCACTTGTAGAGATGGCCCTTGGCTCCACGGTGCAGCTCTCAATATAAACCTCTCTGCAGATTGCAGGTGTTTGGGTTTGGGGCTTTGGCTCAGCTTCTTATGTGACTGAAGGGAAGTCACAAAGTCAGAAGTAGCTTTGAATAGCAAAATGGAGAGCTGCCAGACTGAAATGGATGGCAAGCTACTTTGCCTGTGGCTGAGGAGAGATTAGGCATTTCAGCCACACAGCTCATTTCTACCTCCTGTCTGTACCATCCATGCTGTTGTTACTGCCTTTGTGGGATTAGAGAGAAGGTAAATGAGTGCCAGCACATACCAGAGGAGCCCAGTACAGCAGCAGCAGCAATCACATCTGCCCCTTCTACCTCAAGCAGCAGAAGGATTTGTCTGGCTTTCTGCCCTGCTTCTGTCCTAGTTCCTGTTCCCCAGGACTGGCCCCTCTTTGACAATCAGGAAGCTAAAGAAAAATGTGTAGATGGTGATGGTGGAGATAGTGGAAATGAAGTGAAGGTCTCTGCCTCTGGCATGGAGAGGAAGGAAGGAAAAAAGATGGTCTCAAGGAGGAGAGACAACTCTAGGAGCAGAAAAACTGCCATCCCCTTACACAGTCCTCTTAGTCCTTAGAAAGACCCCAAAACATTACTGACACGGTCCCTCACAGCCTTTCCCCACTCCACAACACCACCTCTTGCCTTGTCTGCTTCAAGGAAGCCCTTGGCCAGTGCTGAGAGTTTGGGTTTGCTACCAACAAAAAGCCAAATTCTTGTTCCAATAAATCACTCAAGGAGAAAATTTTTCACGGAAAGGGTCATTGGGCACTGGAACAAGCTGCCCAGGGAGGTGGTTGAGTTACCTTCCCTGGAGGTGTTTAAGGGATGGGTGGACGAGGTGCTGAGGGGCATGGTTTAGTGTTTGATAGGAATGGTTGGACTCGATGATCTGGTGGGTCTTTTCCAACCTGGTGATTCTATGATTCTATGATTCTGAGAGAAACTCCTGGCGACTTTGAGATGTTACTCTCTTAAAAAACTCATCTATTATTATTATTGTTGTTATTATTATTATTATCCCCCTTCTCTTCATGTCCTGAGACCAATCACTTCAAGTGCATTCCTCCACATAACTACTCTCAGAACTGAAGATGTATAATAGTGCAATTTTGTTTTAAACCTGAAAAAATAATCTCATAGAAGATTTCCTGCTGATACAGCCCGTCTCCCCCGTGTTATTCAATCACAGAGATTCTAATATGTATTCTAGGACTATTTGGAGAAATTCCAAGTCTAAAACCATAATGCTGGGGAACATGAAGGAGCACAAGGCAATGTTTCCTGTTATGGAGAAAATAAGTCCAAAGAAGCCTTCCTGGAGAAGCAGGAGAGGGAGGGAATATGAAAGAGAGTGGAAAAGGAGAGAAACCATTCCTAAGAGGAAATTTAGACATTAGATTTCGTGATGCTTAGAATTTAATTTCATAGCTCTGCTTTAAAAAAATTACTTGGTGCAAAGCTGTAGCTGAAAGGAGAGGGGAGAATTTATTTACTGCATACTAAATCTTCAAATACAGTAAGGTGGCATATACCCTCCCACTCTGTTGCCTGCAGGTATTAACTGGGTATGGAAAACAATATTTTGTGTTTGCAATTCAAGTGCAGAAAGGCAAAAGCATAAAGGCAGAAAATCACTGTATTCTCTCTCTTAACACAGAAATAGCACAACCCCTCGTTAATTTAAGTAGTCACATAAACATGACTTCTATTTTAGGCACATACTTAAGTCCTGCTGATTCAATATTCAGCCCCAATGCAAATGACTTGTGGAATGAGGTTGGTATTGAACTGAATCTGCTTAGTAAAATATTTCAGTCTGGAGTTTGTGGGAGAAAAGAGGAATCTATTGAGCTGCTGCAAATGCCTCTGTAGCAAAACCGCTCTTGTACTTATTGTTTGTGATATTTTCTAGTCAATTATTAAAATTTTCAAAAGAGAGAACTACTGTGGAATAGAAGACTGGTCTGGAGAAAAATCACAGGAATGTGTACACGTAATTACATCTTTTGAAAGTAGCACGTTACACAAGATTTCCTAAACTGTCCTAGAAAACTCTGACATCCTGGAACTGACATTTGCAATTTCAAATACCAGCTTTCCAACCACAATTAGTGTCCTTGTAAATGTTTCAGTATCAAATTTGGGACTAATTTTGGACAAGCCAGTCTACAAATTCTACATTTTTTTTCCCGTTTATTATTTCCTTTTCCAATGTTCCAAACATGATAGCTGTGATATTTAAAGCTAAGAAATAGTAAATTGAAATAGCATGTTTTATTCATTATTAAAGTACTTATTACATTTGATTACAATATATAAATTGCTTTAATTTATAATGCACTATTTTCTCCTGACACTTTTTTTTGCTTAATGTACCTATGATTCCCATTCTTCCTTACACAAAACACAAATACTTTTACTTGACTACAGCTTTCCTCTAGTCAGACACGAAAACCGAGGTTAGAGGATATGAAAACTACTTATGACAGATGAGTCACATTAGTATTTTATTTAAAGCCATAAGAAAAATGAGACACAAGGGGTAGGAATGAGAACAGATCAAAACCTTTAGTGCTTTGTGATCCAAAACCACAACTATCTTTTGAGGTGCAAAATGTTCTTTTTTCAAACAAAGTGTGAGAAAAACACAAAGTTTTGTACTTCAAATGCTGGCAGCACACAATGTTGCAATTACTCTCGATATTTTGAGATGCTTGAATCATAACCAAAACTTCAAGCAACACTGAGGTAAAAGCATTTTAATATCCCTTCACAAAAAAAATAAATAATCAAGTTTGTCATGGTTGCTTTGGAAATGGCATGCCAAGTTTCTACCAGCAACTGACAACAGAAACAGAAGGAAGGGAAGTCATGACACCCTCTTGCCTTTTTTCTTTTTTCCAGCATAGTAAATTCAGAATAATTCAGATAGTACTCCCATTAGCTTTATCAGACTTTTGCATTGCTAAAAATTCTTGTATATTCTCTCTTTGGAAAGAATCATTCTGATAAACTTTCACAGGTACTGTACTTTTACAGTGCTTCCTTTTACCTTGCTTCCTTTTTAGAGGACAGGAATTAGGATTGGTCACATTTAGTACCATCACAGTAGGTTACCACTCACTATTATACTTATGAAGAAACGTTAATCACTCCATCTGACATGATCAAGTAGTACTGTGCGTAATTTGGGTCACTGCTGGGCGAACCAAGTATTATTTTTCCTAAGACCTAAGTATTCACTTTTTTCATTCCCTCTTCTTGACCTAGTACCCAATGGAAAGCTCAAGTCAGCAGAGTGGTAAGCATCTTATATGAGCTCATCACCATGTTCAAGCCTTGAGAAAGGATGTGCTCCTTTTGGTACCATATGGAGGCAGGCAGGGACCTCTGAGAGTTCTTCCCAGCTGCACAGTGGCTGCTTCAACACGGACCTGACAGATACTTTAGCCTGACAGGCCCCAGTTCACAGTTGGACTTGATGATCTTAGGTGTCTTTTGCAACCTTAATGATTCTATGATTCTAAAGTACTTAAGTGAAGAGGGATTTAAGCATACATGTGAAGACATGTATTTCCCCAATTATAACTTCAGTTTAACTGTATGTGTGCTGTAAACTCTGTACAATTACTCCATAGGATTGGAGTTGAGCTGTGTTTCTCATTATGAGAGTGAATTAGACAGCTAAGTATCATCTCTAATTAATGCTTCTTGTTTATTCTTCCCAGCTACTAGGAGGGGTCCAGTTAGTAGTGCTCCCCATTTCCTCATTCAACAACAAAAGTAGCTGTACATACCATGCTGGGTTGAGCTGATTTTGTGCCACATTTTCATGCTCAGTAGGAGAATTCAAACATGGGAAGTGAACAGACTATTCATAGAAAATCAACATGAAAGATTAAGGATGAAAATTTAACAACTAAGTGGGTGGTCTTAACCAGAGAATTCCCGTGGACTTTATTCAGAGAAATATACGACTAAATAATTAGGAACCAGCACAATGCTTTGAATATCTAGCTGTAAAGGTGTTTCCTTAAGCCAATAAAAGCAAGTTCTCCCTTTTCTCCATTTTTAATTTGCCTCATCATGCCTGAGGAATTTTTCTGCCTTCTTAATTTACACAGTCCTTCGGACTTTTTCTATAGGTAGAAAACTTATTTCGTATTCTTCATGGAATGCCAGGAACTTGATGCTTTATGATTAGGTTATCGGAGGTCACTGGGGTGTGATTGCAACTTGCTTGCGAATAGAGTTGTTGCACTTGTTTTGTCCACAAAAATTCAGTGATTTAGTTTTTGTTTGCTAGGCAACATGTTAGATACTTGCCTTGAGGTAAACATAGACACTGAGTAATGGCAGGCCACTTCTTTAGTGATACTGGATCTATCACAAGATGTGTTTCTTGTTAGTAGAGGCTTATAACCATGATAAGCTTCTCAGGCTTTTCAGCCAAAGCAATTCCTACAAAACCACGTCCCCAGAAAAGGTTTGTAGGAGCATGCTGAACTGCAATTAAAGAGTAGGCTTTCAAGTGCCAAGAAGATTATAGGGAGGTATTATTGGTCCAGACAGAAATTTTGCCAGGCCTTCAGGACAGAATTATGTATCGCTGCATGTTTCTCTGCGGTATGTTTCTACACCGTGAACTTGGACAGAATTTCAAATTTATGATGAAATCTAAGCTCTACTAAGACTACTGAATTTCTGTCTTGAAATTTTTCCTGAATCTAACTAATACATACAAGGATTTTCTAGTGCCAGCCAAGACTAGTTATTTCTGGGAGAGGTACCTGTAAAAGGAGACTGTAGGTATAAAGGGCATGGTGTAATTTTAGTCAGGTTATTTATGTATGCCTCTTAAAAAAAATAAAATTAGAAAAGTAAACTTTTCTGTTCCTTACTGCTGCCAATCTCAACAAACCAATCTTTATCCATACTGGAATTTTTATCAGCTTAGCCTCATGTTAGAAGGAAAAATGAAGTGAAATGTAGAATTTTTATATAATCTAATAAAAAGTCAGAGCACACAATTTGCTTATTTAGTGTGCAGTGGCCACCGTGCTCTATTCACCACAGGTATAGGTAGTGTTCCTTACCCTGATTGGAACCAGCAAGTTCTTGCTGCTTTGTTTATTTATTTAGCTAAACTCCCTGAACCACACCACATACTTTTATGCAATTTACCTTAAAAAGCTGTGTGATAGTCATAAGAACTATGCTAACATCTGGATAATATATTTGAAAGAATTGTTCTAAACACTATAATCATGATGAAATATCAGAGCAGACAGCAATCTTAACTGTCACCTGCATACTCTGCATGTGCAGAAACAAATGAACAAACAACAGAAATTTCTACCCTCCATTGCTGTTACCTCCATAGCTGAATACGTAACACTACATGTGTCATCTTTGGCAAATAGAAAAAGATTGAAGGAGATGAAATTGCCAAACAGCTTATCTGTTAGCATTACAGAATCTCACATCATAAAGAAAAGGCAAAAATTTTCATTTCAAGTCTCTAGAGCACTGAGTTGATAAACTACTATCTCATTTCATTTGAGAGTAATTAAGCATTACACATTATTTTGCTGAATAAGGAGTTAAAATCGAACTGGTGGAAATGCTCCCATACTTAGCGGAGGGCAAAATATCAATTACAGAAGACCGTGGGGGTAGGTTCAAATGTATCAAACTGATGCATATTTTCTACTCAGATTGGGATGCAGAAATGAAAAGGAACATGGTCTGCTATTATTAATCAAAAAGTAGAAATGTTGTATTTCTATATTTCATCATAAAGTAAAATGCTTTCAGGTTTATAGAGAAACAAGTACTGAGAACATTTTCAGAATGCCACCCTTGGAAGTAAAATACCTCTGTGGACTGTAAAGTATGACCTTCCCTTCATTTCCCTTAGGGATTCATGCTACTTGTTGTCCATTCCTTTTAAGGCAAGATTTTAGGAGTTTCCCATTATAAGCGAGCAGGAGAATTCCTATCCATGCTAATATAGTACCCAATAAGCTTATGCCAGTAGCTTATTTGGTCATCATTGCAGCAGAACCGAAACATTCACATATTTATCTTACCAGTACCTTCTGAGGTGGGGAAGAGGTATTGATCCCATTTTGTGGCTGGAATGAGGCTAAACTCTCTCCTCAGCACTGATCAAGAGGAGTGTAAGAGATGCATGACTCAAAAAGAAGGGCAGTGCCTTAGTCAGTGGGTCAGCCTTCCTTTCTATGGGAATATGAAGCCACATCCAGGACTAGCAGCACAGGCCACTGCTTGTGTGTTTGAAGGAATTATGACACATCCCACCTCTTTAACTGTGTTTCGCTTGGGATATGTCCTATTATCTCAGCCAGATCTCATGTTCTTCTGCCCCTCGCCCCTCTAGCACCAAAAAGCACAGCCTGCACTTTTTCCAAGCACTGAATTATTTTTATCTTGTGAATGCCATTAGCTAATTAAAACTTACAGTACACACTGTTTCTGACATGCTTGGAATTTCTCTTCCGATATTTTATCATTTGATATGATTATATAGGTGGTATTTATACATGTGATTGCACTAGACTCCCAGCTAAGTACAAATTAAAGGCTTTAAAGAGACAGTTGTAAGGTGAAATACGTGACAAGTCAGAAATGATGCTCAGATGTCACACATGAGTAATAAAATAAATATTTCAAATGCATTGAATATATATAATTAATAAAATGGGCTGGTAAAAATGAGAACATTAACTAATGGCTTTAAAAGAAGCATTTAAAGATTTTCTCAAATATATACAACAGGAGACAGCACAAGCACTGCAAAATACAATAAGTACTTTGACCTAGCTGAGGTCTTACAGACAATCCAGAAACAGAAAGAACGTTTGGATGGAAATATAACTAAGCAGAGATTGTGGGAATAATTAAGCTATAAAAAGCTACAGGAGTCCAGGCTTCATTGAATTCCTGAGACCGTTCTATAAAGAATAAAAAGTTATCCTAGTGCTAATTCTAAGGTAAGATGCCTCTTCTGAGTTGGACAGAAAGATTCTGGTGATAAGACTGTTGCTAGTCATAATCTTAAAACCTCTGAAATTATGAAGATATGTAGGAAGTACAGATCCTGAATAAAGATGGATCATAAGACAATGGCAATATTCTGGCCAGCAGATTGGAAATAATCTTTTCAAGCATAAATCAGACATATCTTTAGATTGATTAAGAACAGCTTTGTAATGACTTAGTTAATTGATTTCATTTTACATTTTCATAAATGTAGAATTGAGCCTAATGTCAGCCTTTTCTGAAGATGGCAAGAAGGATATTGATAGAGTGGGATGGATTTGCTACACCTAAACGGTTCTCCATACTGTAGCTATCTGAACATGTCAACAGAACTTTTCTGTTCTGGAATTCACATTGCAGTTAGTACTAAAATCAAATTTGCTTGCATATGGGAGAACAAGTCCAGGAGTTAGCCTCTCTTTCTTTTATTCCTGGTGCTTTAATCTGAATTAATTTGAATCTCTAGGTAAGCTCCACCTTTCTTCCAGATGACATCAGATTGATACCACAGTCAAAGTGATCAATACAGTTGTAACTTCCAAGATGGATGTACCACTACCTGTAGATAATTTAGATGTTACATGTGTTAGAAAATAAATCTATCCTCTGTTTCCATGGCTTAAACTATTGAGACTCCGTAATAGACTTAAATATCTTCACCGATCTATACATCATAGGGAGCTGGAGAATTCCTAGGGGCTTAATTGTTGATTTCATGGGGATGACCTCAGATACCATGTTCAGAAGCACTAGTCTAAACCTATATGGGAGCATGAAGTTAAACAGAATTCTCAGCTTTTGAAAAGTACAAAAATATCATCCCCTTCTTCCCTCAAGAACTGATAAATGTAAATAAAAATATAAAATTATTTATCTTCCACAGCAGCTGGTTAGTACCTTTAATTTCTTAGGTAATAATAATACGAAGTTGACTGGGATAAGTTTTAGGCCTGATAAACATTAAAAAGACATTTCAAATCTTAGCAGGATAGCTGGCAGGTTTAGCAGATACCATACTTGGTTATGATAGAGTAAAAGAAAATATATGGTTATTTTAGTTGAAAATTGGACTTGAATAGGACAAGGTCTGATGAAGGAAGATGGGTCAAATTGCAAATCTGGATGATACATACAACTGCATTAGAGGTCAAAACTGGCAACAGAATTCAACAGCTATTATTAACATCCTATTTTTATATCACTATTTCCAGGTAAATTTTTACTGGGGAAAGAAGCATAAAATTTCTGAGTATAATGGGATTACTCTGACAAAGGATGGGGAAAAGTAGATATGCTTTGACTCCCAAAAACGAGAAGAGAAAAAATGTATTTTTCATTCTTCTAAAAAGAGCACTTATTTGAAGACAGACAGAAAGATGTCCCTGTGGGTTGGTTTTTCTCAAAGATGAAATCTTCATTAATGAGATGTATGAATTCTTGTAGAGGTCATCAGTTCAGTGAATATAAGTGTCTCTAGCAGAAGATGTGAAATGTGATGGTTTTAAGAATCCACATATCACCTATGTGGCAGATCCTGAGACTGAAAAAAAGATAGGGGTGAATTGGGTAGAACATTTAAAGATATGTTGCCAGCTTACATCTGGCAGCTTAAAAGCACATGAAAACCAGTCTTGTTAGATAAAAGATCCACCTTCCACAGAAGACTTATTAGCCAGTAGGCAAGCCTTTTAACAGCTCTGTGCTAATGTCTCTCCTTCTGTAAAACTCTTATATTAGCATATACCTACTTCACACTGGAAGAGCTTAATTAACATGTATAGTTATTTAAAACTCTTGGATTGTAAATCTGTGCTAGAGGTCCAAAATATGTTAGTATTATTATTTCTATACCCAGATGATTTGCTCATATGTCTGCAACAAGCCAGCAGAGAAACCTATTGGATGCAATGCAGTATTGGACAGTTCACTAAATGAGAAGCTCAAAGGCGTAAGCAATATTTCTAATTGGCAGGCTGTTTTGGAAGATCCACCCATCTTCAGGCTTTATTGCAACTTTTTGGCCATACAGAATACAAATCAGTTTTGATTTATTATTCTGTTAGCTCCAAAGATACTAAATAACAGAGGGACAGAGTCTGGAACAGAGCTAGGAATTCATTTCAGCAGCATGCATTTGGGCAGATGTCACAACCTCCACTTTGGACTGAAAGCTCGGTGTTAGCCTGCAGAAAATGAATTCTTTATATACTGGATAATAAGGCAAATGCCGTTATTTGGAACTACTAGGTGACAGCTGGCATTAAGGGCAATGGCAATGGCTATTGACTTCAAACATTCTAGAATTTCTCTTCAAATGATTAATAATTTATATGTGCATCTACAAGGTTACGGGTAATTTATGAAACTTTTATACACAGGCAGATGTCCATAATCAAATAATGGGGATGCTGATATACCAAAGGAATACAATGAGCATAATAAATGCTGAGTAGAAAAAAAAAAAGGTAGATCACACCTTGTGGTAAAAATTGATTGATTCCAGAGCTCAATATCATCCCACACAAAAGTCATAAAACAGACCATTCAGTGGCGTTTGTGGTTGATGAAAAGCACCTTTCAGTGCTTAGATGGTTTGTAATTTCTAGTAGCAGGACACTGTCCGAATCTCGGGGGGTAGAAAGAATTCCTCTAAATTCACTCTACGCAGTACATCTATTGTCTGATTCCTCTTCATATTTATGAAAATCCGTGGGCTTTGATGGAGATGAGAAGTAAATTATCCAAAGCAAGTTCTAAGGAAAACCAGCTCTGTTTTCTGCTTGTGTATTTTGCCCACTGTCTATTTCTTCCTCCGTACTTTTGTATTATCAGTCTCCTATAAGCATCTACATTTTTTTCTTGAAATTATATAAAAATATAGAAGCCCTTAATACCTTCCCAAAAAACCCTCTGCAGCTAAGTCTGCTAAAATACCCATTTATCCTCTAAAGCGAGCAAATTTTCATGCAGGTTTTGAGTATGCTGAAAGAATGTTTCCCGCTGAAGTAATTTTTTCCAGTAAAATCTCGGAGTGCTTGTTCAAGAGGCAAGTCTGACAGATGAACTTTCACAAGCTGAAAATATTTAGATTGGTTCTGTGCTTTGTTATATCCATATATCACTAGCTCAACACACAGACATATGTGAGGCTTTTATGCAAAGCCTGGACAAGAGCCTTCACATCTTGTTTCCGACCATGCAGAGTCAACTACTAACTTACAGCAACACACAACCAATTTGCTATAATCTACTATGGACCACAGACAAGAAAACCAATGAGGAAGCACTATTGAGCTGCTCTTACTTAGGCTCCTTGCAGAGGAGTGTCTTGCTTTGGTGTGGTGTAACCTACACCTTGGTGAAATGCAATTTTCTGCTCTTGAGAATGCAATCCTGAAGTGCTCAGGTGGAAGAGTCAGCCAATGCTCGTCCTGCAGAAGTGTCAGTAGCAAGGATTCCCTGTCCTGGTGCTTCAGGACTAAGTTAAGACTGTCAATACTTCCATGCTTGACTATGGTCTTTAGGTTCTCTCTTTCTTTCTGTTTAAAGATGGAGAGGTGCTGGAGAAACTAGTATCTGCTCTACTTCCACATAAATCCCAGTTTTAGAGGAACTCACAGTGACCAGGCAGTAGCATAGCACTTACAGGGTACTGCCATTTTGGAGTCTAAAGCAGAATGAAAACTTGGGTTGACATGAGTAATAGCAACTGAGTTGACTCTGAAAAATTTCTTCCAGAACTACTGTTGTAAAGTGATCTTAACACCACAACAAAGGCACGAGACTAGATAATCACTGCTGCTGTGATTCCTTGGGAAATATAGCAGCTGCTGTCCTCTCACAGTGAAAGATTGGCAGTCCAGTTTCAGGTTGTGGGTAATCTGCTAGTACTTAGGAAAACACAGTACAATGTTTCACAGTCCATTAAAAAGGGATAGAAGAACCCTGTGACTTTTGTTTTCTTCCCCTAATGTAACTGCTGGTGGTGGACAGTCAGGTTTTAAAAGATGACTGTGTTTTAAAGGAAAGTGGAACTATAATCTAGTGTGCTTGGCAACATGCATTACATTGCATGTACAGGTAATACAGTTCCAGCTGCTCTTATCTGATGCAATCACATCACATGTCATAATGTCTTAAGTTTCAAAAAGTACACTGCTTATTTTTTTCCTGCTTTATAGTATTTTCTTTCTAAATCTACATCTAGATCCTGTAATACTCTTAACATATCTGCAAATCTACTACAGTAGCTACTTTATTTAAATAACAAGACTCCCCCTTTACTGAGGAATTAAGCAACATTTGTTGGCAGCGGTCTGGTAGGGTGCTTAATTCTGAAAAGGTTGTGCAAAACCCAGGCTAAACTATTGAAAGAATGTTTCAAAAAAATCAGAACTGAAGGTTTGCTCTGTTGCAGAGCAAATAAACTTGCACTAACTCTCCAAAGCAGACTTCATTGTTCAAAGGCTCTGAGGCAGTTGTTGCTTTCTCAGCAGAAATGCTTTTGATTCAATTTGAACTAGTCCTCTGGCATTTTTCACTGCATAAAAAAACCTCTGTACTCTACATGACTAAGAAAGTGTTCTACAATATTTTGAGTAAGTCTCTCCTAACGGCATAGTGATTAGTATTGATGACACTGTTTTTATGACAGGCACTGGGAGATACACTGAACTGCAGCCTATATAGTTGAAAACCTTTGGTAAACAGGGGTTTTAGAAAGGACAAACCAGCCATCTCTTACGAAGCTATTAAAAAACATCCACTGATTTTCTCATGCTATGATAGTTCTTAGGGTTACAGCTCCCACCATCTACTGCTAATCTTCTAAGGTATTTCTTTCAACCAAAATGCTGTGGCATTTACTCTTGTTACCAGTGACAATGCAACTTTACAAAAAACACATTTTCAAGACATTTGGTCAGGGGACTCAAAGGATGTGCACAGTGTATTTCACAGAACGCAAGATCTCTACAGGGTAGTTTGACATAGTCTGTTCTCTCATATGTCTGCAGCATCTTGTTATATTGAAAAAAAGAAGGTGTCAGATCACCAAGGAAAAAGGCAATATGGTGTCTGTAAACACAGTAAAGGTAAGAACATACATAGAATTCTGTGGCCTATGCAATGGAAGTGAAGGTAGATCCACAGGCAGTCAAAGATTTTAACAAGACACTTACCAAGCCAAAAGATTATCATAGAAGCTAAGAGACACAGTTGGCAAAGAAGCAATGTAGAGAAGAACGCTGCAAAAAAACCATCTGCACCAACCTAGCAGAAAAAGAAAAGAAAGGGATAGAGTGATAGGTCAAGAAGACAAGATTTGGAATGTCTCAAGGAAAATACTGGAAGCTTCATGCCTGAGGGTAAAAAGAGTAATTTCTGCAAAAAGAATTAGAAAATGACATACAGAGGTTATCCTTATTTGGCCTAAATGACCTGCTTAGTGTTTTGAATTTCTGTATCCTGCACAGGCATGCTGTCACTTCTTTCAGCCTGAGCAATTATTTGACTATTAATTAATCTCAGTGCCTCACATGAAAGGATTTGGGGACTGATACCCAGTGGGAGCAAGAGGCACAAGATCAGTCTTTAGGTCTCATGAGTTTTTACTGCTTAGCTCTATGGAAACACAAGTATCTCTTTGCTCAGAGATATTAGCAGCCCAATATCATTCCCATTCGGTGAAAAAGCCTGTGAACTAATGGTATAAAACCAAATGTATGTAAAGGTGGAAAGAGCCCATTAAAGGAGAATTAGCAAGTAAGACTGCTGTTTTCTAGTCAGGGTCTAAAAACAGTTGGAGGTGTGTATTGCTTCATTTGAGAGCATTCTGAGGTGCCACAGCTGAAGAAAATGAAATTGTATCTCTATTCTCAACAAAATGAAGTGCCTATTGCAGCCAATTTTGTATTAATGTTGCTTAAAGCTGAAGAACCATTAGCTTGTAGCCACAAGGGTAAGTATGAAAAAATTTTGTTACTACTATTTTAGAGTTAGGAAAACAAAAGAAAATAGAAAGAATTGTTTGCCCGAAGGTTCCCAGCAAGTCACTGGCAGCGCCAAGCTTTAGGTCTCATGACTTGTTACTCGGATCTGTGTAGAGGCAAGTATTTCTTTGCACAGAGATGTTAGCAGCCCAGTCTCATTCCCACTCAGTGGAAAAAGTCCAATTCATGTAAATCCATATTTAATTTCGTAACTTGGCTTAGGTCACAACCAGACACAAAGTAATAAAATATCCTTTTTTTGGTATAGTTCATTTCTATGCTAAAAAGCTGACTCAAACTTAAAGTTTAATATAAAGTGTGGGTAAACAGCTGCTATATGTATCATAGCATACATGCAAAAAGGTCTCGATTTTTTCATTTTCCAAGAATTTGAGTAAATTCCTTATTTGTTGATATGCTGATCAATGTTTCATTACCACCACTTATATAAAATGAATACACATAGGTAATCTGTATCATTAAGTAATTATATGTATGCTACCAAGACATATATTTTTGAAGGTAGAGTAATTTGGAATATTTATACCCTGCCTAGTTTCCCATGAATTTAATTTAAATTAAAAAAAAATACTTAATCGTTAGTTCTCTTTCCCAGTCTTTTCCAAAAAATGAAACACTCCCTTTGAAGAGCTGGTGGTGTCAGATATTACAGAGTTAAGCTGGGCATTCCTGGTTTAAAGTTTTAATGTCTATCTCATCTGTTCTCACCTGTCATCTTCAATTTGTCAAGAGCATGTAGTAATATGTTTGATTCATTAGAAGTGAAAAAAGAATGGTGAAAGCAAGTAAATATGTCAGTTAAACCCCACACGTATTAAGTCACCTCAGTTTGTTTGTCTGGTAAAAACTAGCCCCTCACTGGGTGAACTGAGGCTAGTATGATTCACGACCAAAATCTGAATCTGGAACTGACATTGAATTTGCAGATGTGCATTGGAGAAATCCCTTGAGTTTTGGAATAATTGAATTTAAAGAGAAGCAGGAAGTATGTGAACAGCATTGTTAAGCAGACTGAAGTTAATCAGTTACTGTCGTTACTACTGAAATCAGTCTCAGTTTGACAACATGTTGATTTTTTAATTACTTTGTCTAAATAAAGATTAAATTTTTTTTTTAAAAAAAATCACTAGATTACACAAATCCAGGACATTTCTGAACAATCTTCTTGCTTATAAACAAAAAAAGGAAGTGATATCATACATGGGATTAATAGCTAAGGAGTCAAGATTTTCTGTGCGCAAAAATTTTAATTTTAGACCTTTCAGGGGAGAATGAGGTATAAACACAAAGGAAAAAGAGCATGAGTTGGAGTGAAGAGTGCTGAAAATATCAAGACTATATTGAAAACATGAAGCATGTAATTATATGCTGTGTTTGTAGAAAGGCCTCTCTAATTGTAAATTTGGGCTTTTGGAAGTGATTACAAAAACAATGCTGTAGTGAAATAAAAGGACAATATCACTCTTTCTTGCCTCTCTGTTTATGTAGGCTGTCGTCCAAAGCTGTCAAAGAATAAAGACCTCTTAGCAGAGCTTTTCCAGGTGTTTTCTGTCTAATGGAAGTTTACATACAGAGGTGCAATGACTACAATTGAATTACCAATGTTTAAATTCATTTATGCTTCCATTCTTGGGTAACCAGTTGAGCCACAGAGCATCTTTTGGGTGATTTAGATCTGCATCAGCCCTCCTAATGGGAGTGATGTACTTTATATGTCAACACAGACTAACTTATCTGGCTCTTATTTTCTCTCTTGGAATGCAAGACTTACAACAGATGCCATTTTAATGCTTGGCTTTCATTTGAACACTCATCTGCTGATGCTTGATGGAAATATTTTTAAATACTTCATTTAGAGATAGTTTTGCTCATATGTTATAGGTTTCTCCTATTCCGCTTTCTCCAGCTTAAACCAGCAGGGAAAAACCTGACTGAGATTTCAATCTTTTATTTTATTAGTGGCTCTAGAGTTCTGTAACTTCCAGAGAAATCAATGATGGTCTCACAGGGAGAAAATTGCAACTTGGTTTTTAGAAGCAGTAAACATGTCTCACTCTCCTTATTGTTTTTATAACATTAACTCTAATATTATACCTGACACAAATGATGATGGCATGCCTAAATTTTGAAAATGTCTGATCCTCAAACTGAGACACTTTGAGGCAATTTTGTCCTCAGAAATCTGTGGTGAGCACCTCGTGAAGGTTGGCCTTGTGCCGTCTCCAGCTGGGCACTTGGAAAGCCAAATATCCAAAATCATCCTTTCCTTTAAATGTGTATTCCAGTCATTTGATATGTGTGGAATTTGACACAGCTAAATATGTGCCCACAAACTGTGAGTGACTGATTGCAAGAACAAAAATGGGAATCAGTTTTATAAGTTAACACTGATTGTTCAAATGAGAAATAAGTTACAAATTGAGATCAGAAATCAACCTAAGCAAAAGATTCTTAAGGAATTCCGTAAACATAATTTTGTGTATAAAACATGCAATCAGTTTTATAATCAGTGTTACCAAGATTGTGACAAATGGTCATGAGTTATGAAGATTAGCCAACAGAAAAATATTGTCTTGAGTTAGAAAACTAGTGGAAGCTATGATGAGTAAAAGGATAGCTCTGCTTTTGCCAAAACACCACCTAAAATAATTTAGAAGGAAAGAACCATTTGCTGCAAAAGAAAGAGAAAAGGGTCACGTCTCAAGTAAATAGGGTCTGGGCCTTTTGCACTCCTAACAATTCTTCTAAAAATTCTTCCACTATTCACAGTGCTGCGTATCATGTTGGGAAATGCATTATTTAAACCTGGAAGTATGTTCTAAAGGACTTTGGATATTTGACCCATGGAGAGGGGGAAAAAAACCCCAACTTCTGATGCTTAGAAAATAACACACAGAAACAAGAAACATCAGCTATGGCTGCCTTACATTTATCAGTCATCAGGTGGACTTTCAACAACCTCAAACTGATGTTGAATTGGTATCACATCCTTTTAATCAAAATACTCCTTTTGAGCATATCTCAAACAGTGTTGGTCTTCAGCCCAGGCAATAACTGGTTGTTTGCTTTATGTTTGCAAAATCCTTTAACAAGATACCTAGAGCTTACCCAAGGAGCTTTGGCCAACGTTTCCCAAATGTAATTGCCTGAAGCCTGGCATCTTTTCAGAAGCGCTGAGCATCTGAACTTTCTAGAGACTTGCAGAAAGAATGGTTCTTGCTCAGCATTTTGTGGCTAAAGATGGATTTAAGCACTCTAATTTAGGCGCTCAGTATATAAGTCTTAGACTAGAGATGAGATTTTACAACGCTGAGCTACAGTTTCTGTCAAATGTGTACAAATTAGGTGAATGTGTTTAGGATGCATTCACGAGCTATTATGATGACAAGAACCGTAATGCTTTAAGGACATAGTATAGGTGGATAAGGCTAGTTTGTCTTGCAGGTGTATTTCATTCTAGCTGTCTTCAGAGGAAATTGTAGGTGCTAGTTATCTGTCAGGAATGAGTTCATGCATAAGGACATGAGTTGTCCATGTGTGATTTCATTTGTGGTGGCAGGAGTGACTGGTAATGCCCCTGACCTAGGCCTGCTGACTTGGAAGAGTTCTTGTTTTAGGACAACAGCTTCTGTGTGAATGAGGTTGGTGGAGGGATCAGCTTAAGACTGATTTTTTTTTTTCACCTTACTCTCCTTCAGCTGGTTAATGAAAAGGGGAAAAAAATTTTCCCTGACTGCAGTTATTGCTTGGAAACCTCAAGAAAATCATTACTACTCATATTTGTGTGGGATCAGCTCTTCACCAATCAAACCATGCCAGAAGTAGGATGTACAGTGGTCAGTTCTGGTCTCATACAGTAAGGTCAGGTCTGGATTAACTGTTTTATGGGACAGTATTACGCAACAAACTTTGCTGTTGAGTGGTCATGGAAGAAATGATACTAAAAGGAAGGGAGGACTTGACTTCAGATTTTATGTCTGAAGCCATTAGAGGTCAGGATTTTTTCAATGTGAGAAAATTAGAGTTCATGTAGCTCTGACTAGCTTCCAGGATTCAAGCACATCCTTAGCATAGGAGTGTAGGTGGGAGAATATTAATTACAAAATGCTATTTCATTCAGATTTCAAAAGTTGCCTCTCTTCTTGGACAGGTTTTATTTTCTTTTTTGATATTTTCCCACAAAATTGTCTTACTCGTAATATCCAAAAAGAACACCCTCTCAAAGTCACAAAGTAGGAACAAGTACATTGTAACAGCCTTTCTCAAAGGAGTAAGAATAAGAACATCGGTTATTTTCATAGGTTCTTATTTTTATTCAACTTCAAACTTGAAGCATCACTAGTATCCTAACATTTTTTTTTCTTTCTTGTTCTACCAGTCAAGTGGTGCCATCACAGGAAAAAGAAGTAAGACATCTATGCAAGTAAGAAATGCTCAGGTAGCAGCTCAGTGCTGGTTTTCAGGATTGCAGTTTCAGTCAAAGGCGTGCAGCACTTTATTATCTGACAGGCAAATGAACGACTTTTTGTAAGATAATCTGACACTTTTATTCACAATGCCCATGCAAACGTATTTATATACTCCTATCCTTCAAAAATAAGATCAAAGATTATTCCTTATTTTTGCTGCGAAACAAAGCATCTTACGCTTACTGCAGAGTTTGTGTATGGGCAGGTGCCGCAAATTAGCCAAAGCACTGGAAGCTCATTTCCTAGCTGACCTGGCAGTCATTTCTGTATGTGCAAGTGCTCTGACTACCTCATGGAATTAGGTCTAACTTCACTCAGTTTTCATACAATTTCTAGGTTGGAAAAGACTTTTGAGATCATCAAGCCCAAACATACCTGTCCACTACTAAATCATATCTCTAAGTACTTCATCTGCCTCTCTTTTAAACACGTCCAGGGATGGGGACTCAACCACCTTCCTGGGCAGACTCTGCCAGTGCTGATAACCCTTTCGGTGAAAAAATTTTTCCTAATGTTCAATCTGAACCTTCCCTAGGACAAATTAAGGCCATTTCCTCTCATCCTATCACCTGTCACTTGGAAGAAGAGACCAACATCCACCTCACTACAACCTCCTTTTAGGCAGTTGCAGAAAGTGATAAGCCTCCTTTCTCCAGGCTAAACAACCCCCATTCTCTCAGCTGCTCCTCATAATAGTAGTTCTCCAGCCACTTCACCAGCTTTGTTGCCCTTCTCTGGACTCGCTTCAGCACCTCAATGTCCTTCTTGTAGTGAGGGGCCCAAAACTGAACACAGGATGCGAGGTGTGGCCTCATGAGTGCTGTGTACAGGGACACGATCTCTCCTCTGGTCCTGCTGGCCACACCATTTCTGATACATACCAAGATACTATTGGCTTTCTTGGTCATCTGGGCCACCACTGGCTCACGTTCAGCTGCTGTTGACCAACACCCTAAGTCTTTCTCTACCAGGCAGCTTTCCAGCCACTCTTCTCCAAGCCTGTAGCACCGCACAGGGTTGTTGTGTCCCAAATGCAGGATTGGCCTCAGCCCATCCATCCCACCTGTTCAGATGCCTCTGTAGAGCCTCTCTACCCTCCAGCAGATCAACACTTCCTCCCAGCTTAGTGTCATCTGTGAATTTACTAAGGGTACGTTGATAAACATATTGAATAGGATTGGACCCAGCACTGAACCCTGGAGAATACCACTTGTGACTGGCTTCTGAATGCATTTAACTCCATTTACCACCACTCTTTGGGCCTGGCCATCCAGCCAGTACTTAACCCAGTAGAGGGTGTGCCTGTCCAGGCCAACGGCAGCCAGCTTCTCAAGCAGAACACTGTGAGAAACAGTGTCAAACGCTATACTAAAGTCCAGGTACAAAATATCCACAGCCTTTCCCTCACCCATTAAATGGGTAACATTGTCATAGATGGAGATCAGGTTAGTTTGGCAGGACCTGCCTTTCATAAACTCATGTTGACTGGGCCTTATCACCTGGTTGTTTCATCCATGCTGTGTGATAGCACTCAAGATGACCTGCCCCATGACCTTCCCTGGCACTGAGGTTAGACTGACAGGCCTGTAGTTCCTGGGATCTTCCCTCCAGCCCTTCTTGTAAATGGGCGTAACGTTAGGGAACCTCTAGTTAAATGGACCTTCCCCCATCAGCCAGGAATGCTGGTAGAGGATGGAAAGGGGTTTGGCAAGCACCTCCACCAGCTCCCTTAATACCCTTGGGTGGATCTCATCCAGCCCCACAGACCTGTGAATATCTAATTGGTGAGCAGGTCTCTAACCATTTCCTATTGTATCATTGGAGCTTCGTTCTGCTCCCCCTCCTTGTTTTCTGGGTCAGGAGGCTGAGTACTCAGAGAACACCTTACCTTACTATTCAAGACTGAGGCAAAGAAGGCATTAAGTACCTCAACCTTATCCTCACCCTTTGTCACTATTGTTCCCTCTTCATCCAGTAAAGGATGGAGATTCTCCTTAGCCCTCCTTTTGTTGTTCGTATATTTGTAGACACATTTTTAATGTTCACAGAATTGGCCAATTTAAGTTCTAGCTGGGCTTTAGCACTTCTGATTTTCTCTCTGCATGACCTCACTTCACCCTTGTAGTCCTCCAGAGGTGCCTGCCCCTTCTTCCAAAGCTCGTATACTTTCCTCTTTTTCCTGAGATTCACCCAAGGCTCTCTGCTCAGCCAAGCTGGTTTCCTTCCCCACCAGCTCATTTTCCAGCACCCAGGAATGGGCTCCTCTTGCACCACCAGGATTTCCTTCTTAAAGAGCCCTCTTGGGCTCCTTTGTTCTTTACGACTGCCTCCCAAGGAACTTTTATCAACCAGCCTTCTGAACAGTCCAAAGTTTGCCCTCCAGAATTCCAAGGTGGCTGTTCTGCTGACTGCCCATGCTCTCCTAGAACTGAGAATTCTACCATCTCGTGATCACTGCACCCCAGGTGTCCTCCAGCCCTTGCATCTCCTACTAGGTCTTCTCTGTTCGCAAACAACAGGTCCAGTGAGATACCTTCACTAGTTGGTTCACTCACCAGTTGTGTTAGGAAGTTGTCTTCCATGCACTCCAGGAACCTCCTAGACTGCTTTCTTTCTGCTGTATTATACTTCCAGCAAACATCTGGTAAGTTGAAGTCTCCCACAAGGACAAGGAGTTGCGATCATGAGACTTCTCCCAGTTGCTTGTAGAGTATCTCACAAGCCTCTTCTTCCTGGCTGGGTGGTATATAGCAGACTCGCACCACAATATCTGCTTTATTGGGAGTTCCACAGATTTTTACCTATAGACACTCAACCCTATCATCACCATAATCGAGCTCAAGGCAATCAAAACACTCTCTAACACAGAGGGCTACCCCACCGCCTCTTCTTCCTTGCCTACCCTGCCTAAAGAGTTTATAGCCAACCATGGCAGCCCTGCAGTTATGCAAGTCATCCCACCATGTTTCCATGATGGCAATGATATAGTTTTCTCACCATACAATGACTTCTAGTTCCTCCTGGTTTTTGCCCATGCTGTGTGCACTGGTGTAGGTGCACTTCAGTTGGGCTACTGATCCCATCACACTCCTGAGGGGAATAACCTTAATTCCTAAGCAACTACTCACTGTAGTAGTTGCTACATTTAGCAACTACTAAATGTATTGCTAAATACATATCAATTTACCTTTGCATCTTTGCTGCCACTTGAAGTGCTATCTCCCACTTCCTCTGAGGTAGCAGACCAAAGAGCCTCACTGGCACACCAGCCCTCCGACACCAGAGTGCCATTCCCAGGCTTTTTTCTGTCAAGCCTGATTTTGTCCCCCTGCCCCTTCATATCTAGTTTAAAGCTCTATTGATGAGCCCTGCTGGCTTCTTGGTAAGCATCCTTTTGCCCCACTGGGACAAGTGTACCACATCCTTTGTCAGAAAGTTTGGTGTTGTGTAGGCCAAAACATGGTTGAAAAAACAAAGTTTTTCTCCTCACAGCAGGTTCAGGTATTTATTTCCAGGCTCTTCCTACTCCTTCCCCCACCATTCCCTGCAATAAGAATGGCAGAAGAGAACACTACCCATGCCCCCCATCCCTTTACCATTCATCCCAAGGCCCTGAAGTCCCTTTTAATTGCCCTCAGATTTCTTGTTGGGTTTTCATTACTGCCTACTTGAAAAATCAATAGTGGATAATAATCCATAGGCCTGACCAGAGCTGGAACTTTTCTTTCCACATCTCTAACCAAGGCCCCAGGTAGGCAGCAGACTCTCCATGTAATGGCTCTAGGATGCATATCAGGTCTTCTGTTCCTTTCAGAAGGGAGTCCTATATGACAAAGACATGTCTTTTCTTCATTATAAAAGCTGTTTTGATGGGTAGCTTAGGGTGTCTTAACCTAGGGAAAGTTTCTAGGCTGTGAGACCCACCTTCCTCATTAAGGTTCAGTTCCGCTTGCAGAGCTTCTTATCTATTGTGCAAAGGAACCTATGAGGCTGAGGTTGACACAAGGGAGACACGCCTGGCGTGCTGGGCAGGAACTTGCTGCCATTCCCCTCCATCTTCTGAATTTCTCCCATCAGCTGAAAGGAGAGAGGATGGGGAGTCCTCTGTTGCACGAGGCGTGCCTGCCTGTTGTGCCTGAGACAGGGAGCAGAAGGTGTTGTTCCAGTGGTCAATCTCTCCCTCTCACACTCTCTGATGGTCCTCAGCCTGCTCAACTCTACCCTGAGTTCCATCACCAAGCAGAGGAGTTCCCCCACCCCAGCATGACTCGCACAGGTGAATTCCCCACTGGTGTTCGATGCCAGTGCAAGAGGGGGGCCTGCCCTGCAGCGTGGCAGCACGCGCCCACGGGGGCTCTGTCAGGGAGGCTGCATCAGTCATGGATGGTGCAGAGCTTGGAGAGGCCTTAATTTTGTGCTGAGTGGACTCTGGGGTTTCCCTGGTACTTCTGGCCGAGCTCCAGTGCCCTGCCCACACCCTTGTCTGCTCACCATGCCTGCGCGAGCTGCCTTGCAAACCGTCTCACCACACCCGACTGACCTGCCATGCACCTGTTTTTCCACCTGTTTTCACTGCTCCTGTTGCTGGTGCCCCTTTTGTGTCTTAACACATCATTTTCACCTATTTTCCAGGAGTTTATAGAAGCTTGCTAAGTTATTAACTGGCTTTAAAAGTATTTAATGACATGGAACTTCTAGTGCATTTGAAAAACACTAAAAAAATGTTCTTGATACCAAACAAAATAACAAAAAAAGCCCACGGAAAACGAAGATGTGGGAAGAAACTTTTAGTGTTGTGGTGACAGAAAACACTTGCTAACTCCTTTAGTGCCAACCTAAGCCTTTTTAATGAGGTGCACCTGGTCTCACTTAACCTTTCCCACAGCTGATTTAATATGGTAGGTTATTACTATCTCCCTGTCGTTGAAGTGGTTCAGAAGCTTGATGCAGTAGGATTGTTTGATACTTCATGCTTGTATTTCTATGTCAGTATATTTTAATCTAAAAGATCTGCATTCCCTTTGTTTGTTTTTGTTTCTTTTCTGTTTCTAAATGCAAAAATCATATAGTCTCCTGAGGACATCTAGCTTTTATTGAAAAATACCATATCTGAAAATTGGCAAGACTGAAACAAGAGCTTTTTTTTTTTTTTTCTTTCCCCCACTATGCTTGTGGCTTTGTCTTCATTATTGGTAGAGCCAAGGAGCTACAGCCCTAAAGGAGCCATTTTGGAGCTGGCTGCATCTTGCAACACCTCTTCTTCCAAGTGGTAAGTGCTCTTGATTCCTGCAATATTTTTTTTATGCCTTTTCCCCCCCGCCCCGTCACTCTTGAGGAGACGGCAACAATGGAAATATGAGTTTCTGAACCAGAAAGAATGCTAAGGATTTAGAAGCTGGTTTGCATTTGTTTATTTGTTGTTTAAGCATAATTCCTCTGCAGGGAAAGTAATAATGAGTGCATATATATATGTATATGTATATATAAAAATGGTTTTAAAGATTTATGCTGATGACATTTACTGCCATACCACTGTATAGAAAAAAAACCTCACTAACTGAGGAAAGGTTTTATTTTAATACTTGGAGAGATACACTGTATCTCTGTGCCTATGAAATGAACTTCTTTAGTTACTAGGGACTCGGATGCATATAAATTAACGGGAATGAAAAATTAAATTTATTTGCTTTAGTTTAAAAATGCATTCAAAGCTATCTGAAATTGTTTTCTGCTTTTAAAAGTGTTGATAGTTAACCCCCTCCTGCTTCTTCTGTATTTTTAGGTCCTAAAAAGTTCTAGATGTTTTTCTTTTGACAAGGAGGCAGTGAGAGCATGTAACTATTTCTGAATTAATTTGTCAGCTTTCTTGTTCTCTATAGCATGCATGAACACACACATAGACTTTCTCCCCCATCCTGCATCTGTTAATAAAATGAAGGCAGAGATGTTACAAAGGTATTGCTTACCTCCCCATTTCCTGGAACAGGGGGATTACATTAGAATTTTACAACTTATTTAGTAAATCTGACTATGACCCTCATATTTCAGAAAGGCTTGAAATAGCCCTGACACATGTGAATTAAATGTAACCCAAATGCAAGAGTTTTTGAAGAGGTTATAACAATAGGTTTGAAAGTGTTCAACAACTTCATAAATTTTGATGGCATATCAACATCATGAACTTTACCAGTGCCATCTAGCAGGTGATTACAGAAGAGGGCGCATGGGGATCTAAACCTTGCTTACATGCTTTATCTGTCTCTTCCTAGAGCTAGGAAGAAAAGTAGCCTTTGTTCCTTCTCCAAGGGGTCTCTTCTGCCAGCCTATGGGGAAAGTAATCTACCTGCTGTTCTCCATCTTTTTTTCTGGGCTGTAGAGATGGATTTATAAAACATGAGGAGCCAAGTTGCATCAAAGACTCTTGAAATGCTCTGATTAGATGCCACCTGCCCCCTTCCTCTTCTCATTTGAATTTAATAACAACATATACTGTAGTAAGGAATAAAATATTCGTAATTATGATGTGTTTCTAAAGAGCTACTTTAAAAAGCACAGCTCCTTGTTTCTTTTTTTTTCATCCTCTTATAATAATATTGTGGAATGGACTGAGATCACGTTCTTGAAAATAACCTCAAGTGGGAAAACAGTTGTGGATTCTGTGAAAGGTGTCTGTACCTGATCTTAAGCAGAACTCCTTTTTTAAGTGAGTAGGAGTGTTATCTGAAGGGAAAGTGGTAAACTGGACCCTTTGTGGACGGCTTTCATATTTAAGTAGAAGCTCAGGATTTAATACCAATGTTTGAAAATTACAAAGCCTGAAATATGTCTACAGTGGATGCTTAAATTCTAAGCCACAAAGGTGGGGGGACTGTGAAGGGGACTGTGACACTGTGTTAAAAGATAGCTATTGCTTCAAGATGCAATGCTGCTTATGACGGTTGAAGACCATTTCACCTTCCTGCAGTCTGGCTAAGCTCTGGCAATTATTGTTTTATTTCCAAGTTAGTAGACTTTAACATTTTAAAGGATGTTTCATTATCTTGTAAGACATTCTAAGCAAAATGAGTTAGTAACAATTCCTAACATTATGACTGGAACTGAATTAAAAAAAAATTTAAAAAATCACAGAATCTGGTACTTTAATAGTAGTAAATATAGTAGATTGCATGATAAACTTTCAAGTTTCTACTACCATTACTGCACTTTTATGGCAAGTCTTTCTTTGGCAACAGAGAGATGATTCCTCTCCCTGTTCTTTCAAGTAAATTTAGTACACAGTCCTCTTGCTGGACAGTGTGATGACAGTGGCATCTATTTTCCTTTCAGTGGGATACATGTAACCCAGAATGATGGTTGCTCTGTTTTTCTGTCATCTAGTTAATTCCAAATACAAAATATTTTAAGTTGTCTTGCAGATTAGATGTTGATACTAAACTGGAGGTTTTGCATAAGGAAAACTAAGTGACCAGTGGAAAAGGCTCATTTTGCTTTTGAAAAGGCAAAATATCAGTCTGTTCTGCTTCCACAGATTCTGTGTTTGTCTTAACATTGGACTTGTACCCTGGCAACGTGTCCCTGATTTGCCATGGCAAGGATGGGAACAATATTAAAAGGACTTTGCATATGTAAAACTGGCTGAATCTCATTGCTGAAGACGAATGAACAGTGGAAGAACCAGGTGCTAGTATGTGCCCTGCAAAAGAAGAAAAAATTAAGGGTATCTGAATGATTTCCATTCCCTATAAACATTTGGGGGGCATATGCGACACTGAGGTAGGGTGCTGGATGCAAACAGTGCACAGGAAAAGAAGCTAGACAGGAACATGATGAGTTTAGCGTAATAGCAACAGTCTGGTGCTTGTGTTGATATGCCATGTTCAGTGGTATTCTTAACTTGGCAAATGATTTTTTCATTCAGCTACTTGGCAAAGTCTATCTGAAGAGGCTAGTTTGTTTCTACTCCTCCATATCTGACTCAGACTAGCTGACAGAATAGTCAAATAATAGGAAAAAAACACAATCAAACCATTCCAGAAATGTTCATTTGAATTCTTTGACTGTCTTTAGGCTTCTTTGCTCAAGTTCTAAACAATGAACGTGTTCTTTCTAGTAGTCAGTTCCAGCTGCAAGCAGTCTTTAAAACCTGTAATAGCACCTTCTGGCCCTTCAAATGAGAGGCTAAGCATTCCCTTACTGAATCAAAAAGAAAGAACGAACTTTGAAATAAATGTATGCCATAAGGTCATATTTTGCATGCCAAATATCAGAAACAAGTAACGGTGAGCATGCTGAAGACTGAACCCTACTTAAATAAAATTCTAATTACAAAAACTTTGTTAACAGGAGGAGAAAACAATTTATGAAGGGGAAAAACTATCTTTCACCTTTTCCTAGCTAGGATTTTTCATTATCAGGATTCATATTTTGTCATAGTGTTTACACAGAATGTGTAGAAAAAGGTTTGGAAAAAAGCATTCAGATCATTCAAGCTGCTTTGAACACTTCTCCTTTCCCCACAGGACACAAGATGTAGGCCATTGTATCCTTTTACTCGAGCAAAGATGAGCCTTTAGTCAAACCTCCATTAATTACTGAACTAAAGCTGGTGAATTCTTCAGTCATGCTCAAAACCAATGTAACATCCATGTGGCTAAAAACTTAATCCAGTTTGTGTGCTAATGATGTTAACAAAAAGTAGTTTCAAAATGGAATATGAACTCCCATACCTGGCTGTTTTTCTAAAGTAGGCTATTCCTAGAGTTTTTTTCCTGTAACACCGCCTATCCCTAATTCCTTTTCCCACCTCTCCTTTGCCCAGTCTAGAGTCTAAACAGAAAAATGTCTGCTTTGTTAATGTAAGTTACCTTTAGATGACACCCTAACAACTGTAGTCCAAGTTGGCCAGCAAGAGGATCCTGGTATGATCTTACAGGGAAGTTAGGGCAATAAAAAGCAATGTAGTTCATTTTATATATGTATATGTTGGGTTTTTTCCCCTGCAGATCACCCTTGAGTGCAATGTTTGCTAAACCTGAATTCTGTGTTTCCATTGCTATTCAGTATCATTAAACTGTGTCCTTAAGGGATAGCAAAGCAGATATTCCCTAATGAACAATCCATTGTTCATTACATGTAGCTGTCCTGTGGCATTTAAAAATGAGCAAACAAACACACCCCAACAAACATGTTTGGTAGAAATAGTGTCAGAGAAAAATATAAAAGCAAGCTCCTGAACTGTGTTGTCTCATTTGATTTCTACTGAGGTTCTCTTCTTAGCTCAATCAATACTGAGGGAGCAAGACTGGATCCCAAATGGCTTCTTTACTGTATCACCCCACTGGACTGTCCAAGTTGCTATGTGAGCAGCAAAACCAATGAATTTGGATTCTTTCTGGATTTGAATTCTTTACTTTCCTGAGGCCAAACTGAATGAATAACAGATGAATCTTGTTAGCCTTTCCCTCTGTGAGGACACCAAGTTGTGTCTCTACCCAATCCTTGCCCACTTATTTTCAGGAACTTCTGCAAGGATATAATATTCTTTTAGACTCTAGATTTTTCTCAAGATCAGTTTCAAATTGCCCATCAAGATCAAAAGTTATGTGGGGGATGAAGGGAAGGAATAGAAGGACAGACAAGAAAACATCACAGTGAGATAAATATTGCTTTCTATAAAAAAACAAACAACCCCCCCCCAAACAATAATAAGAAATGTAAGCCCTACATATGGCACTTCTCAAGAATAAGATTGCTTACAACAGCATTAGGGACTTCTTGGATACAGAGTCCTGCAATCCATGCAGAAAGCTGAAAACACTAGGAATGGTATCTGGCATGAGTGAGCACACACACTTAGCTAAGGTAGTATACAAATTAGCACCCTCCTTTAGCATTTTTGGTGGGATAGTGAGGAATTACAGATCTTGGTGCTGGAAATGTGTGTATACTGTTTTGAATCACACCTACATGTAGAAGCATTCCAGATCTATAGAGGTGCCAAAACTTTTGCTATCTAGCCTGAAGGATATAACTTTTAACTTTTCTTTCTGAAGTAACCTCTTGGTTTAGCTAGCTTATACTATATGGTGATTTAGCACTTTTTAAAAATCTGTGTTTTTTAACACATTGATGTAATTACAAAAGCATATGTGCATCATTTATTCCTTTAGACCTTTCCACTGAACTGAAAAACTTAGCATTTCTACCATATGATCACTTTGACGTGCATATATAAGAGGGTTACTGCAATAAATCAGATGAGTTGTTGGATGTTTTTCCCTTTGCTTCTGTGTCAAAATAAATTCCTAGTGACTTTGATGAGGTGACAGTATATGTTTGCAAATGCAGTGGATGGAGCAAACAGCTGTTCTATTAATACATTTTTAAAGAGGTTGCTTCAGGTAAGGATTATTTTGGTTCTGATTCCACCTTGTAGACAATGTAGGAAACCCCTGCCTTGAGGCAGTGGAGATGAGTGAGTAAACACAGTGTTTCTTGTGACAAAAGATGAAGTCCTAACTCAACATCTTCCAACTGTGCAAATGTATTTAGGGGAACGAGAGACATTTGGAGTCAAACGCTGCCAGTAAGTTACTTCTAGGATCTAGCCTGCTCCTCTGCTTTACAGAGGTGCTGGACTGTGACTTCCTATACCACCCTTCCCCAGGCCAAAAAGCAGAGATGAAGTGAAAAGTCAGAATTGCAATGGAAAGGTTTTGAACTCATCAAACGCCTCAATTTTGAGGAATTAATTGCGTTTCATGACTTACTGCAACATTTTCTTCTTTTCCTTTTGGTGTTTTGTATATGAATGTGTTATGGTTACGTCTGGGCAAATAAACCCACTATAGATGCATAATAATACCAGTAGAATTGGTGCTTAATCTCTCCACTTCTGCTACTGTAAGTACATAAGTATGAGCATGCTGTAGGGAATTAGACCATTTTGGTTCCAGTTTCATACCAGGGGAAGCCGGTATAATGCTACCTGTCTTGCAGGTCTAAAGGACAGTAGGTGTTCATTACGTTTGTAATGACTCTGAGATCTGGAAGAAATTAAATGCTGAAGGTTATTGGTCAGCTAAAGGCTGAGTCTTTCTGGAGTCTCAACATCTATAGCCTTACTTAGCTGAATACAGTACAGCAACACAAATTAATTCTGTTGCTTTTCACCTTTGTTATGGAAGTAATTTCATCAAGAGAAGTGATTGTCTTCTTTTTTTTTTTCTTTTTTGTTTAGTTGAGTACCTAAAAAACACCCTGAATGTGGATGAGAAGTGATTGTGAGCAAGACTACAAACAAGTCTGCTAGCTCATTTAGCATTTATTTCCTGATATCCTGCCATTATTGCATTTTTAGCCATTCATCTTTTGCTTTTCCAAGATGTGACTCATTAAAGTATGTTTCCTAGCTGTACTCTAGTCCTGTGGTACAAAACAGAACATGTCTGGGGTTTACTTCAAATTTCATCTCATAAACATTGTGCAAAGACCCCATGTAAACAACTTAATTGAGTTAGCATTTAAAATCACCATAGATTTATTCTTTCGTAAATTTAAGATGATACAGCTGCCAATAAACCAGTTTGAGTGATTAGAAGAGCAAAATGAAGTCTGGATATAAATGAATAAATGCATGCTAACATTTTCAAAGTTTCACATCCATAGAAAACTGTGAATGGTGTCCCAACAAATGATGTGAAAACCATTATCTAATCGGTATCTATTGCTCTATAAAGAAGACATTTGTCTTTCCTTAGGAAGGGATCATTTGTCAAAGTAGGAGCTGTGCTTTCCTATTTTTGGCTACTTTTATAATAGGAAATTGCCTGAGTATCTGGTAATACACTATTTTGTTCTAAGTGCAAAAAGACTTGTCCTCACTTTGAAGCGTGGGTTCTAACAGTGACGAGTTTGTGAATCACACTGGTACCTGATGGAGGCCTAGATGATGTTGCTTAGAATACAAAGCCCTCTAGCTCAGAGGCTGTTTTCTTATTATACATTTACAGTCCCATAAAGAAGCATTGATCCATGACTGAAGAGTCAACTTTATTGGCTTTGAAATATTTCCTAGAATTTCATGCATTAAATTATCTTCTTCGTGGAATATAGTACATGCATGCTTATGCACAAAAAGTATGTCTGCTGCTTTTGTGTCCTCTTAAAATTATTTCCTGCCCTGTCTGGTACTTAGCAGTGGATATAGAAAGACAAAAAGACAGCTTGTTCCCTTTTTGAAGCCTAAGCTAAGTGATTAACTGCAGAAAATAAATAGCCTTCTTATTGCTGCTTTTGCTGTGTTGCTGCATTGGAATCTTTCCATTGGATGCTCATTAAAACAAAAGCAGAATCTGAGTTCTCCCACCAAATCAGTAGTACAAACATGGACTATAACGTATGAATTTACATGTAGTTTAAGATAAACACTTCGTTTGAAAAGTTTGGTAAGCCTTACCATGAAGGTGAGAACCTGCTTTAAGAAAGCATATACCCAATTTCCAAAATACATGACAGCTATAAAACTTTGACATAAAATCACACAATACATTCAAGACAGTTTAAAAAGAAAGGAAAGAACGGCGACAACTTAGTTGTGTACGAACACTCGGAGTTCAGGTCTGCGTGCTTTTACTTCTTCATGCCCCTCAGAGAATTTACATCTCAAATTATCTGATAAATAGACAGTCTTGAGGAACATTCAAATAGAGTTTTTGTGTCAAACAGACAACACAAAGGAGTCGGAACACTGTAGTATCATAGAATGGTTTGGGGCGGAGGGGACCTTTAAAGGCCATCTTATTCACCCCCCCTGCAGTAAGCAGGGACATCTTCAACCAGATCAGGTTGCTCAGAGCACCGTCCAACCTGACCTTGAATATTTCCAGTGTTTCACCACCCTCGTTATAAAACATGTCTTCCTTATATCTAGTCTAACTCTACCCTCTTGTTGCTTAAAACCATTACCCCTTGTCCTATTGCATCAAGCCCTGATAAAATGTTTGTCCTCGTCTTTCTTAATAGGCCTCTTTAGGTATTGAAAGGCTGCAATAAGGTCTCCCCACACACACTAACATTTGGGGAAATTACTTTATTCTGTAGAAATTTATTGTGTTAAATGAAATACTATCACTTGTGTCAAAATAATTGGATGATATTAGTAAATACTGTGTAAGCTTTGGTAAATTAGTGAAAGTTGATACAATATTGAGGTCTTCCTTCTCTGGTAAAAAAAGCTACAGGGTCTCTTTTCCTCTTTCTTGTGGAGAAACTTTGTCTTGACAGCATGAATAGGGGGGTTGAGCAGAAGTGGAAACAGTACTTACTACTTGTACTGCATATTTATTTTAGCAAATGCTATGTGGCTGGCAGAGCTGAAGCGTCAGATCTGACGGAGAAGGGAGACCAGGTGTTAATAGCAAGTAATACTATGTTTGCTTTGTATGGGAGTTAAAAATCAATTGGAATTTGTTTTAGAGGACTTGGCTATGACCTCCACAATCAAAACTTGTCCTCTGTTCTTCACAGTTAGGTGCCGTCATCAATCATTTTACACCCAAAGAGTGTCAGAGGTTTGTGTTGCCCAGAGAGCTGTGGTCTTAGTTATTTCAGCATTACTGAAATAACTAAGTTTGAGCTGAGCTAGTGCTGCAGTGGACAGTGAGGTTTTCATCAGCTTTCACAGCCTCTTCCACTTTCCCAAATAGCACCTCCAGTGAGTTGGTTTCCATGATGCAGAGTAGCTAAAAAAGGCTGGGATGAGGCAGCAGCGAAGAAAAAAGTGGCATGGAATATCAACTGAAATTTAAAGGGAAATGCCAGCTTCTGTTGGCAGATCACAAACAATTGCTGAGCCACAGAGGTTTTTAATTGCTCTGTTCAATGTCAAATCCCCAAGGCTTATTAAAAAAGGTGGTTTGCACATGTGTGAATACAGAATAATGAAGCTCCTGAAGTTGCTCATAACTGAATTAGAGGGTGCTTGCCTTGCAAATATTCTGGCTGGTGAATAGAAGTTATTTTGCTGGCTGGAAAGGGAATGAACCAGCACATAATCTGGCTCTGCAGGGAGTCTTTCCAGGAACAACATAATTGCATTATAAAGACATTATTTTAGATGTGAAAAAAATTATTAAAAACAAACTAGTGTTATATTTACTTGATTTCATCCTCTTTACTGTACTGTTTCAAAGCAATGCCATCAATGAGCTTGGAAGCTGCTGCTGACGTGCTTATTCATGGGAATTTGAACTTATGAAGCTTTTTGCCTCTGTTTTTATCAAAATAGTCACTTAGGCTGTGGAATTATCTGTCCTAACTAGAGGAGGAAATGCCATCCCTCTCTGGTCTAAAGGATAATGAGAGGAAAACAGGAAAATGTACCTCAAGAAAATGTTCCTCCTGTGTTTTGAGAGGTGAAGGGTTGGCTCATTAAATAGGCTTCACCTATTTGGGATGTGCTAGGATGCAAATCAGCTAGCTTTAAGCAGTTTTATATTGCTCACCCATATCTCTCTTTTATACCTGCCAATCTCTGTGTGTTTGGGGGTGTGTGGTGTCTGGTTTTTTGGCTTTTGTTTTTTCTTTTTTTTTTTTTCTAATGATGAACTCCTAAATGAGCAGATACACGTTATTTGATTTCTGTGAGCAGAAGGGACTAGAACTAGGAAAAAAGAAACTTTTGCTTTTCTGTGGAAGGGGCTGGAAGTGGTGTAAGTGCCTAAAACCCCTCTCCTTTCCAATTGTATGCACTTTGCACATAATTTGCTGTCAGAAACACTGTATGACATGGATGAAGTTTGCCCCGCTCAAAGAGGATGAGTTTTCCAGTGCCTTCTCAGTCACTGCCTTTCCACAGTTTAGCGGGAAAGAATTCACAGAAAGCCTGAATCTACTGCCAACTCAAATAGCACAGTGTAGTGCTAGTAGTGAAGTGTCCTCTACTGCCCCTTCCCCAGGAGTGCATCACTGAAAGCAAAAAAAAAAGCATTGCATACTGATGTGACCAATGAGTACTGCGTTGCTAATTTGCGAGTGCTCCTATGTTCAGCACTGCCAAATATTCTGAGTGATTTTTTCCCCCTCTTTAAAGCAACAAGTATATATTTTTCTATTCATGTCACAATTAAAAAAGGTTCCTTTTTTAAGGCTCACATATCTTTAAAAATAAAAATTGATGATCATGCAGTTTTCTGGAGTTCAGAACAAAAATCTTGTGTTTTGCAGTTTTTCTCCTTTTTGAATGTTCTTAAAGTTCTTGAATTAAGGAATGTAAATAGATCTAATATTTAGCATGTTTTTTCACTCCAGGTTTGCTTGTCTTTCCCTTCACATATTAGCTTTCACTGAAATTAATTCTGCTGAAGTAAGCAGCACCTAAGAAAGAGTAAAATACAAAGGGAAAGGAAGATATTCATTTAGCTCTCTGAATTTTAATTGAAAAAAGGTACCGATGCACCTCTTCTTGCTGTACTTTTATTCTAAAGGAGAAGCAGATTTATTAAAATTACATTGCCTTGTGTAAGTTACAAGATCTAGATGCTTTCCAGATTTAAACAAATTAGTGGTAGAACAATTTCCCTTTCTCTTCTAGACATTTTAAAAACCTTCAAGAACAATTACATTTTAAGAGAAAGTTCCTTTGCTGTCAAAGGGATTCTGTCAGAGGCAGTACTAGAATATGCTGGGGCTGAGACAGTTTGGAGGAAATAATACTCCAACTTTGCCCTTCGATTTGTAATTGGTATAAAAGTGTCAAAACAAAGGACACATCCAAGAATATTTCTATCCTTTCAAAGAAACAGACAGAATTACAACCAAATTCTTTCATCATTTTTGTTTTATATTTGGCCAGCCTTTTGAATTAGGTAATGGAAACTTACTTAATCCTTCCCTGCTGCACAATGTTTCGCAAGACCAATGACTAAGAAGTCCACCTGCTCAAATCTGAAGAATTAAAAGATATTTAACATTTGTTGTTTTTTTTCAGAAGATATTCCTATGTTCTCTGGCTAGGCACCTTGAAGGCAAAGCTAAACTTCTAGTTCAGGAATGATATTTAGTATGACCTACAGTATGATGTTTTCATCAAAGTAGCAGACATGGACTGCTTATGTTAGAAGACTATATAACTCAATCTGACAAGCTTAACACTTCCGCTTAGTAAACCACACTTAAATTCCTCTTTGATCTGACTCTTTAGATGTCTAAAAACACTCAGGCCATATTTGGCCTGTGATTCTCTTCAGGCCAAAGGATCTCTTCACAAACACACAGAAGGATTTCATGACGTTGAGTTTGCACACAGCCTGCTGAATGGTAATAAATCTTTTCCCACAACTGCTTGGTCAGTAATAGCACTGCTTAGAATGAGTGGGTGTGGGCTACTGCACCTATAGCACGACATATACCATGTATGTCCGCCTATTTAAAGGGATAAATCACTAGTGACATGGTATATAGTGAACTTATTGTTCATTGCAGGATGCTATTCCAGCAGTCCTCCTAATGCGATCTGAGGCAGCCAAGCTTTGGTTTTAACAAATGCTCTCCCTGAAGTTCATATAGAAGAAACATCATACAAAAAAAATGTTCAAAGATGTCCAAGCATCTTTCAGATATGTTCTTCCCATCTGGCACACAGAAAGCAGTAAACAAAAGGTGGCTACTAGAGTGTTCTAAAATTGTCTCCTATAGATTTCCATACTGGGGAATATCCTATTCTGAGAATGCCTGTTTCTGTTAACAGTGTCCACTCTAGATTGTTGAAGGCCACTGTCAACAAGGAAGAGGAAGAATTCTTGAGTGGATGAGGGAATAAAAAGAGACAGGAAATACTTGGCTGAACAGTGGGAGGAAAAAGCTCCCTGATGGAGTGTGCCAGGATGTGTCCAAAGGAAATGCTGGAATCTCCCTTCTCAAGGGACTTCAAAAACTAAGCACAAGAAAATGCACTGCAGGGAGCAATACTGCATTGGCATAAAAAGGGGCTAGATGATCTAACTATTTTCCATCTTTTACTTGTCTAGGTCTATGAACAACCCAGATCTCTCTAGCTGCCTTTTTTTCTTCCTAGTTTCCAAAATATTATAAGTTGGGAATAATTCCTTGTAAAAGAAACAAGTAAGATATATCAGTCTAAAAGCAAAATATCAGCATTAACTTTCACATAGAAGAAACAGTATTAAGAAACCACTCCCATATAAGTATTTACCATTAAAAAGGGGTTCTCTTTCAGATTAGAGATACAACAATGAGTTGTTCATGATAGATTTTCAAGACTGCAATTAATGCTGAGAACCAGCTACATTCACTAAATTCATAAAATTGCTAATCCCTTTATGAATCTATTATGGAGAACTTGAGTTAGTCATCACAATGAGAAATAAACCTTTTGAAATGTCTAAGATGCTATTAAGTAATTTGAGAAAATAATCATTCAGTTAGCTCCTACTACAGTGAAACTAGTATGATGCACTCAAACGAGCATTCAGCAATAACACAGTATGTTCTGAACACAAATCTACTGTGAGCCAAGAGACAACCAAAAAAAGGAATAGGAAGCCTGCAGCTCTCTTTATGAGCTTGGGTAAACCTGTCCATCCATACCTGTGTTCGACTGTTATTGTTTTGAAAATACTTTGTATGTTGTAGCGACAGTTTAAATAAAAAAATCAGTCAAATTTTAAATTAGCCTGTAAACTTCTGTCCCATATGCCATAACTTGTCATGATTAAATTATTCTGTATACTTTATAATTCATAAAATAATGTAACATTATGTAGAAAATACTGTTTCGAGGAAAAGGATGGCTAAAATAATGAATAGTTAATAAAAATGTTTAATAAGTCCAAATTAAATTTTTAGACTCAGAATTAATGAAGTCCCACCTGAAAGAGCTGAATAGAGGAAATAAAGTTGCTGAGTTAGTTTCACCTCCATTTAACATTTGGTTATACCGTTAAACTTCTTGGATATTTGATTATTCTTTGTGTTGGGGAGGATTCTTCTTTTGACTTGGACGTATTTTCAGTAATTTAAAAATTCTTATTACTTTTGTGCAGCAGAAGTCTAACTATTCTGAAGCACTTCAGTAAGAAAAAGACACACATTTATTCTCTATGCATAAAATTTTAAAATCATAGAATGGTTAGAATTGGGAAGGATCATGGAGGTCATCTAGTCCAACCCCTCTGCAGTGAGTAAAGACATCTTCAACTAGATCAGGTTGCTCAAAGCCCCAACCAACCTGGCCTTGAACGTTTCCAGGGATGGGGCTTCTACCACCTCTTTGAGCAACCTCTTCCAGTGTTTCACCACCCTCAGTGAAAAAAATTTCTTTCTAATATCTTGCCTCAACTTCTCTTTTAGTTTAAAACCATTACCCCTTGTCCCATTGCTTACAGGCCCTCTTTTTCTCCATCTTTCTTATAAACCCTCTTTAAGTACTGGAAGGCTGCAATAAGGTCTCCTCGGAGTCTTCTCTTCTCCAAGCTGAGTAATCCCAACTCTCTCAGCCTTTCTTCATAGGGGAGGTGTTCCAGGCCTTTAATCTATATCTGGCCACTATGAAATTAAAATGTTACTGGATGAAGTTTGGTTTTTTTTTTGTTTTTTAAAAGGGATTTTTCTAAAATTGGGCATCTGATGGAGACAGTGCTTTTTTTTTTTTTTTTTTTTTTTTTTTTTTTAAATTAAAATACTGTCTTTGAGGCTACCCTTACTCTGTAAACTAGAAGTCTACAGGTTGTTTCAAGTTATATGCTTGAATCTCTAAGCATTTTGACAGTCTTATTTGTTTTCTCCCTGCCCATGCAAAACCATAAGCTTCCTGTTGTGGATGTGATTTCAAGTTCGCTTAGACATAAGTGTTTGAGTATAGATTAAAGCCCTTTAAAAATGTATTTATACTGAAGAATCTATAGAACCTTCCTTAAAATGTGCTTATGAGTACCAAAACAAGGGGCTTATGTACGCATATGAAATATTTAACAGAAATGAATAATTTCTCCAGCTTTGAAAAAGACAGCACAGAGGAACTTTGCCAGATGACACCAGGTCGTTAAGTGCTTTGTGAGAAATGTCTTGGCCTATTCTAGTTACTGATGAAACTTGCTTTCCACTTCAGTAAAGCCAAAATTTCACAGTTGAATGATGCCCTAGAGATTATCAAGAACAGTAAGAAAAATTTCCCATCACCTCTGATTAATTACCCAGAGTAACAAGTGTTCCCCAGAGTAACTTTGTGTCTCAGCTATAGATAAGTACTGCTATATGAATTTTAATGAAGTGCAAACTCTGCAACAAGCATGATAAATCAATTCACCATTGCAACCATGTCACTTTATAGTCACCACCGTACAACAGAGCAATATAATAAAATCAGCTGAGACTCCAATTCACATTGCAGTTAACAGAGTGTTTTCTAAAATGTTAATATTGGTTTGGGTTGTTAATATTCACTGGTGGATTTGAGACAAATAGTCTAATTGTAGAATAGCAAGCAAATTACAGGCATTGAAACCCACCTCTTTCCCTTATGGAAGTGCGCATATATATATATGTATATATTTATGTTAGTATATGGAAACCTATATAGTATGGAGACAGCCTAGTCTTTACCAGGTACTAATATCCAGTCCATGCCTACAGTGATCCCATAAGCCCAGGAAAAAATGTGCATGTTTTTCCATAGTCAATGTGAAAAGAATTCTTAGAGAAAGGTAACTCACTACATTGTAAAGAACTCAAACCTTTAGCATCAGCTGTTCCTGTTGGCAGCCTGGCAACGCAAAGCTAGAATTATAGTTATTGCTCTCTAATAAAGTAATTCTAAAAACTTTAAAGTTACAAATTCAAATGTATTTTGGGGTGGAGAGGAAGAGGGAAGAAACCCTGATCACATCCAGTTCGTACACTGGAAATTTGCCCAGGAAAGTTGTGGCTGCCTCATCCCTGGAGGCGTTCAAGGCCAGGTTGGATGGGGCCTTGGGCAGCCTGGTCTGGTGGGATGTCCCTGCCCATGGCAGGGGGATTGGAACTGAATGTTTGTTAAGGTTCCTTCCAACCCAAACTATTCTATGACTCTATGAAATTATTCATAGAAGTTAGATCTGTTGGTAGATTAGGGATACAAGTCCTTCTTCATTTTGTTAAACAAAACCACTGCTTTCACCAATATACTTTGCATCACTTATATTCTCACAACAGAATTAAAAAACAAAAATATATTTGTTTAACTATGCAAATGAAAACTCATTCAGGATGTATTTAAGCTGTGCTCATTCATGTTTTTTCTGTGTCTTCTCTTCTTTTCAGTCCGAAGATGATTAACTGCTTTTCTTAAATTTTATGTGGAGGCTTTATGTGTTTTGAACTTTTTCTCTTTGTGTGATTGGTACAGAATGTCAGTTTGAGAGAGCTGGAATGAGGAAGACACAAGTGCCTCTTAAAAGTCTGCATTATTTTAAAATTTTGAGTGTGGACTTGCCTGTAATCCTTCAAGCAGCCTCCTGTGAATAAGGAAGCACAACTTGTCTTATTTTATAGATAGGCAAACATAGAAGTGGAAAAGCTACATAACTGTAAAAACAGGCAGATGGTCCCTAATCTTTGACATGAAAAAGAGAACGGGGTTGTTTAAAAAAAATAATGCCAGAAAAACCTATCAGTATTCAGGGTTGCTACTGAGTTTATTCAGAGAAAAGTTTTGATGATTCACAAGAGGCTCTTGAGCTGCCAGTCATTTCACTTTGCTTGCTGTGCACGTAGAACTGCCCATCACCTGTTGTTAATTATAACATCCTATAAATCTAATGTAAGAAGACTAGCAGTGAGACATGGTGCCTGCACTGGCTTAATCGACGCTCTATGAAAAAAATAGCTTTTCAAGAGTTTATTCCTGGATGAGCTTCTGTGAACCTGGTATTGTCATGAACTGATATTTCTATTAAGGAACCACTCATGGATGCCTTTAAACAAATACTGTACTGGGTTTATACAACCATTGTGGTTTCAAGCACCATATAAAAAAAACACACTATGATGGGGAGCTATCATTTAATAAATCAAAATAGCTTGCTTGGTAATAAATTTTTTTTCCTAGAAACCACAATATTCACTTTCCTACAGGTCATATGACTTCCCAGTTCCTGCATTTTTTCACATTACTGGAGGAACAAAGGAACGTGGGAAATAACTCTGCATGGTGAAATCATTCAGCTAGCTGTACCTACCCTGTGGTTAGAACAACTTAAAAATGTGTGATTTCAGGCATAGATGATCAAATTCTTCCCTTTTTCAGGCATAGTGCTACCTTTCTGAGATGAGGAAAGCATTTGGTTTTGACTAAATCACTTCAATTTAGTTTCTCAGCTTTATAGTCTACAAAGGGGTGAGCAATATATCCATCTCAGAGCAAAGGAAATAGTTTCTTGCCTGTAAGGGCTCTGAGCATTAGAAAAAGCACAACACCCAAAGCTGTAAAAAATGCCATGCATCATTGCTATTGACTCTGTGTTCTAGGTTGGCTGCTGTTCAGATAACTTTCTCTTGTATTGATAAATCAGTCTTTGTAGTTAGCAGTAAAAAGGAAGCAAAGATTTGGGTTTTCTCTAAAAGGAAAAAAATAATAGTTTGACAAGAGATGCCATACAAAGATTTATATTCTGCTGTCAGCGACAGCAGTCTATATCCAGATTGGGTCTAGACACGACGCTTGTGAAGACACTTATAGTCTATAAGAAATATATTGTTGCATTTGCACAGATTTACTCTCACATGAAGAATAACTTGCTGATGCAAAATATCAAATTGACTGGGACCTCCCTGTTACCAAAGGCTATTAGTTGGTCCAGAGTATTGAACAACAGACTTTGCTAATAACATATATGCACTTGCATGCTTGCATGTATTTCCATATAAAATCATATGTAAGTTTCACTTAAAGAATATAAGCAATAAACTTCTCCTGTATTGCTCTGTACAAATTCCTTTAAGTTTTCTAGTGTTTGCTAAGAAAGACATAAAAAAGTTTATAAAAGTCTGAAGATTCAGTTGTTTTACTTGGATCACTTTTATGATGCATTTCTCATGCAGAAATCACTGTATTCTTCCATTTATATGTTCCACAATTATTCGCTATTCTACAGCAAGAATTTTTATGTTCCTGGGTGTGAAATTCTTTTTATAATGAAGTGCCATGTGGGTATGAATATGTTTATATAGCTTCAGTGACTTATTGGCTTTCCTTGCTTGTAAAAATGTGGTTTTGATTATCCTTCAAACTCCTGATTCAACCTACTTTGGGAAAGTTGAGCTATATTGTTTTTTACTGTTCACATGACGCACTGTGCGTTCTTCCTGAGATCCAAGGTACAGTACAGTGGACTTGCATCAAAAGAGAAACTGTTGCAGCAAACCTTGATTGGAAGCTGAAATGTAACTTAAGGAATATTAACAACAGAAGGTATTGAAAAAAGAGGTCTGGTTTTAGGCAAACAATTTCTCATTGGTTCAAAATTATAGTTTAGGAGACAGAGAGGATAAAAATTGCTGAAAGTATACAAGAAATATTATGAATCCATGCGGGGAAAAAAAATCAACAGAGTACTGTGTGTTTAACAGGCAAGCTTTAAATGACCTCAAAGAATTATGTGCCACGCTGGTTACTGTCTTGTAACAGAATTGAATTACTTGGAAAGCTTGAGGCAGCTTTGTTAAATATACTAATAAGACTACATCAGTCCTCAAATTTATATTCCTGTGTGCCTACCTCCATATTTTTTTTTCCTGTTTTATCTGCAATGGCAACTATATTATAACCCACTTACAAACCTTAGCTAAACCAATTAATTCTTTACACTAACAGTGTTTATCTGATAGCATTTTTTTTTTAAATGGAGAGAACAGGAAGGTACAAAGTAAAACTGCACCGTTTTTTAAGATTCAAAATACTGTCAAAGGTGTTCAATTCCATTAGCGCACTGGACAGAAAACTGAAAGTATCTTGATTACTCGTACAGCAGGAAAGGAGGGGATATATTAAAGCTGGGAAAACTGAAAATGTTTTCTATGTAACTTAGTTCTGAAGTTAATTGCATCTCTGCATTCTTATGGATGGCCAGCCTCAAAGACACCTGCTTTTGTTTGGAATATAATTCTGCACCTGAATGCTTTCTCATCTGTATCCTAAATTGCATGTTCCTATAATGTACTGTGACTACATGAGACCTGCACTGTGTGCAGCTCTGTTCTTGAGGGAAAATATGACACTATATTAACCAGCAACTGGTACGTTTTCATAAATGCCCTTTTTTATGCTGAGAGAATAATATTTATGACATGACCTATTGTATGGATGCCCATCCCACTAATTAGAAACTTATCTCAATGTGTGTCTGAAAAGTAGTTGATGTCCTTGGCAAAGCTTGCCTCTCAGAATAATATCCTGACATCTTCTGGCTTTGTGAATGGGGAAGTTTTCTCCTCATCTCTGGCTTGAGGCTGGTATTACCATGTAGTTTCCAGCCTTTGTCTGTTAAGATTTTTGCCAAAATAGTTCCTTTTCAATGGCAATAGTTTTCTGCAGGAAATGAAACTTTGAAAGACTTGCTAATTGCATTGTTTCAGCATCAGATTTTTTCATTAATTACACTCTCTGTCCTCAGTGACTTTAGCTCTTAAAGCCAAGGCAGTGAAGAATGCAGTCTCTGACATATCCGTAATGGTTATATAGCAGTCTTTTAACAGGCTATGAATCCAGAATGTTGCATCTGCCATGTCACTAGTTTCTCTATGAAGGGAAAGGAGCTGACACTTGCAATTGCTTTCCAAACCCAATTAGCATGGTCATCTTATAGGACACATTCTTACTATATTTGTATTAATAAATGAGGCCTGTATCTCCCTGCCAGTTAGCAAAAGCATCGGTTCCCATTTCTTTCACATCAACTGATTGTACAGTATAACATTATGCCCAGAGATATTGTTATTGGCAGGGAACAGAGGGGTGGGAGGACATTTTTTTGTAATACTTTAAACAATTAAATTGTTAGGAAGAAAATTACCTCAGCTTAATAGGAGAGTACTTCACTGGACTGGTTTTGATATCCAGACTCAACATCCAGTAATGAAGAGATCATAACAGTGCCGAGTATCAAATTTGAAGAATTCTAACAATCTGCGTTTTCTTCTCTTTCTAGAAAGAGAAGGGAAGAAAGCATGCATGTTAATACTCTTCAAAATATACAGTACAGCAGAGAAATAGATTTTACTTTCCTTGAGTAAATAAAGCACATAGTGTTTATTTCATTTTCCTATTTTAATATTTTTGACGTAATAAAATATTAATACATTAAATAAACGAAACAGCACAGGAAAATTGTGTTTAAAACTGTTGCTCAAGTTACAAAGACACCATAAAAGGTTCATGTTTTATTTTGTTCTATTTTTATGAGTAATATTTTCTGCATTCCCATGTTATACATGTGTGTGTAGCTCTATAATCCACAGTAAACTGAGTTATTTTCTATTTGACTACTTTATATATTACAAAGCATCATTGTTTCTATTCATACAAAGCTAATTTTTTCTCCCCTCAATGGCAGTCAGTTTCAGGCTTGTTCAGATTTTAGAACAAGAAAAATCTGGAAAAAATAAGAAAGAAAATTTCAATATTTCACTTACAGTGTAAACTCTCTGGTTTATCACAAAATACCAGACAACAACAAATTGCATCAACCAAAGCCTAAAACCTAAGTGATTTTTTTCCCCCTCTCATAAACGAGTAACAGTTGACAGCTCTGGAATGTGCACTCCTCTCCCATAAAAATATTTTTCCACTCTGCCTTTTCCAAAAATCAAAAGTTCAAAGCTAAACTACTACATGTTATAAAAGAACAAATTTACCATGACACTTAAACAAAGACATGAGTCAGTGTATTCAGCTTTCTTGAGGGCGGAAGGAGTTATGTTTCTTGTTAAGGCAAGATTTGCAGTACAGAAATTATTTTTATAGTTTTATATATCCCCATATAATTATTTATCCACATTGAAGTTCTATTTTACTGTACAGTGAAAGCTGTAACTCATGCCTTTTTTGTGATTGATATATTTAATAAAGGTTTACAACATTCCTCCTCAGAAAGCAAAATATTAACATTCTCATTATACAATGGGCAAATGGACATTAAGACACTTATTTTGATATTATTTAGGATACCCATGGCAGTCTGGGAACCTCAGCTGCTGCTCTTTACTCTGAAGAGTGCTACTTTTGTTCCAGGGAATAGCACAAGGAAGATTAGCGGCATGTATGTCAAGGACAGAGGCAAAATGAGATGACTTTGAACTGCTGTGGGTAAAACAACTTATATCTGGAATAAAAAGCATGTGATTTTGTGTCCTCTTAAATCTGAGGTGTAGAACACAATCTATTAAGCAGCTGAATTGCTCTATGTAGTTTTTTAAGCTGTCTAGGAAACTTGGAACACCATTTCCATTTATTTGGAACAAGTGGCTGACTCATTTTTCTGCCTTGGAAAACCTCTAACTCTGTTCCTGACTGAAATAAGATGGATATTATGAAAGTCCTTCCTCTTGTAAAACAGGAGTGAAATGCAGAAAGTCTCAGAACTCCTGCTAATATTGAGCCTGGCCATCCATGAATATACGGTCAATTTGGAATATATTAAAGGATGCAAAATTTTACCAGGTGTTATAGCAGGTTTAACATGTCCATTCTTTCAAACAGATTGACACTGCAAAGTCTTGTTCTTTATGGATATGAATTTGGGGTAGTTAGATAAAAGGACCTTTGACACTAAACGCTGTATTCAGTAGGATGGAAAGAAAATCAGAAAATCCTTGAGTCTGGAGGAAGCTGATACCTGAAACTATAGCAAACAACCTAGGCACACCACCAGGATTCAATTTTCCCTTATTAATATGTAAAGATTTATTAGGTCATTTCCTAAGAGCAGTGTTCAGCAACTACAGAGAGGATATGCTCATACTGAGGGACACTTAATTAATTCCCCTCAAATTAAATTTTTTAACATAGCTTAGACATGAGGTGTCAGAATTTCTACAGCTGACTCTCTCTGCTGTTTCTGTAAGATAACATGTGAAGGGACTTTACGTGGTAGTTGCCTCTTGTGCCAAGTTCTCTTCAGCCTTTTGAAAATCCTGTTATGTTTCAAAGGGGTAGACAATTTTTTTGTTAGAAAATCCAAACCTTTCAGCTTGAAAGGTTTGGATTTTCATGTGTCTGTGTCAGAGACCCTTAACTCATTGTGCTTTTGGAGTTAGTGTTTAGTTATGAATGAGGCTGTAGGAAATAAAGGGACATAATTTGCGGGAGTTATGTTACTAGTAAGGGGGACTGCCACAGTTTTGTCACATGCAGGCATATGATACTAATGTCAATGGCTAGCAGCACCAGGCAACTAAAGAGTGGGACCTGCTTTATGTGACCTGCTGGGTAGATGAACCATGTTTTGATAACCTCTGGAATAAGGAACAAAGTGAACTCAGCTTGATATACAATAAACTCACTTAATTTTCAGTCATCGTGCATTAAACTATAAAAGTTGCTAAGAAAGTTGAATAGTAGGGAAAAATTAGGCAGCAGTGCCTTGACAGAAAGAGGGCAGGTGATTAATAATAGGCTAGTGGTGGGTAACTTGCTGGCTGTATGTGCAAATGAGGGTGAAAATGAGTTTGCTTAACCCTCCCTCTGCTCTGAGTTGAGCACAGTCTTCACCTACGTGCTGCTTCGTTTGGCTACATAGGCAATACAGGCAGTAATACCATATATGTTCTGTAACAGTCAGAACCACAGTTCAGCCAAATTCGGCACCAACCACTGTAATAAGTACCACATGGGGCCAATAGGTATTCCCCTGGCTGGTGCTTTCAGCTCCCACATTATACAAGTCAGCAACAAAAAGACTCTCACTAGAGGTTAGGAAAACTGCATGATTTATAACATTGGTGGTAGGTGGAACAAGGGAGACTGCTGGAACCATGAAAGCCAAGTATTTTAAGCATCTGTTATAGGCCTGTGCCAGATGCAGGATACCAGACAAGATGTGCCATTTGTCTGTTCTTGAATGGAATTTCCTATGTCCCTAATACCAAGCAAACTCTGTTTATTTATAATATAACTACTTCTGGTTTTGTAGAGATGATATACAGCACTTTTCATCTTTTCACTTGCACAATGACATTCAAACACTTAAAAAGTGATTTATTTCACTGTGTAAATTCAGTCAGGCTTGGCGGGTGTTATGCTTTGTCATGGGTGAATCTGTAAAGGCTGGAAAATTCTCTGTTTAGGGACGCTTTATTGTGTAGCTTCCAGAAGTACAGTTTTCTCTAATCCTTACTGGGGTTAAGAATGAGACCCAGGTTCTTAGATGGTAGGCGGTGATTTCAAGTGACTGTTTGCATGGGCACAGACAGAAGAATGATTTGGGAAGTGCTGACTGTCCTCTCCTAAAAGTGGATTTTTTTCTACTTTGAACTGATTATACTTAGTAAGTGATTCCAATTATTTCCCAAAGACATAAGCAGGAATTTCTGATCAAAACTTTTTTTATTAGAATATGCTAATTAAAAACAGCACCTCTTTGGTGGAAACGCATGCATTAGTTGTAAAAGGAAACTTCTTCCATTTCTTGGAGTACATTTTTACACAAAATTAGGGAGAAACACCACCTCCCCCACTTAACAATATCTGGCAATGAGACTAGTTGGCTGGGAGTTTAGTATCCCACCTTTAAGTATGTATGCTACCTTATTAATAGCAAAGACAAAAGCTTCAGAGTACACTTAAGATCAGGTAGGAAAGTTAGTTCCAGGTTGTCTAGGCCTAGAAGGAAAAAGCAACAGCTCCACAGTAGACAACCTTGGCTCTGGAGTAAGCCAATGGTCCAGAAGGGTCGATATTCTGCACATCAACCTTTATTAGTGTTGGCATCCTTTTCTGCCAGCACTGAAATAGCCATTTGCTCTGCTTCAAAGCCACATCAGGATGGACTATCAAGCCTGCTGGCCTTTTCCATGGGCCCTTTCTGATACCTGTGCTTCAGTGTCACATCTTCCAGTCCTTTACCAGCAGGCTGTCCCCTGATCACCTTGTCGTTCTCCACTGACCCTTTTTGAACTGTTGCTAAATATTTTTGTTCAGAGGAGACGACACCTAAGACGGACTTCTTGACCTGGGCCCTCAGTAGACCACAGCTCTTCTACAGAAATGTCTTGGCTTCTGCCAAGAACAGGACAAGAGAATGAAAAATAAATAAAAAAATATCTGCAAGATGGAAGAAGTGAAAAGTTGTAGCTACAAATTCGCTGACAAAAACATGAAGGCCCTTAAAAACTACTAATCATAATCCAGGTTTCTCCAGTGGTATTTACTTCCAGGTCACAAGGTACATTAAAACATGCCTGTATAAACAACCTGCATGAGCTCATCCCTTTCTGCCTCAGTTTTTTTGTTTGTAAAGCTGAGGCTGTAGTATTTGATTGGGGTATTTCTCTGAAGTCCAGCTTCTGACTAGACTTGTTATTACAATAATTACTGCAGCAGATGTCAGAATCAAGTGAAAGCACTGTCATTCAACAATTCAAACACAAGCCACAGCCATCACTTTCCTTGTATGATTACAGGTATAGACCCAACAGATCAGAAAATAAATGTTCAAACTTGCTTCTAGGTGTAATCCTCTGTCAGGAGAGTACCTCTTTTTTTTTTGGTTGTTCCCCCCTTCCTCCATTCAAAGGTTTTTTTCAGTACACGTAGTTGTTTCTAGCTGTAGCTAGAAAAGATACAGCTGCATTTTTTGGCTTATATAGCTTAAGCTCAATCCTCAGCAACAGCTTAGTCTGAGTTTTACAAAACTATTTTTCTGTAAACATTTTCATTCATTAGTTATGGTATCTATGCTGTCTTAAAACATGCTAGTGACTGAGTGCCTTATCTTCCCATTACCAGACTGGTCAGATACTGACTCAGGAGGTGGTCTGAAAGCTAGGGACAGAGGCGAGACACAGAGCACTTCAATGAAATCTGGACTCCAAGATGAAGGCCTGTGATAGGCAGTCCAACAAGATGATGCTGAGTGACCCCAAGAGAAGCATCCTGAGTGGCAGCTGAATGGATATAGTCTGCTTGGAAAGGAAATATTAAGCTATCCTTGAGCTCATGTCTTTGGAAACTTATTTGCAAACAGACCTCGCACAAACAGAGCATAAAACACAGGATCCAGGCTGGGTCTTGGGCATTTTGTCTGCATTCCCACTTTGGGGTACTCATAATCTGGAGGCAGGTCCTTGCTTGAGGTTCAGGACGATCTCTAATTCGCTCTGTAATGTACCGAAATCATGCAGCCTACAGAGGGTACCGTAAGGAGGCTGCTGCTTCCCACAGAGGTAGAGCCCAGCCAAGAATAGCATGTGTTTCCTCCTCTGCATCTAGCACAACTACAGCTAAGTGGTTGCTTATGTTCAGAAATGAATGAAATATTCAACGAAAACAAGAATCTTCACTGACGCGACCACTGCTTCTTAATCATTAGACAAAATAGTATTGTCTTGCCCAAGCATGCTTGGCTTTCTAAGGATAATGGAGACAGTACAGTGTTTGGATAGCTGCTCTTTTTTTCTGAAGAGTGGGGAGGGTGTGCCTGTGTGAGGGCATGTTCACAAGAGCTTTAGCGCAGAAAGAAAGAGGTACATCTGGAAAGAGCATAATCCAGGTTGCCAGACTCTGGCACTGCTACTAGCAATAATCCTTTCTAAGGAAAGTACCAAAATGTGGCCGTCTGGGTTGCCCACAAGTATCCGGGCATTTTTCTTGGCAGGCATGTGTACTGGCAGTTATTTGGCATTTTGATTCCTGCCCCAACTAGTGTCTATTCTTTCTTTGCCAAAGATAGAAGGATATGCCTGTGGTTAAATCACTGGCCTAGGGATTAGGCAAAGAGGGTTCTGCTCAAATTGTAGTCTGCATCCTTGGCCAGGTCACTTAAGCAAGAATTTTGAAAAGTGCTCAGCACCCACAAACAGGATCAGATTTTTCAAAAGCTCTCTGCTTCCAGTGAGGCAGGAGCAAGATGATCAAAGGAACTTTTCAGAAAATTTGGCGTGACTGTCATTGCAAGAGCTACTGGGTGCTGAGCACTCATGAAAATCTGGTTCTCATTGAGGTGCCCAGATAGGAACCAAGCTCTCCAACTAGCCCACATTGTGATAGGAAGACACTTGAAAATCTGGCTGGGAGCAACCTCTTGAAATGCTACACCAGCAACTTTCTTTGTGCCTCAATTTCCTCTGAGCTGAGAGTGATATTGCCAGGGTGCTTGTAAGGATAAATTCATTAATCTGCTGTATGTGATGTTCTTGGATGCTTCTGCAGCCAGGAGCAGGAGGTGAAGCATTTGTAATATAATGTCTTTCCAGACATACCAATGATCTGTGTAAGCAAGAGTGTGCTAAAGGGGCTGGAGCAGGAGTCAGCTTTGCTCAATGTACAATTTAAGCCTCCAGGTTCAGGAGGTGCTGCTCTTTGTCTGTCTTAAATCCTTCATCATGAGTCAGGGCTCTTCCATGCTGTAGGATGTAACAAAAAGAGCAAAAAGACTCATCCTCAAACCCCTTCGTGCTAAACAAAGTGAGACAGGGAGAATACATTGGAAAGAAATTATAAAGCTGTCTGTTCAGCTGTTTGCCTTCTGAACTCTGCCTGTTTAGTACAGTACTTCTATAATTTTCATTCCTCACATGATATTTCTTTCCTCATGTCCCACCGAAGTGTTTGGTATTTTGAGGGGAGTTTTGGGGTTTTAGAATTTCAACTTTACCAGATTGGTTACTCTCTTTGTACTAGATATCCACATGCAGTAGTAATTTTTGCAGATGGAATTTTTTTGTTTTGAGAGTAAAGAACCTTAAACTCAAAATGGACATTTCTATATTTATTTATTCCTTTTTTTTTTTTTTTTTTAACTTACAGTGGCCTCAAAATCTGAATGGTCCTGAGTCTCCTGTGGTGCGTGCTTCGGCAGCCTTCCTTCTCTTTCTCATCAGCTTTCCCTCACAAGATGCAACATTTTCTTTCCAGCTAAGAGTGGAGCCCCCCTTCTGTCCCCCTTGTTTTTGGCCTTCCAGCGCTGTCCGCATCTGTGCAAGCTAATGCTACCCAGATCCTTCTCAAAGGGGCACCGAGGGCTGGCACGCAGAAGTGAAGCCCCTAGGCTCTATCTCTGAAACCCAAGAAACCTCAAACGCATTGTGTTTCTATAAATGCTCCTCAGCTGACTGGGCTTCAGGGAGTTTCTGCTCTCTTCAACCCTTGCCTCTCCTTTGGGAATGGGAGGCGCTGGCTTTCGATAAATTTTCTGACTGCTTATGTGCAGAAATTGCATTAACGTTAGAGCAAGCCGGAACCACAAAGCACAACACAAGGCAGGAGGTGGTAAACCAACATGAGGGTCCTGGCCTGACTGACTTTATGTTTTCCTGAAGTCTCAGAGACTTATAAGCAGTTGAGCAAACAAAAATACTTTTCCTTGTCATCTTTAGTGGCAGAGGCAGAGAAGCTGGGATGGAAGAGTTGCTGCGCCTCTGGAAAATGATATTTGGTGGGAGTTGAAGGAGCCACTCCCTGTCTTGTCGATGTGGTTGTTATTTTGAAGAATAAGGCTCTATGTTGTGAGTCCATCAAGCTAAAATTCTGGCTCTCAAAGTACACTCGATGAATGGAGCATTGAAAATATAATAGGTTTACATTCTATTATTTTTGTTATAGTTGTTTTCATGAGATAAAATGTTAGCAGAAGAGTGAAAGTACATGTAGGAGAGAAAATATCTCTAAGCAGTCACAAATTTAATTTGTTTTGCTTATGTTTCACAGACAATTTTTTCACAATAAAATTTTGTATTGTGTTTTTGAGACCGTTGAGCATATGAGTGACAGATGTGATGTGGAAAATAGGGTGTTTTGAAAGAATAATATAAAATATTCTTTGCAAGTGAATTCTGAATTGAGTGAAAGGCAGTTTTTGTGACTGGAATTTGCATCTAAGAGCTATCTTGCCCTAACTGTGGAACAGAGATACACCACAAGAATCACATGTGAAAACTGATCAGTAGATATTGAGTACGTGCAACTAGTTGCTGAAGAGTAATTTAAAACCAAAACGCATTGCAGGAGACATTAAAAAGATGGCTGAGCAGAGTGGATTTACTTAAAACTTAAAAGCCACTTAATAATTGTAGAGCAGTAGAAAAATAAAAAATGTACTCCTGCAAATGAATCTTTCATCGAGTATTAGGCTTGGATGTTAAACATAGAGTTTTCTTTATTTCTAGGATAATATGAACAATGCTTTTAGCTGAGGCTAGTAATGCAAGCTTAGGGAACAATCGTGAAATGCTTTCCAAGTTTCCTGATGTAACATGTTATGCCCACATCTCCTAAAGATCATAATAGTCTGTAGGAGTTCCTGAGAATAAGAACTAAGGTAATATCCTTGCAGTGGCAACAGGGTCTGTACTGCATAGACCCCCTAAACTGATTTTTGCTGGATGGAACTGGAGGCAAGCAGGAATTCCTGTAACAGGCACAGAACATCCAACTACAGTACCACTTTCTTCTGTGGAAGATGGAAACTGGTGCTGCATCTACACCTACATGCACAAAGAGCAAAACAGTTTGGAAGTCTCACTGCCCGGACTTGCACGTGCCTTGTGTGCACAGTAGGAACTCAGTTCATCATGAATGCCTTCATCCTTCGCTGGAGCATATTTTTGGAGCTATTCATCCACAAGGCTGGGATAGGATGGGACAGAATCTTTCCAGTTGGTGCCTTGTTAATTCATGTAGGGAATTGCTACTTAAGAAATAGGCAGAGTAGCTCTTGTGAACTGACGTTCAGCTTGTGAATTCTGCATTACACAAGTACTGAGTCTTGTCCAGTAATCCACAGCAGCACATCACAAATTGTACCCACAACAAGTATTCCAGTCTTGGAATACATTCAAGCTGAGCCAAATAGTGATTACAGCTGGTTCTCAAAGCACAGCTGGATTTTGCTAAGCTCTGCCCATCCTTAGAAAAAAATCTTTCCATTCATTGGAGGGCTTGTGCTCTGTTTGAGAGCTCTTTTTTTTTTTTACCCTCTTTAAGTTAACCAGAGCTTGGCTTTGGCCCTTTAAATCCTCCTCCCTATCAGCTCAGCAACCACAGAGGCAGTTTATTACTGAAAAGAAATCTAAGAATCAGTTTTGGCCAGCATTGTCTTGGAAAGTTCATTTTATTAACATGGTTTTGGTTTTATTTCAAAAACACTTTGACAAGCACTGACATTTTTGGAAGCACTAAAGCACGAGAGACTTACTCCTAAAGGCCTAAGCTTTGCATTTTTCTGCAGCAAACAATGTGATGTGCTACTATGGTAAATTCAATTCAAGCCACTGACTGAAAGGGAATAAGTACTGAGTGTTGTCTTTTTTCTTTTATTTTCTAAAATATAACTTGTGTGAATGTTAGTGCTTGTGAGATGTAGTTGCTTGACTGTTCTTTTCTTATTTGCTTTTTATTTATAGTGCAGGTGACAGATATGTCAACGTTGGCAACTTAGACTTTTCTCACAAGCTCACTTTTATTGCTCAACCGTGACCTAAAGTAACTACTTCTTGACTTTTTGCTGAGATTTGCCAACAAAGATCCCAGTTGTGTGTTTTACATTAATGTCCATCAATTGAGAGTTGGACCCATTACATTTACTAAGAAATACTGGGAAATATCTGAGCACTTTCCTTTCCTTTTTCTCTGCTTTCACTGGAGCTCCACACGTGGTGGGAAGAATGGAAAGGCAGAACAGAGAGGTAAGTCATGTACTGGCATCAACAGATTTGACTGTTAGATTTCTTCAGTGGAAAGTTGCTTGTATTTGGTTTGAGTGTCTCTGGGGCTGTGCCGTATTCCGTTCTGTCCCTTTGAAAATTGTGTCAAGTAAATGAGAAGCAAAGTAAGCATCTGCTTTTCAGGGACTGTTGCGTATTACATACAAGTGCTACTCCTTCACTTCCTAAAACTGGCTTTTCCTGGAAACTTGTTTTGCACTCTGGAATTTTCAGTTGCAAAAATGGTCAAACGCTTTGCCTGAGGTTCCCCATGCAAGTCTGCAGTGTGCTACTGTCCCCTTCTTGCTTTCCTTTCAGAGAGAAGAATGCAGCAGTATGTTGGTCTGGAAAGAGTGGTTGCTTTTCTACTTAGCAGGAAACATATGCTGCAGATGTTTAAAAAAATCTGGCTTTTAATATACCTTCGATATCTAGTATGTCAAACTGTTAGTTTTGACTCATTCTGCCTTCAACAGGATAGGTTCTGTGTATCCTGTATGTTGATGTGAGAGATTCCTAGGAGCTGGAGTGTACTGGCATACCTGACCTAGGAGTCTGTGATTTTTAGTGTTATGGATATTTATTTAAAATATAAACTCTTTATTAAGTTTGCAGTATATTTTTTAATCTCAACTGTATTTCAGAATGACTGCATAAACTGCATGACCTGTTTCTTCAGTTACATAACCAGATTATATAGGCCTTTCCCTACAAGAATGGAAAATAACTAAATAACTAGTTAGGTTCTTTTCTTCTCTGTTTTTTTTTTCCTTTTTCTTAGGTTGGCTTGTTATTGTTGGTACCATATTTTTTTTTCTTTGTAAATGTGGAGTTCTCAGAAACAGACATTCTCAAGTGTTACAATTTGAGATCACCAAGAATAGTTCTGATAACTTGCCAGATGTCACTAAAAGTGTAATGAACACATCCACCCACGCTTTTCTTAAAGAGGTGGAAGAAGCAAGATGTGCATATCAGAAGGATGCTCTAGGTACGCAGGATTATGAATGGCATAGCTGCTAGCATGCTTCCTAAGTCTTAAATGGAAAGTTTCTTACCTCCCAGGAACTTTGTATTATTTTTGAGTGCCCTCATGCTGAACTCAGTGTAGTTGTTGATGAGACCCTTTAAAGAATGATATCCACATACGTGCACAGACACCACAGTCATCAGTTAACCGCATGCACACAGCACTGGGAATAGAACTTAAGACCTTCGCCTCCGCAAACACAGCTGCTCATCTGGCTGTGGGCTTTGTAGCCAGCAGAGGGAACTGATAAACACTCTCATTGGGCTGCTTTATACAGCTTTTTTTCTAACCAAGAGAGGGCACTGATTCTGAGTCCCTTTTGAAAAGGATCCATTACGTGTCATCCCTCAACAGTTTCACCTGCTATTCAAGAAGCAACAGAATTACATTCATCTTGCTTTTGCTATTAAATATGGACTCGCATGAAGAAGTTTTAATCATCAAAAGATGTCCCTAGACTGCATAGTGGTATTAATCCCCTGTAGTGCAATTATGAGACATTAAATTCATTACACATCAAGACAATTACAGAAACACATCCAACATTTCAGGAGTAGAGGGAGATCAAGCACAATTGTTTACTGATGTGTACAGAGAACAGACACAGTTATTACACAAGACCCACCAAAGGCTTCAGAATCAGGACTCATCATTATCTTTTTAAACATACAGAGCTCCTCAGCTTTTGCAGAAGGAGAAATCCGTTAGCACAAAGAATAGATCTCACTTTCTGGAGGGAAAGCCATAAAAAGACATCACTTTCATGAAACTCTAGAAAGTCTAAGTAGGTAAAGTAAACTTTTGTACTTTTATATACAGATAGTTGTTGTTTTTAATCGTACAGAACAAGCTATCCCTAATGTTTTTATCTTTTCTTCTTCCTCACCACAATAACTCCAATGAACCATTTAGAAATATGACTAGAGAAAACTACATATTACCTCCCTGTAGAAAGAAAGAACCCACATCTTAGAATAACCAGAAGGCCAAAAAAGTAAAGGAAAATATGGGGATATATTTAAGCTTCAGGTATAAAAATTAATCTTTCTTCCGTTGAGATATGTAGTAAAACATAGAATAAGAGGGCAGAAAATTCTGCCTTGTAGAACGGGCATATGAAAATTGTCCTACCTTCTGTGGCAAGTAGCAACACGACCATTCATGGCCCTTATCACTCCTGCTAATCTTTCAGTTACCTCTCATACATTCAGTATTTTATCTGTGAGGAATGCATGATTAGTGGTAATTTTCAAGTTCAAAGAATAAGACACAAGGCCTCTACTGCTAGGGCAATTACTCTAGAAATAGAGCACCGGAAAATGTTTGAGTTTTGGTTTTGGGTTTTTTGGGTTTTTTGGGTTTTTTCTGGTTTTTTTTTTTTTTTTTTAAATACAGTATTTGCAAGGCCATGGGAGCAATTAGGTGTCAATACCCTCATAAATTAACTCTAGGGCTAAAATCCTTGATGTTCTAGGGTTAAAATATGAAGGGACAGGACCGAGCTAGTGGAGTTTTTTGTTGTTGATTTTTGTTTTAGTGGGTATGAAATTATATCCTTTACACTTACAGAGGTGGCACGTGATAGCAAATGTAGAAAAGAAAGGAAGAATACATTCTATGTGCCATACAAGAGCCATATGAAGAATTTTGCATAAGCACCATGTGCTTCTCTTTGAGTCTTTACTGCTACTGAGTTACCAAAACTGAATCCTTAAAGTCAGATGTTGCCCATCGTTTCTGGTCCGTGGCAGTGGATCTCTGCTTGCTCATCCTGCCTAGAGTAGGTTGTTGTCCTTTAACCACAAAAGGGTAAGAAAAAAGTGATCATTTGGTCATTTATCTATTTATTTACCCCTCCAAGAATGATTTGCAAATCCTTTTAAGGGGTTTGTAAATGGTCTCACAGGAAGTTCATAAATTTTAGGAGTAAGTTACTTTTCTCAAGATTTGTCACTGGAATTCTTCCTACTGTTCAGCCCTAGAGTCATGCAAAGACAGATCAGCTGCAAAGGAGTGGGCTTTATAAGGCTGCGTACAAAATGAAGCATGGGATTAAAGTGCTGAAACACAGAAGAGCTACATCTGACTCTCTAGCATGAGTTTTCACTGTGACTCTAAGGAAAATACTCCATGTATTTAGTATCAGCATGGTCAGAGGAAAATACATCTCTGCCACACAGAGAGGTGGGTGAAAACAAATTAGAAGGTCAGCATGCCTCACAAGCAGTGGTAGTGGCAGGCCTATGCCTAGATAAGCAGACAGTGATACATTTATCCTGAGTTTCTAGGTATCTAGTCTAACACTTTCAACAGCAGTGGGAGTAACTCTGGTGGTTTAAGTGGGCTTTAATGCCCTAAATCAACACTTAAAAAACCTAAATGCAACTGCCAGGTGAAATGGCCGAGCATGCCTGCTTAACGCTTAACCAGTCTGTGGCCAAAAAGTTAATATAGTCTTTTTACCTTTATGTAGTTGTTTCAGAATGTTAGGGTCATTACTCAAAAAATCTGAATTCCTTGTACTCCCACTTGTTCACTTACTTTTTTTAAATTGTGGTGTAGCATTATTCTTAAATTACAGTATTTTTATCTTAATATCACTATACTTTGATCTTATAAAAAGGATTTTCATCTCAGCACAGAATTCAATAAGTGCATTCCTAGACATCTAAGTTCTCTTGGAGACTGCTGGGTGCAGTTTCCCTTCATCCCCTGCTGCAGTGATGCTAAGCTGAATTATCTACTCAGCCTAAAAGAGAAATTGCTTAGAGGAGATTCTGATCTAAATTAGATGCATTCCTTTGAATAGAGTTTTCTTAATATGTCCTGCAATCCATTTTTCAAATGCCAAAACATTACATTTCACAGCAGACTTTAATAAAAGGTATTTTGCTATCTATATATTTCCAGTGGCAAATGCATTTTTAATTTTTTTCTTGAAAACTATTCTGTTAGAAATTTTGATTTATCTGATAGAGTTAAATTCTGTGTGAATAATGAGGTTTTACTGCCAGATTGTAGACGTAAATTCTATATGCATTACACATAAAATCATATATCTGTGTTTTACAAGAGGGGTGGTTTTTGAGAGGGAAGGGATATATAAAAACTATATATGCTATAAAAATCAGATGTTAACTAAGGAATGAAATTTTGTAGTTTGGAGATAGAATGCTACTTATAAGGAAAACCATTGGGCTGTATTCCTGTTTTCTATGGGCAATTTATATGGATAACCTGGATGCAAAAAGTTTTACTGCAAGCCTGCTATAGAAACCACTGTACTTTATTTTTGAATAGTTCCACTTGTTTGGTTTTTAGGTTTTTGTTTGGTTTGTTTGGGTTTGGTTTTTTTTGAAAGATACTTATGTAATCTTCCAGGCAAATAGCTGAAGGCAGTGTTTTATTTTCCCAATTCATTACAATAGATAACATGTAAAATGCAGAGAAAAACTTAGATACAGTACACAGAAAAGAGCACTTCGATCACAGTTCTGCTGTTATTATACACTGCTATAGCTTAAAATGTTGCAGCCAGTGTGAGTACAGCTATATATGGATGTAATTCTTTTAATTTGTGGGAAGAACAAAAAATCAGTCAATTTAGAAAGAGAATTGGTTGGCTATCAAAAAGAAAACACCACTGTCTAACTGCAGAATATATTACACAGGGTACGGAAAAACAATTTACAGACATCACACTGTTTGCTTTTGGTAGCTCATGCTTCCCCTCCTCTCTGAGTTCTGGAGAGAGGCATTCTAGGATTAGGATTTCTATGATGGAATTTCTTTAAACAGGTGACTGTGTGTTAAAAGTGCACTGAGTCACACAACATGAGAAGCTGGTACTAATCGATCCATCTCTGTAAGGATGGAGAGATGAATAAAGGGTAGTGCAAATATAATTTTGAAACAACTTTTTAGAATTTCAGCTGTTCAGTAGCTGTCTCTGAGGCACTTAACTATTTCATCCTCTAGCATTAGAAATGCCTATGTAGGCAAACTGTAGATAACATAAATTCAATCTGATCTAGAAATTTCATAGAGACACAATGTTTGCTGTTCCAAGAAACAGAACTTTGCTTGTGAAATGTGTACTTTAAGCATATTTGGTACTAGATAGTGAATTCCATCAGCTTTATTACTGTGCTTCTGTGAGGGCTTAAGTTTCATCAATTTTTTTAAAGGCAGTTAAACCTGTGAAGGTGCACATCAGTCCCAAGATTGGCTCAATATGGCTAGCAAATAAAAACAGTAATAAAAACCAATTCCTTCCTTAAATTAGCACTTAGCCTTCTTTTTTTTTTTTTTTCTTTCCTCAAACAGAATTTAAGGATGCTTGAAAGTGTAGTTTGTTTGATAACTTTGACTGTGCTGAGAGACTATTAGAAGGGGTAATAAATTGCTAGAATTGGTCTGGATATACTAATCTCTTAAAAAAATCCATCAGAAAGGGAGAGAAGACCTTTTCCCAGCCACACAGTGTTTCCCAGAAAGATCTGTTTTTATTTCATTGCTAAAACAACAAACTGTTACTAACTTAAATGTCAGATGACACTACATCTGAAAAAAAAATGGGGGAGGGGGGGTGGAAGACAGCACCACCCAGCAAGGCAGTGCTAGAGTTCACATTAAGACTTCCTCAAAATAGCTGGTTAGAACAGAAACCTGAAGTAGCAGTAAGCTTACCTTGAGTTTACAAGATCCAAGGAGAGAAGATCACTGGCTCAAAACAGTGGAGGACTGGGAAAGTGCTCTGATCTGCTGCTGGTAGCATGCACTTGGCTTTTATGTGCAGGTGGGAGGAGCTGCTCCCTACGGTAGGTGGGCAGTGAGGATAGCAGGCAGACAGCCTTCAGAAGGCTTTGTAGAGTGGGTTTTAGCTCTTTGGGGACAGAGAGAGGGAGAAAAAGCAGGCTGGATGGCACTTATGGAAGAAATATTATTGGATTTATTTGTTGTTTTTTTCTTCAGAGATTGTTAACTAAAGATTTTCTACTGTATTTGTTTCTTTGAATCTGAATCTCTGAATTATTCCAGTTACAGTTAAAGTGCTACTAGGTCTCACTTTATCTTTTGGATGAATTTTTACAGCAGTGAGATAATACTGCAGAGTAGTTATCAGAAAGACTGGGGTTTCCCTTACTAAGAAGGAATAGCTGTGAAGAAGCAGCCCCTTGATCCTTGAAGTTGTCTGTTCACTCAGGGACTGAACTTCCTTTATATTTCAAGTGTCTACTAGATCTCAGCTCCGGAATCCTGCAAAGTTCCTGTCATGCCGAGCTACCGAGCTTTTCCTTGATGCAGCTCTAACATGTTCCATCTACATATTGACTTTCTAGCAGTTTTGTTTAAAGCAGTTTTATTGTTCCCCGTGTCTGAGTTCTAAACAATTTTTCCAAATGGTATTCTCAAAAGGCAAATGTAGCCAAAAAGACAAACCACTGTTCCTTTTAACTCATTCATTGCTCTCAGGGCACGGAAGAGCAGATGGCATAGTGTCCAGACACTGGCTTCTGCAGGTGAAACAGAAAGTTGAATCCATCTGAAATGCACTAATTTTACATTTGCACATGTCTTTGCATGAAGCATCTGGGCCTGTATTTTTCAGTGTAATACATGAGTAAAACCTGTGTCATACTGGAAGTCAGTGAAAGAACAGGAAGGGCAGGGCAGTGGTGTGGAATCAAGGAAAACCTAGAGGAGGATCATCCTTATTTAAGATCCACGGAGGACCAGGCAGAAAAACGAATGAGAACTTGTGAGATAAGCTAGTTTGTAGCAAAGGTGATGGAGATGAGATAGGGTATGTACTGTTACTTGTACTAGAGGTCACTGGATAAGGAGGTATAAGATGCTTCTAGAACCTGGGAGCTTCTGTCAATATCCTGAATTTGCTCTCACCATTAGACTATTGTGCCTGTATTTTGAGGTCTGAATATATACACTATGATCAGTGTAAAGAAGTCCTAACATATTTATGTTGGGAATGCATATTAAGTCTTAAGATGGACTAAGAGTGGCATCCGCTTCTTTATCTTTCTTATCCTTTTCTCTTGATTATAATGAGCATGATTTTTTTACTTAAATGTTGATCAGAATATTTTTAATTGTGTGCAACTTTATTTGCTTTGTCTGTTTAGAAAAAGGCCTACAAATTGAGCACCTATCAGGTTTGAAGTCGGTGTTATGTGACAGAAGTAGCTGCATAGCCTTGGTGATGCAGCCTCTGTGAGATTTAGAAGCGTCAAGCTGAAAAGGACTGGTTAAATCTCTAATATTTCTTACAGGTATCAGGTTGCTGTTGGATAGGGCAAGTCCCACATTATTGCAAGGAACTGGGAAAAAAAGTTCTGTTATTTTGTTATTTCTGCAGCACTCTATATTTTTACAGTTCTTATTAAGAAATTAATTTCTACTCTGAAAGGATCACAGTGTGCTTTCAGGAAGGCTTACAAAGTAATGGTACAATATCATGGGACCAGGGAAAGCAAAGGTAAAAGTTACTGCAATAAGCTCACATAATTAGTTCATGTATGGTACCTTGTAATGGTTCAGTGGATTAAATTATGTACATGAGCTAGAATTCTACTCAGATAACATCCAAACAATCAGATAGTTCTGTAGTTACAGAAATCTAGGTTGAGATAATTGGAAGTTAGAGTGTAAATAGGTACCCATGTCCTTATCTGATGATTTTCTTAATGTCTCAGAATTGCTGCAGGTCCCTTTTAAATTCAGTGGATACTCTGTAAACTCAATACCTTATAAAGGTTGAGTTCTTTTTTTTTTCCTTGGGAACAAAAGTTTAAATGAAGAGGCCTAGCTGTATGTTGATTTTTTATTTTTTTTTAGGCTCTTGACCCTAAACTTCAGGTACTAACTGCCATTTCACTTCTCAGAAGTGAGTCAATATTCCAGCCAGTGCAGTGAAACACCTCGATATTCATTTGGTTGTGTGCACTGATCATGTGTCTTACTGTACTGCAGACTCAAGGGTAGCCTTAGTTTTTTATACTTTTAGAAGAGAACAATTAAAGAAATTTTTCTTTAGTTCTTTCACTTTACAAGTTTTAAGTAAACCTACCAACACATAAAACAAATATAAAGTATTAGACCTATAGTAATGCTTATTAAAGCACCACCATGATGTAATTATATGGAAGCTTACCTGATAAGACTAGAATATTAGGCACAGACCTGTGATTTTCTATTTACTGTATCACTTATCTTCTCTAATGAGATTTTTAGTAGATGAAAGTGATATCAAAATATCAATGGGAAGTTTTATTTAAGTCATCAATGATTGACTGGATTTCAGGGCACTGCCAGGCTTGACAGTAAATTCAGTGTGGACACATGGCCAGAAGGGTTTTCATGTTCCCGTTACTAGGAATGGTGTCCAACCTTTCAATTTTCATGTGCCTATTCTTTTAAGAGACTCTTCAGCATTTTAGCCTTCTTGCTCCATTCTTGCCCTCAAATGTCCAGATTGGTTTGCCTTGAGCTTCCAAGATTTATTTGAGGCAGTTTGTGCTTTGAGCCTATGCTTTCCAAAATCAGTATCAGGTATTTGATTCACTTCACAGCAGGGCTACACCTGTAGTGCAGAACAAAACTGTTGGTAAGGGAATCAACTTAATGATATGCATTTCCTTTTCCTTGATTCTCCTATTAAATTAAATTTGTTCCAACATACAAAGCGTACGGCAAGGAAGAATTATTAACAGGTGGCATCATCCTTAAAACATAGATTAAAAGATGCACAGACAGACATTTCACTCTCAATGTTCTAAAAGGAGATAAACCAAAATTCCTGCATTGGTTTTATAAAGGAATTAAATACTGCCAGTGTCCCCTGACTCTAACTGATCTAAAATAATGTGGCTGAACATGGTGGTGGTGGATGCAGAAAGAATTACAATGAACAGATTGGGAGTTTAAACCTTTGCAAATAAATGACAATTTATGTAGCATCACAGCAACAGCTCAGGTAGGTGGTTGCTTGTTGTTCATGGTTAGATAGCATGGTGATGGCAGAATATAAGCCATCAAGATCAAAGTGTCAATATTTTTTTAAACATAAACCAGACAGAAGGTAATGCAGGTAATAATAAACTCATGGGGTAAAATTTTAATCTTCCAAATTTCAGCTATAATTTAAAAAATACCATAATTAAAGAAAAAGGAAGACATTTCAGAGTCAGGTTGTAATGTTTGTTAATAGAAAAATATTCTGAACATCCTACAGGTAAATTTTTGATAACCTACACAACCCTCATGTAAATATATTCTTCTTTTCATCTTATTTGACTGTAAGACCAAAGATATGAACAATTTCTTCATTTGACCGGTAGTATATTTTATTAATGAATGGTTTCAGGCAACATTCTATCTTCTGTCATGCTTCTCACAATTTTAAGTTTTATCCAAAGTATTTCCAGAAAATATATCTTTTAAAGAAATAAATGTTACAATATTGCAGTTTTTATAGCGCATTGCTGATTTTTTTACAGTAAAGATTCACAAACCTAGAGGAGAGAGTAAGGGGAAAGAACTGAGCAGTTTTCAAAGTGTCAGCTCAATTAAATTTGTTTTCTCTGCGTGATCCCAAGAATATGTCTGAAATTACCTTTCAGATTTGCATCTGTAGATTAGGGCCAGTCAAATGATCTGCCTACAAAATGACTATATGCCAGTCCAACATAGGATACAAAATCTGGATACATCTTGCATTTTACAGAAGTATATGCCAAGGCCTGAATGTGTGTGTGGAGGGAGCACATTTAAAAGATGCCTGCCTACCTCAGACAACATTTCCTTCTGTATGACAGAGTTCGTTCTTTAGCGCATGACCTGACAGAGACAGAATTAAAAAAAAAACAAGAAAAACCTGGAAAGAATTGATATAGAACATACTGTAACCTTAACTAATGCCATTTTGTGTGCATCTTGGCTGTGCTGATTCTATTCAGTGTTGTGTCCACCAACGAAATGGAATGGAATGCAGTCCAAAGCTGCTAGCATTAGATCAATCAATCTAGACAACGATTGCATCATTTATCTCCTGTATTTAATGAATTCCTATATCTGTGTGTCAGCTTTGGAATTTCCACTGGGATTCACTAGCTGATGTTGATGCTTACCATATCAAAACACAGAAAAGATACATGTGGTGTTTTTTTTTTTTTTTGACAGAGTGACTCTTGGCAGTGTTAAAAACTGGCTGTTTTTCTGGTAGGTAAATGATATTGCGTAAACCAAATTGAGCATAGAAAGGATGGGAAATCACTGGTTTGGAAAGCAGTTTTGCTAAAAACAATGGGAAAGTCTTGATTGACAGCAAGCTGAATGTGAGCCAGTCATAGATTGTGGCAACAAGGAAGGACAACATTATCTTGGATGATAGTAAAAGGACCACAGACAGTAGCCTGAGGAAGGTGATTATCCCCCTCTACTGAACATTTACTGGGCCATATTGTCCAATGTTGAGCCTCTCAGTGCAAGAAAATTATATATGAACAGGAGTGAGTTCAGCGGAGGGCCACTGAAATCGTCTTTGTGGATGTGGTGCTTGCCCTTTGAAGGAAGGCTGCAGGAACAAGGCTTGTTCAGCCTGTACAACAGCAGGATTTGGGGGCACCTAACAAACAAGCAGCCTCCAGTACCAATGGGAAGGTTATAAAGAAGGTGTAGCCAAACTTTTCACAGTGGTAGTAGGACAACAGAGAACAGTCCTAGACTGAAAGAAAGGAGGTTGGGTCTGTCTATGATTCTATGAAAAACTTTTCCCCTGCAAGATCAATCAGGCAATAGTGCTGGTTGTCTGGTGAGGCTATGCCACTCCATCACTGAAAGTTTTCAAGAATCAGGTGGATGAAGCCCTGAGCAGCCTGGTCTGACCTTATGTGATCCTCATTCAAGCATGGAATTGATTTGACTAGACATCTTCTGTGCTCTCTTATTATCCTATGTTGTTGTACAAAAATATTGAGTAAGTTTACACTCAGGTGGTATCATGCAAGACTTCAGATTAACTGGGCTTCAGCTCAGTTGCATATAAGAGCCCAGGCCATTGTTCCAGGGAATGATCAGAGTTGATAAAATGTCCCTGCCTTCAAACCTGCTGTTCATGCATTTCTGAAAAACCACCAAGATAACACATGGCAGTCTTAACTTTAAATGTTTGATTGAGGATTAAATATGGCTTGTCTTCAGTTCCACCAGAATATGCTTGGTGGCAGTATTATGCATTCTGTGTGTGTGTTTTGAGTACTTTTCTTTTAAATAAGCGTCTTGAAAGTTTATTTAATGAAGCCAAGTGGCACACATCTTGGCTGTAATATATATTCTTTTAAATCTCTCTGCCAAAAGATTATATTGTGTTTTTTATTTTTGAAAGATAATTTTTGCTCTGTTTCAAATGAAATATAGCACCCTTGTAAAAATATATTTCTGATCAAAGGAAATATTTGGTCCAGTGAACCTGAAGTTAAAAAGTTCATGTTTTCTAATCCATCTCCACCACACAGGTCTTATGCCTTATTTCACAGATATTGCTCTAACTATGCAATGAATCAGTTTTGAAATAATAAACTTTTTTGTGCTGCCTCACTTACATCATTCATTAATTCTTTCCCCTTCTGCACAAAAAAAAAAAGCTGTACAGAGACAAAATTAGTGTTTTTTTCATTGATGTTCAAACTGTCGGGTATTATAAGAAAATCACTAAACCATAGGAATTTTATCCCAAACATCATAACATTTTTTTCTTCAGCGCTGAGGGAAGAGTAGGTTTATTGAATATTTGGTTGTTAGCAAAATTATTTTTAAAGTTTAATGGCAGATATTTTTTGAAGCTTAAAATGGTGTAAATTGTTCTAGGAATGGACATGTGGGGACTTTGCAGAGAACACCTAAAATGCATCTTGTGGTAACAACCCACATATCTTCAAATTGCATCAAATTTTAGTGTTGGAGGAGACATTTTGTTTATCCTAACTCCCAAGAACAAAGTGTAAAGGAAGCAGGCCATCTTCTGCACTTAGTTGTACTATGGGAGAATATGAGTAGGACCACAGATGTGATTGGCAATGCTCACATGGATTTCAGTGGAGGTACATTTCAATCCTTCTCTCATTTTCAGTCTTTTTACTTTGCTGTAGTAGACTAGAGCATGACCTATGGGGTGCTTAGCAAATAGAGCCTGCCAGCTCAATGCCATTTGCAAGTCTTTCAATTCCATAATTTTTATTATATATTAACTTGTAATCAGTCTTACTATTTTGATTCTGATTTACAGTTCAATGTTTCCATTACTGTTTTCTAGCATAAAGATTAAGCAATGCTAACTTGTTCCCAAGAGCCATAGGCGACGTTCAAGTAAGTTAACTACTACCACAGTTAGACTTCATAGACTTCTTCGGTTTTCTTTTCTTCTAAAAGTACTTTAATGAGCTTCTAAATGAGCAGTCATCTCTGGAAACAAGTCCTCTGAGTTTGCATTAGCAGGACAAGTAAGAAGGCATTTGAATGCTCTGTCCAGCTTGTGTATCTGTTCTTTCATAGGATGCCATTTAAATCATTACTATCAGGCAGCAGCTAGATCAAAAGAAGTGCTGGTATGGATGAAAAGCTTTTCTGACAATGTTGGTGAACAGCTATAACACTCCAGTAAACGTCAGCTGTGTTAAGTTTTTCAAAGTACTGGTTTACTATGGAGCAAGAAATTTGCTTGCCACCATGTTCACCAGGAAGAGAAAAGGAATACAAAATGAGCACATAACAGCACATAAGCATTTCTGCATGCATTCCCAAATTGATACTTAGCTCTTTTTTTTCCACGATGTTTCATCTGGATCAAGCTCTTTTCTTGTGAACACTCATAACATTACCTTGAAAGAATTTGTAGAAAATGATGATTTCTGCGTGTTATATTCTGGACAAAAGCTTTTTCCTAACTGTAAAATGTAATTTAAGACAACTCTGTGAAGTTTATAATAATTTCTTTATTAACTTGTCTCATTTTGCATATTAGATTCAGTCTCAAGTTGTCCCCCTGCTCATTTTAAAAGTAGGAGTTAGATCAATGTTGACTACTTTTTAAAAAATTCTGTCCAATGTTTTATTAGGCTTCATTACAGCACTGTGGTGCATTCAGCAATGCTAGATAAACCAATGACAAGAGAGTCACTTCATCATTCATTTAAACAAGACCTTTTGCATTTAAGATAATAATGGTAAACTTGTTTTTCACTTGTGTTTGTCTCTTGGAGAGGCTTCAATGGCAACATATGGACAAGCCTGCAGAAAGGATTTTCCTGTTTTCCTCATCTCTTATTCCCCTTTTGCGTAGGTATTGAGGAGATTTTGTAAAAGAAAATAATATTTCACTTGATTAATCAGAAAATTCTTCTCCCAGTGCAGACCCAGTGCATATTAATATCACGGGGGTGAAGCATCCAGAACTGTCTTATCTTTTTGATAGCACTGCTGGAGAAAGAGAGTAGTGCAGACCCTACATTCTCCTGTGGAAGATGTGTACACTTATGGTGTAAGTCACTAATCTAACAATGTGGCTTTCTTGCAACAGAATTTTTATAGACTGTTTATCAAACTGCTTTTAGTCCCATTTCCATGTCAGAACTCTGTTATAATTTTTTAAAATTATGGAAAGCTTGACATTGCTTTATTGCTGTGAGTGCTCAGTTCAGGGTTGTTTATTTTACAGAAGTGCAAGTACTCTTCTAGTTAGGATCTGTCATTTATGCAGTTGCAGTAAGAAAAAGAAGGCTGAACTACTGAAGCCTCAACACTCAGCTTAGCATGTTATGTGAAAGTCTTTTTGCTCCATCCAAATACAAAGGCACTTCATATCATAAAGCATTTATTTCTGTTTATATTGGACTGGGTGAGGTTTCCAAGTGTTACTTTTTCTCCAACAGTTCAATATTTGGATGTTACTTGTTAACATTTGAATAAGATCTAGGCCAAAATAATTTTGTCCCACAGACCTCAGATGAAGTTACGTGAGTTTAAGAGGCATTTTATTTGTTCGGTTTTGGTTGGCATTTTGTGTGTGTTGTTTCATTTCATTTTTCTAAATGAATGAAATCAGCTCTCTGTAGCTCTATGAGGCTTCTCAGCAACAACTGAAGAGCAATTCTTCCCAGACACCTTTAGAAACGGACTATCAGGCACACACTGTTGACTGTGGAAACTAGATGGTTCAGTGAGTCAGCTGCTGTTTGGCCAACTCCTATCAGTATATTATTACTGTGCAGCTAATATGAAGTAACTCTGAACAGAGGATTATTTGGTTATGAGGAATTTGATGTAGAATGCTGACAAACTTGTTATCCTACCTTCATGTGTCTGTGCCATTATTTATCACCATTTTGCCCAATAAACCTTACATAAGCATTCTGGAGAAATTCTGGGGGTAAGTACTTGTTCAGTTTTTGGTTTGGAGAGCTAACTGAAGTCAGTGATACTTATTTATACCATCTGATTCAGGAACAATAGGAATAGCTTTCTCACAGGGTTCTTTGTGCGTTTCTGGTGGCAGAGGAAATACCATGACTGCAGCCTTTCTCAGGCTTTTATGATGAGTGGATTTGGATGAGGAAGACGTTGTCACACGTACTTTGTTAATGATTTGGAGCCATCAACTGGTTTTCTCCATAATTTTTCTTTAAAAACATTTTCATATAAATATAAGTTGTTTTCTTAGTCTCACAGAAACAATAAAACTGTGACAGGGCAGTCATGTGCTGAGCTGTTCTGATATTTGCATCTCAGAAGATAACCTGCAGTGCTGGAAGACAATACAGACATCATCATACCATCTCCATCCTGGAGAATTAGGATAGATTTTGAAATTACAGTCAGATTGTCTTAAACAAATGAATATTTTAAGTGTTTCTGTAATTACGGTAAACAAAAAGAAATTAAACTGGAACGAAGTCACAAACAACTTGAAGGCTAAATAATCCTTTTTTTAAAGGGAGTTCAGGTTTTGCATAACTTGCTTAAGGTTGTTCTAAAAATGTTGGGGGCGGGGTTTGTCTTACACTTCTGTTCCGATTCTTGTCCTCAAACTCATTTCCTCTGTCCAGCAAAAACATGTTAAGGTTTCATCCCTCTGTACTGAAGGTGGTGAAATAGGACAGTAACAGCAATAACCACTGTGTGGTAACAGTTAGCAAAAGTGATTTTATTTTTTTTTTTCATGGTGTTCAGTTCAAGCCCTCATTGTAATGAGGGCCAGTTTCCATCAGGCCTTTCCAAACATGTCTCTATAGGCCAGCTTTATGATTCTGGAACACCAAATTTCAGGGTGAAGTTCATGAGAAATGGAGAGGAAGAGGACTTGATCAAAGCTTTTGACTATGAAATAATCTACAGAGAGAGACAATACAGAGCCAAGGTCAGATTGCACTCCAGATATTTGCTGATCATATTATTTTTGTCATAACTTTTTCTAAAAGTTCACAGCTTTCCAAGATAACAACTTGAGAATTCAAATGGGGCTGTACTTTGGAGATGGCTGATTTTTTTTTTCCTTTTTAGAGAGCACCTTGTGCTTTTTTTTTCTCTCTCTCTCTTTTTTTTTCCCCCTCTTTTGTCCCTGTAGTGAGTCTTAGTTGGGATACAGAAGTTCCTAAATGTTTTGTAAACTTTGCTAAAACAAACAAGTAAAAGGGCAAATCTTGGAGAGACAGTGTGCAATACCAGTATATTCTCTGCAAGTAAAACTGTTCCAGTTGCAATTGGTGTATAATATTTAGATTCAGTAGTAATCCTGTTCAAAATACTTAATATCAATATATCTATGCAATTTTTCTTGTCAGTCAAAACAGAAGTCCTCATGTGCAAATCTGAGCTCATGTTACTTCAGCACATTTTTTTTCCAGACTTCTGAGAAGAAGGAAATAGGAGCGTCCTCAAGAGGTTTTTTTTTTTTTTCTTGTTTGGCTGAACTTTGGATTTTTAGGAAAGGGAACAGTGTATCCTAGGTGTGACTGACTGGTGAAGGTACTTCCAGCATATGTATTAATTTATTTACTTTAAAATGAGAGTTGGGAACCAGTCATGGTCTGTAGATTGGTTAGTAAGTAAAATGGGAATGCAGTTATATTTAAACCTGTCATTTTGAAATATATGCACTGTGCATACTGGCTAAAGAAGGAGGATCAAGGGCGTTTACTCAACATAAGCATTTAACTTCCTTAGTGCTCCCAAATAACATTTCATGGCATAATATTTTCCATATTTCTAAAGACAATTGAGAATAAATATGTATAAGGAAAGAATCTGTGTCTTTTTTATAAGAGTGACTATGAGGTTTTGAGTATTGTTTCCAGGTAATTCTTTGATTTAGCAATGGGGGCTCTGTGTGTGTATTTTTATGTATGCATATACATATGAAGCTGAAGGCAGAAGGGCTTAATATTGAGTCATTAAAGAGGTGGCTCATAGCTCATCATTATCCTCCCCAAGTATTAAACACCCCACTGTTATTTTAGGTGGAGCATTTCAACTTTCGCTCAACAACTTCTAATGAAACTGTCATTGACTGATACATGTATAATAGTTAAATGGGTTCAATGCATGCCTTTTGAACAATTATTAATTCATTTCTGTTCAATTTGTTCTTAACGATACAGGTTGAATAAAACAAAGTCATACATTATGGATATTCAGAGAACAGAAAATTCTTTAAACTAAAAGAAAGACCAATTCTGGCTTTTGATATCAGAATACTTGGGGTACCACCTTCTCTCTGTTCACAGCTGTTTGTTCACATAGTACTTTTAGAGCATCACAATTTCTGCAACAATGAAATCTTACATACGCAAATATTAGTTTTCTCTACTGTGGTAGCAAGAACCTACATCAGGCCCCCTGAATCAAAAAGGCGGGTACTAATAGCAGAGAGTTCAGAATACAGTAAGGAGAATGATCAGAAATCTGTGACTTCTTATTTACAAGGAAATGTAGGAGAGTTTGGGTTGTTTAGTTGACAGAGAATAGGGGTAACATCAACAGCCTTCAGAAGAATATATAGGGGTATTGTAAAGAGGAAGAGGCAAGCAAAAAGTAAAAATTTGGATCAACAAAGGGCAGAGTTTGCTATCCTGTAAATTTTTTATTTGCAGAAGGATCTCAACTAGTCTGTTTGTTTACTTTGGAACATTTGTACAGTCCGTTTTAAAGACTTCTGTGTTGAATTGGGACTTATCCAGGCAGTGTGAGAATCAGTATCAAACAGTTTAAATGACTGATCACGTGCTTTGAATAGCAAGTACTTAAGGCTGTTGTGACTATGAAAAGTTTGTGTGCAGTCCATAAAATGGAATATTTTCATATAACAAGTAACTTAATTTTCAGTGCTGGAAGTCTGTTCAGTGATTGATTCTGAACTAAAGGGGCTAAGTTATTCCCCTGAACTGTCCAGCCATACTCAGTATTTATTTTCAATTCTGAATCATTCAGGATTACTATTTCCAGGTTTTCCCCTGTATTCAATCCTTATGTTTCAGGTTAAGTCCCCTGCTAATACTAGCTTGCATTAATTTTGTTAAAAATCATATGGTTATTTTCTGCTGATGTTTCATATATTTCTCGCTACGTTTTGGTAAAGCTGTTAATAGAGAGCTACATGTTGCTTGGAAAAAGAAAATATATGCTAAAGTTCTTTTCCAAATTATATCTTAAGGTATTTCAGAAACATTAGCCCACTTAAAATTATCTTTGTGTCACAGGAGTCAGCTGAATCCCAGAAAACTGGGAAGCAAATAAAGCACTCTTGCAATTTCTAAATTACTCTTACTCCCACCTTTTAGTTTCCTTCCTCTTCCTGAAAGAATTTCAGTCTGACTCCTGGTAAAATCTGATTAGTATCCCTATTAAATAAATAGAATAGATATTATGGGAGAAAAGTACTAGACTTCTAGATAATAACATTTATTCTAATGATAGCTCATTGCTGCTTTTAATATGAAAAGAAAGCGGGTATGAGTCCTGTATCTTCTTAACTAATGTGAAGATTTTCAGTAGATAAGTGAAATACTGCAAAAATATGGGGGTTCATGTATGAAATAATACTCAATTTGTGAGGAATCCATAATTAAAATTGAGATTCAAGACCAGTATCAGAAGTTAATCAATAATTTTTTAAAAAAATCACTGCATTTCTTTCTGATACATCATCTGATACTCTCCCATTTTGCAGATTAAAGTAAACGATAAACTGCGCAGCTCAGTTGTTGTGTGCATGTTTGTCTACTTGTAGAGATCTCTTAGCAGAACAATGTTAGTATTTGTTTTTTGTTTAAATGAACTATCCAGTGGTTTTTCTGTTGCTTACTCATTAGCAAAGTAATCAAACATTAGCCAGGGGAACATTTTTTGAAAAGTAGAACTTGTTGCACCTTTATTTATGTCATATATTTAGACATGACTGTGTTTGTACTTTGGAAGTATATTTGAAGTTTCAGTTGTACCTGAAATTTAATTTTCTGTTGACTTATAAATGTCTTTGCCATTTTATTACGGAGAGGTTGTACCTACTCACAAGAAAACAATTAGCAAATTAAATTAGTGTAAATAGTGTTAAATAAGCAGTGCTATGTCTAGAATCTCTAGTTAAGAGAGAACTGACTGAGTGTTAGGCAAAAGGCTGGAAATTCCAACAGTGCATCCATGTATTTGGTTTTTTTGTTCCTTCTCTATCTTCCTCCCTCCTTCTCTCTCTTTCCTTTCCTATTGTCATTGCTGTATTTTCTTTCTTGCACATGTCACAAAAATACCTTGTGTTCTCAAGGAGCAACAAAACGTTGCATTTGCCATTACAACATAACCTACTTGAAAGTATTTTCAGAATTGTCCCTTGTCAGTGACCGCAGTGAATGTTCAGAAGTTTTTGCTGCTTTTTTTGCATAGTGTTTCAATGATTTTTGAACAGCAGTGGAGTGCAATCTGAACTAACATTCTAAAATATCTGAAATAATGGTTAAATGGAGGAAAAGAGAGAATAAAATAGTCTCTTAAAAAAGCACTGTGGAGGTGTGGCTGCATCTGCTTGTTCATACCCAGGTGTACCAGGGGTGGGGGGGGTGGAGGGGAGGTATTTGCTGTGGAAACAGCCCAAATGTCTTACTGGACTACCTGCACAGAATATCTGGCATCAGGGGGCTTACTGGCTTTTTTTGGTGAACTCTGTGTTTGCTCATCAAAATCTGATTATTTTTGTCCAGCTATTTTCAAGGCGTACAGTAGACAATAAGGTGGGGGGGTTTTGTGGTTCTTGTTTTTAACGGATCCCAAATATGGCTATTGCAATATGGCTATCTTCCTGCAGCTTGCTCTCAGAACTTTCTTACACATTTTTCTGTGCCATGCGCAGTCTTCCTACCTGATTAGCCATTTTTAAACTCTTTCTCGTAAGTCAAATTCTGTAACGGCACATGTTGTTTTGAATGCCACTAGCGTCCCTAAGTAAAAAAAAAAGCTGTAATAAAGCATTTCTACTGTTATGACTGGCAGGAATTTATCTATTTTCTCCAGATTGCTTCTAGCACATCGTGCATCTATTTCTGAAACAGATATCTTTTTCCCAGATAATTTTAACTTGCCTTGATCATTATCAGAGGCACCCAAAGAATTTGGATTTCAACAGCAACTATGTAAGCCCCGTGGTTCTTCTGTGGAAGAGAGAATGAAGAAGTCATAATCTCCCTGTGAGAATCATGATTTTATGGTCCGCTACTAACCCTCTCCAGTTATCTTTTTATTTCTAGACAAATTTGTGGTCCTCAACCAATATCCACTGCTGTCTGGGTGAAATATCCTGGTTTGTGAACAAAAGTGCAGAGTACCTGATACATCAATTATTGCAGGCTTGTGAAATGGCCTGTGTCACATATTCTGACTTGAAACTGGTTTCTGTCTATACAGTGATGAGTATAAAGACTGGAATTAAGATAGGGCAGTGGCAGACAAAACAAGCACTGAGTCAATTAATTCAGATGGATATAATTTTGTGTGTTAGTGAAAAGGCTCATAGAAGAAAAAAACTCTGTTCAGGACAGTCATTCCTGACCATCAGGCAGTGAGAAAGAATAGTACACTGGAATGTTTGTTATAAAAACAAACATATGCAAAGATATGTACATGCATGCATGAAGATGTAAGAAAAGCCCTGGCAAGAATCTTAATATATTTATGGAATACTTGCTGTAATGAAAATGTCACTGAAAATATGGTTAAATGACTGAATATTCACGAGAGAGAACTATATGGCCTTCTGTCCATTTTGGGCATTTGCAGAGCTTCTGTCAGAGCTGTAGTGCAGTCACACCTAGATACGGAAGCTCTCTGTTGAGTCTGAATCACAAAATTGAATATGTAAAAGAATGATATTTAGGGGCAAAATAATATTGTTAGTAAGGGGGATGATGTAATATTGTGGCACAGTTACAAAATAAACAGTGCTTTATGCTTCTCTGAGTGTACCCTGGCTTCTGACTGAGCCTTGCTCTGGACAGAACCGTGTGTCCCAGTTGCTGGGAGACTGGGGACAACAGGGCAGGCTTTCCATGCTTGTTTCCCAGCTGTACTGGCTTGTTCAGTTTGGCACCTGTGAGCCCCTTCACTGTGGGAGGATTCAAGCCTGTAACTAGGGAACAACCTCAGGGGACTTGGACATGATCTTTGCTTTATCCTTTTGACGTACGCAGGCAAAAGGGTAGAAAGAGTAAGATGCTCATGTCCCTCTGTTTATCTTGTACCTTCAACTTTCCTTGCCTGCACTGTAAACCCCTTCCATGTCAGAGATTATGAGGCTGGACATGCTCTTCCTGTCAATTTAAATCTCTGCAAGCCTGATTCCCTCATCTATGCTGAACTGCAATTTCCTAGCTCTGGTACAACAAATTGTTGTAAATGGCTAGAGAGGGAAGATGACCTCTTCCATGTGTCTGAATGCCAGAGGTGCCACCACAGAAGGTGTCAATATGATCTTTCTTACAGAAAGGCTTACTAGCCGCTCTGGGTCTTTTTGTTAAGAAATATGAATATTCTGCACTTTTTTTCTTGTTGGTCTAAAATAACATTCAAAGGAAGATTTTCCATGCTCAGTGTTTATAAAACCCTGGAGAGGATTGAGTGACACTTAAGTCTTTAGAGGTTTCTTGAAAGCTGATATCTTACACAGTTAAGGTAAATTTGAATTACACGTTAAGTGACTGTAGCTGAAATTCTATGCTGTGTGTGCTAGGGGCAAAGATGTGATATAAGGCCTGTGTGTTCAGTCTCAAGAATTACAAATACTTTTCAGGTACACGTGATTCCACTTGATCTCCTTTTTTTGCAAATCAGTTGGACAGATTGTGGAACTTCCTTCTCTAGTGTGATAGAATTACAATATTGTGATGGATATGGAAAGAGGTCTTTCTCTGGGCAGTTTCTGTTATCTTGATAGCTGGATATTAATACAGGCTGTTCCCATCTGTAATAAATCCTGTGTGAGTGAAAACATCTGTGATGTTAATAGCAAAATCATATATACAGGAGTGAAGTGGTAGCTGCTAAGCTTACCATGATGGCTAAGTTGTAGTCTGAGTTGTTTGGTGATTATTTCCAAAATGATGGAGAAAATCCTGTGCATTCCTATATAATACAAAGGATAATTATTAAACCTTGTCTTCCAGCTGAGATTTTGAAGATATGCCTGTATGCAAGAGAAGGGGGAGGGAAAGCAATATTTTTTTGAAGTGACAAGTGACAACACCTCTTTTTTTTTCAGTCCAGTTTCCCAGGGATGTCTTGTCCAAGTGGCCTCACACTTTCCCAAAATAATTTCCTCTGGCTATAGACCAAACACGAGAACTTTGGGCAAAAAATGTTTCTTGAAAAAAAGACTGAAAGAATATCTGTTGAGAGAGGGAAAAGACATTCTGGTTTATAATGATAAAAATGGAATTATACATAATAGTGTTTATTTAGCACTTAGGGTTAATAATTATGTATTAAAGTGATTTCTGATTTTTTGTATGGCTGCTGTAGATTTTCTTCTGTCTGGTTGCCCGTGTGCATGGAGTATGTAGGTAAGATCAGATAGAAAGACCTCAGTGATATGTCAGACTTCTTCCCAACCAGATTCTGGCAGTGCTTTGTCCCCTTACCATTCACAGGACTCCTTCCCAAAGTCTCTAGTGGAAGGAAGCGGCACCGTTCAGGGCTTGCTGGCCTCCTTTTTCTTACTCACATGGGAAAAGCAGCTGGTCCAGTAAACAGCATAGGGTGGTGTAACCCTTTCAGTCCAGTGTTTCGATCACTACTTTGGCTTTCTGTCAAAAACTTCAGCTTCGAAGCCCTTACTGGGCATAGGTTGCAGCAGTTGCTTATTCCAGAAGCTTCTGCAATAGCTGGATCCTCAGAATGTACTTGTGCCACTGGCAAAGTTGAGATTTATGTTTTGGGGTTTTATTTTCCAATAATACGTAGATTCCGTAAGCTAGATCAAGTCCTCCTCATTCTTTGCTTTGTACAAAAAAATGTAATTTGATGCAAGCCATCCCCTGGGAAGTTTAAAATCTTAACAGATTTAGTAATCTAAATATCTAAGAGCACGACAATTACACTCTTCTCCTTTAGACATTTGCTACAGAATTAAAGAAAACACACACCTCCCAGGCACTACTTTTTTGTATTTGGGGAAGGATAAGGGGAAAAAACTCATTAGACTGACAGAAAAAGGTATTTAGCTACTGATTGAAATGAGAGGCAGCATTTAGAGATTTCTTATATCAAAATACTGGTTGGTGAAATAATTGTGTGTCACTGGACTATGTATATACCCTGCATATCAACCATGTTAACCTTAAAAGAAGGAACCAGACTATTCTTTGTGTCAGCTGCTGAACCTTACATAGGAGCTTTGTTTTTGAAAGAAGCAAGGGTGAGCAGTGGACTCAAAATTCTTTGCTTCGATTCTGTTTGCCTTTTAGGGTTAGATTTCGTATGACCTGCAGCTTTGCAGGAATGGCATTTGTAGCCCTTTCCCAGTTGCGGAGGGGAAGATAGACAAGCTCCGCTGTCTGTCAGGGCATGCTATTTTGAGAAACTGCACAAGTAAATGTTCAGCAGCAATATTTCTGTGTCAGACTGTTGCATGTGTAAAGTGTAAAACATGGAAATGAGTAATATGGCCCTCATACTTACAGTAGTTTTCTCACATATGTAAGCAATCAGTAGACTCGATTAATGAAAATGATAGTGCAAATGGGGTTGAGAGGACTTAAACCTGCTGATTATGAAGGAGATTCCATTATGAAAGAAGGGGTTTACATACATTGTGGCTTAGAGTAATTTATTCCATGTTTAAATTAGTGTATTAAAATGTATAACGTGTGTGTGTGTCTGAGCTCCTGCCAACAAAATTTATTACAAATCACTCTTTTTCTGATAGACACATGCTACTTTCCACATAAATTTCCCACAGATGTTATCCTTAGAGTCAGCAATCTCCTAGTTTGGGCATACATATCTTTTCCCTTTTTAATAAAGAAATTAAAATAGTAAACAAGCCAGGGGTGAGGATTTTCTTTGGCCAGCTATATGATGCAAAATTCATCAAAACCTCACAAAACATGGATGGAAAGTGATGCTAGTGGGATTAAGTTTGTTGTTTTACTTTCAGGGGTATTTTTTTTTTGTTTTTTTGTTCGTTTGTTTGTTTGTTTTAAGTGGTAACAAAGTAAGTCATGACCTGTCACTTACCCAAAAACTGATTACAAACTGAAGCAGGTGTGATGGCGTATTTCACAGATCAGAGTATCTTCCCTGGGGAGCTTTCAGCAGTTGTAAGGCGTCACTATGGCATTATGGTACAGGAGAACCAGCCTTAGCAGTAGGATATTGGGAAGGTTTCTGCCAGCAAAGAGGCAGACACTGGAGGAAATGCTCTCTATACGCATTCCCCCAGCTGTGCGACAGCCTCTCCAAGAGGGGAAAATGTGTGCAGCTTGTGCAATCACTGCCACCTCTGTTGGGCTAATTCTGATTGAAGTTGTGGTGCAGGCATTTGTTCTCTTAGAACTGGAAGGAGACACATTTAAATGATGTATTTTGAACATGTCATTCAAATGCTTTTAAATAAATAACTACTTGTTCAGAATAGCTATACCAAAACCAGCTTGCTTTCTTTAAAACTCTCCTGGGGGTTTTGTTCAGTTGTTTGTTTGCTTGAAGGGCCACATTTCCCCCCCAAAAAAGATTCATAATTACTCTATAGCATAGCAGAAAAATAATTGTAGGTGGAATTCTCCCCCAAATGCCTTTTTGTTTAAATATCAGTGAAAGCAGTACAGATTGTTCTCCAAAACTAGTTAATTTCTTTTAAACATCCTACCTAATGAAAAAAAAATTATTACCTTGGTTTTACTGGGCATCATTTACCAAGCCTGCACATGAATTGTCTCTTCAGTGCAGGAGAGGACAAAATGTTTTTAGAGATCTAGGTTCAAGTAGGGCTTGTATCAATTACAGCAAAGTAGTGGGCATTTTTCACTTCAGTATCTGTTGAATGAATGAATGAAGCTGAGGATAAAGCAGTGGTGTGCATTCAGCTAAATGCTGGTAGCCATGGAGAGAAGCAGAAGCTAATTGACACAAAAAAAGTAATACACATGGGTCTTTTTTGTTAGACAAAACAGCTTTGTCCAAGAAAGTAAAAGGCATGTGGTTACAATGAGTATAACTACATTTCAGTTTTTGCTGTGAGACGGTTACAGTTACAAAATACCATGCAATTAACTGTTTAATCCCAGTATTAGAAAAGCAGCAGGGGATGGTGTGAATGAAGTAGTTTATTTAAATGCATAGATGACACAAGGGAACCTAATTCTTGCTGTCTTTCTAAATTTGTCCTTTAGTATATACCACCACTATGTATTCCACCACCATGTATGCTTTCTCTGGTAGCACAGACTTTAAAATCCACCAAAGGCATCTAACTTCTCTGACAGCTTTCTACTTCTCAGCCTGATACTGCAGACCCAAAGTGCCTATTCAAACCCTGGGAAGGATGCAAGAGAGCAAATATTTACCCCATTAAATAGAAGCTGGGAGAGGCAAGTGGCTTGCCAAGTTATAGATTGGAATCCTTTCATCTCAGCACACTTGAATGGTTTTTGAATCTAAATGTTGGTGCTTTGGTACTGCAAGTCTGCAGAAAGAAGTAAGTGAAACTGAAATGGAACAGGACAAACATCATGGTCAGAACTTTGTTCACAAAAACTGTGAAAGAAAATATTTCATAGATACACACTTGGATAGGTAAAGTTGTGCGGTCAATATAAATCCCAAAGGAGAAGTGGCATAAAGATGGTAGACTCTTATTTCTGAAGTTTTGTAAATGAAACACTTTGAAGCAAAGCATTTCTAATAGAGAAAAACAAGCAAATTATTTAGTAGTGTGTTTTCAAAATCATTGTCATGCAAAAAGCTCCTTTCATCAGACAGAAACAAAAATAAAATTAAATACATCATCCCTTTTGATTTGCTAAAAATCTAAAGACATACATTGATTTAGACTGCCATGCTGTGACTTTTGCAGTTGCCAGCAATTGCAAAAGGTATCTGTACAGCCTTGATCAGCAGTTCTTAGATCAGTCTGTGAGCTCACTGAAACAATGATCTCTCTTTCAGGTTTGATCTCTCTTTCAGGTTAATACCTCTCTGACAGATTATGTTTTAGTTATTGCAAAGATGCTGCCTACAGCAGCTGACTCTGTCTTGGCTGTTCATCTGTCTCTCTGAACTTAAATCTAATATGGTGGTTAGATTGTAAATGGGAATGGAAATTAAATTTGATTATGATTTTTTTCCTCGTTTTTTTATATGAAGTAGACAGCTACAGAAGGGTTCCAACAGGCCCATATACCATTTGAATTTTACATAGGTCCTGTTTTAAGAACTTAAGGGGAATATAGGGTTTGTTGGTTGTTTTGCATGGAAGACAGCTTTACCTGACGTTAATTATTTTATTGTGTGCAATACTTGGCTGTATCTGGTGACTGACATTAACAAAATTCTCCAACAAAAAGATATACTCAGTTTAAATATGAAAGGAAATAGAAAGCCTGGCTTTCCCATGTTGAAACACAGTTTCTTCATTTTTTTCTCCTGACAGTGTTTGATTGCATCCTTCATTATTTTTGACACTATTTAATTTCCTTTTTGCTTTACCCTGTGCCTACAAAAATAAAAGGAGCAAAGTGACTTTAAAATATAACAGGCAAGACAACTGATAAAAAAAAGAAAGAAAAAAAGGAAGAGTGTGCCAAACCAAAACCCTGAATTCAAATGAACCCACACAATGAGTTTTAAGAGGGTTCAGAACCAGACCTTGACTTTTGTGGCTCTGGTTATGCTCCAATTTGTCCATAACCCAACATCAAATATCTGGGCTTACAATTATATGTGAAGTTTTAATAGGGAAAATGAATTGATTGAAAATACTTTGTGAAGAGGTTATGAGAAAAGACTTATCTAGTAACTGCAGCCAAGTTTTAAGCCATTATTTCAGATGTGAAACATTTGGCAACAGGAGATCATTTTCATCAAAAAGGAAGCCCTAGTTCATTATCTTTGGTCTGAGAATAATTTTGTTCTTTGTTTAATGCTACTCAGTCTACCAGCAAACAAAAATTATATAAGTAGAATGGAAATTATTTTTTTCTTTAATTGAATAATGTAGCACTCTAAAGGGAAGAAATTAATGGTATTATTGAATTATATGATGTGTGACATATGACCTTGTTAATATGTAAAATCCATGCCCACACCCCCATGCAAAATCAGCCTATTTATTTCTGAGTCGGAATTGGCACAGTTGGCCCAAGTGACTACAAAGCTAATTGGCTTTCTTTGTTTATTATTTCAGTACAGTGTAGTTTCCACTGTGTAGCCATGCTGAACATGCCACTTTAATGCAGCAATATATGTACAAATGGAAAGACCCACTCAGAGATTTAAGACCCACTCAGAGATTTAATTACATCCAAGTTTTTTAATCAGAGCTTATTCACTTATCTGATCATCAAGCACCCTGTTTTCTCTAACGTATGCCTTTAATCATCGCATTATGCTCAAAAACAATTTTTTCCTCTTTCTCTCTTTCCTCTCTTCTTTCCCATAGTATAATTACTACAGATGCTTGATTATTATTCCATGTTGTGGTACATGGGTCTCCATACCTTGCCCAGTTCCTATGGGAAGAGAATTGTTTCTTTGCTGGATTCTGCTGCTTGCTTCAGGGTACCATGGAAGTTCAGGAGTATTCTTTGGCTTTCAAGAGATTCAATTCTGTTCTACTAGAAGCATTGATTACAGTAAGAACCATGCCTGTGGAAAAGCAATCAGACCTCAGAGGACATTTTTAAAAGCAGGATCGCCTTTGGAGCAGTAGCACAAGCTCTGATATGGTGGGCATAGACAAGGAGAAATGAAGCAAGCCAGAGAAATCCATGACTAATGCAGAAGTAGTCTAGGCTCAGGCTACTACTGATTGCTTTTATTTCATCATGCCTTTCAGTCCAGTTCTGATCAAGTGCTGGAGTGTATTCAATGTACCCACTAATTATGTTTAGGGGTATCTTGCTGCTACTGCTGATGATAAATTCATGAAATAACATACACTTCTTGTGCCTTGTGTGTGCCAAGTTTGTGTATGTCTGCATTCAAATAAAGATGAAAAATTTAATTTGTTTGGCTCGGACAGTTTTCACTGACAGCATAACTCATAGTTCCTGGATAAGCCATAGCTGAAACTGTTTGTTCTGCTTTTACTGCCCAGTGCCTGAAAGCTGGGGTTAGAGCTGGTTTGCGTTAAATCAAAGCCGTGCTGAGACACACCAGTAGGCTGCCTCTTTCCAGTCTTCCCAGTTCACCCACACTTCAGAGAAAGTCTTCAGGGGAGGAGTACACTTAGTTGTAGATGATACTGGGAATTCTATATGACCTTCAGTAATTAAATTAAAATGGGTTTCTTTGTATGATTTTTTTTTAAATATCTGATATTTGACAGTAGTCCTATGTCTACATATCCTTTCTTTTGCATGTTGGAAAACAAAATAAAAATTGTTGTCTTACAATATTGGTAACTGGCAATTGCAATTGAAAGCACATTATAAGATCAGAAACTGTCAAACCATCTTTGATGAAAATATGTCAATTTTATATTGACAGCTAACTTACCTCAGCACTTTTCCATGATCAAGAGCATCACTCGGTTAAATGGAGACTCCTCCTGGATGACAGTAGTGTTAGTTAGCATTGACAATTACACCAACACCAAATTCAAGCTTGTTTTTAGAAAAAAGTGTAAAGATTTTAATCTTGCCTACTGGTTAGATAGGGTGACTAGGAACAAAATGTGGGGAGACCTCCAGCTTAAGAAGCTGTCTTTAAAAAGTGTTCGAAGCTACTTGCAAGGATATCTAGTAAATACTGATTTACAGTATGATTAGTGGCACTGCTCTGGAAGCATGAGTTGGCCATCAAAATGCTGCTAATCTATCAAGTCCATGTTCCAATCCTGTAGGTTGCTGCTGGTTAAAAAAGAAAAAATCTCATAAATGAGAATTCATGGCTACCGACATTATTCTTTCATTGTTCTTGACTAGGAAATTATGTTTGATTAGTATATGAAGGTATTTGCATCAATACGAATATATTAAGCATGCTTACTAACTTTTTCATGTGCTGTTAGTACTCTGAGGTGACTCAGTTCCAGGCGTACTCCAAAGAGCATAGTTTTAAGAAGAATCAGAAAGGTACAATAACAATTCAGGGTGCATCAAGTTGGTACTAAGTATCAGCTGTCACTTTGGAAACAGTGGCCAGTGTAGCAGATGGAGGCATAATTTTTAAATTCCAGAATTTATTTTGTGAGTGTATTAAAACAGATTCTTTGTAGCCTCAAATGCTACGTCTTCTACACTTACTTCTTCCTACAGAAGATACCTTTTTATGTCTTGCTGCTTCCAGTGTACTGAATGCAAACTTTCTGTTTGATGTTGCAAGTTTTCCAAAATACCAAAGTGATTCGAGAGAAACATCATTCGTGTGTTTTGCCAAACAGATTGGCTTTGGCTACTCACATAAATTTTCTGGATCTTTTGATAAAATACTCCACCCTGTTGCAAATTTGGTATTCATGCCAAATATAGCATCCAGCAGTGAGATAAATCTGAATTCTTTTATGCGAGCTGCAATGGGTTTTTTTAATTCTTATTTGTGATAAGTCTTCTGTTTGTTTTGTTATCAAAACTGGTCAAATATTTTATTCCTCAAGTAATTTGAAAATATCATTGTTGCTATTTAATTGAACCAACTTAACGTATTCTCAGAAAACTCTGGTACTGGTACTGGTTACAAATTCATTTCATAATTATTTGCAAATACATATTGCTAGCCTCTGTTATTATCCAAATTTTAAATAGCTGGGAAAACAATATTTTTACTGGAAAATGATGTCTGGATGTTGGAAAATAGAAAGCAGACAGGGCTCACCCACTGAAGTCAGTGGGACTCTCTCTGAAATTTCCATTTATTGTGTCTGACAGAAATAGGCTTAAACGCATCATGCTGCTTCAGTTAAGATATTTCCAAAAACATTATTTGGGAAATATTGTTGCTGATGGTTTTCGTCAAGAATGCTGGGCACAGCCAAGTTACCTGTTACTTAAGAAAGCTTTATTCAAGAAGAAACAGGTGTAAAAAGAAGTGCTGAGATTGTTCAGGCTTGGAAGGATCCTATAAGGGAGGATAGGAAAGCTTTAGCCAGCATGGTCAAGCAACACAAAAAGAAGGATATGATTGTACTCTATGAATATATTATAAAAGAAGTGCTATTTAAGCTAAGGGAAATGCTGACACAAGAACAGATGGGTATAATCTAACTGTGTACAGTTATTTTGGATTTTAGAATGTTTCTAGTTCTAAAAGAAATAAGAATCTATGACAGCTTTCCACTAAGAGTACCAGGAGAAAAAATACCCCTGAAAACCCAACCCCCAAACCAAAAAACTCTAATTGATTATAAGCAGACCCTGAGCGGCATATGAAAAAGATTATATGGCATGATTGCCTGCGAAAACAAGGGTCTGAACTCAATGACCCAAGAGTCCCTTCCAATCTGCTGTTCTTAATTAGATGTATGAGTATCATGGGAGCTCTTTTAGCCTCCAGCCTGTTCCTGCAAGAGGATCCTTTTATTTTTGTAACTTCCCACTGAAATCCCTGCAAATCTGCAGTTCCCCACTGACATGTAGGTGATATGGATTCTTGGATCAAATTCCAGGGAAGGTTCATGATCCCAGAAGAAAATTCTATATCTGGCTTCTGTTTTCCTTCTTGGGTTTGTATCCAGCTTCTGTTTCAATTCCCCAAACTCCCTTCTCTTCAGTGTTTCATTTTCCTTGTGAAGTTATCTTTTCTTCTTGAAGAATGATTTAAGTACTAATAAATTATAATTTATATTTAAAATCCACATGTGTGGACATACTTCTATAGTCAGAATACCTGTTGCCAAGATCTGAGTGCCCTTGTCACTGAAATCAGTGGAAGTGGAGCATTCGGTGGTTTCCTGTCCCTTGAACCAACGTTAGATCTTTCATCGGCATTGGGTCAGGTCTTTTGCCATGAGGCTTTAAACATATACTTCTCATTGGTTCAGTGGGTAAATGTCAAGGTAGCTTAAGGTTCCAATATCTGTGGAAAAAAGTTGTAGTGGGTTCCCTTTGAAAACAAAGTTTTTGGTCAGGTAGCAGCATAGACAATCACATAGATTTTTCATGCCCTTGAAGAGACTCCATAATGCAGTAATTTTTGAGACTGGATTCTTATCTTGCCACTTGTGATCAATTCAAAATACTCACTAAGTCTTTTCTTTAGACAGAATTATCTGGCCTTTTCTGCCTGTTGCTTCACCTATAAAATAGTGCAGCATGCTGAGGGCTAAACAGATTTGCAGGGGATGTCTGGAGTCTCTAATAGAAAGTTCTACTTGTAAATTATTATGATAAAGATCTTTCCTCGAAATTAAAGATTGTGTTGGAAGATCTTACTTGCTAGGATGACAAATGGGAATGGAATGATTCCCACTAATTTGAGATGGCTGGTAACAAAGCCTGACAACTTGAGTTATTGCTTTCAGTTGTTCAGTGATTCTTTAACGTGCTGTTTTCCCAGGGAAGTTCACCAATGACAATAACCTCAGCAATTCTTACTGTTTACTGGCTTGCTTTATGAAAGCCACAGCCTCCAAAACTTCTGAAGCAATTCCAGGACTGTTTGTTCATACCAGCAGCTATACCAGGTTTGACTACTCAGCACCCTTTGCCAGCAGGGAAGTAGACATGGCACGTCAGGACACAGTTTAGTAGGCGTGGTGGTGTTGGGCTGACAGTTGGACTTCTATGATCTTAGAGGTCTTTTGGAACCTTAATGATTCTATGATTCTATATAGTACCAGGGGGCTGAATGGAATACGAGCCAGTGTCAGATGTTGAATAAAGATGACTGAAATTTTCTTCCCTCTATTTCCTGAGTGGAAAGGATTGGGTTCTGGAATTTTCCCATCGCAGTATTTTATCTTTGATTTTATACTGAAAATAGTGTACCTCTGCCTTTGACATGGTTTATGCCAGTGTTAAAAGTTTGTTAAATTCAATCCTGATTATTAAGCCAATGAAAAAATCCCTATTACCACTATTCCACTCTGCGCTGCTCAAAGTAGCTGGGTATCTTATAAAATCATAGAATAGTTAGGGTTGGAAGGGATGTCAAAGACCATCTAGTTCCACCCTCACTGCCATGGGCAGGGACACCTCCCACTTGATCAGGCTGCCCAAGGCCCCATCCAACCTGGCCTTGAACACTTCCAGGGATGGGGCAGCCACAGCTTCCCTGGGCAACCTGGCCAGTGTCTCACCACTCTCATGGTGAAGAAATTCTCCCTAATGTCTTGTCTAAACCTGCCCCTATCCGATTTATACCCGTTCCCCCTCATCCTTTCACCACAAGCCTTTGTGAATAGTCCATCTCAAGCTTTCTTGTAGACCCCTTCCTGGTACTAGAAGCTCGCTATGAGATCTCCTCTGAACCTTCTCTTCTCTGGCTGAACAAACCTAACTCTCTCAGTCTGTCCCCATATGGAAGGTACTCCAGCCCTTGGATCATCTTTGTAGCCCTCCTCTGGACCCATTCCAACATCCCCATAGCCTTCTTACCTTGAGGATTCCGGAACTAGACACAGTACTCCAGATGAGGTCTCACAAGAGAGGAACAGGGGGGCAGAACCACCTCCCTCGACTTGCTGGCCACGCTTCTCTTGATGCAGCCCAGGATACGGTTGGCCTTCTGGGCTGGGAGCGCGCATTGCTGGCTCATGTTGAGCTTCTCATCGATCAGCACCTCCAAGTCCTTCTCTGCAGGGCTGCTCTCAATCACGTCATCCCGTATCGTGTACTGAAATCGGGGATTGCCTCGACCCAGGTGTAGGACCTTGCACTTGGCCTTGTTGAACCTCATGAGGTTCTTACAGCCCCACTTCTCCACCCTGTCCAGGTCTCTCTGGATGACATCCTGTCCTTCTGGTGTGGCAACTACACCACTCAGCTTGGTGTCATCTGAAAACTTGCTGAGGGTGCACTCAATCTCACTGTCAATATCATTGATGAAGATATTAAACAGCACCGTCCCAGTACAGACCCCTGAGGGACACCACTTGTCACAGATCTCTGTCTGGACTTTGAGCCATTGACCACTACTCTTTGAATAAGACCATCCAACCAGTTTCTTATCCTCCATACCATCTGCATATCAAATCCATATCTCTCCAATTTAGAGAGAAGGATGTTGTGGGGGACTGTGTCAAAGGCTTTATAGAGGTCTAGATAGATCACTTCTGTCAGTTTACCCATGTCCACTGCTGTGGTCACTCCATCACAGAAAGCCACTAAGTTGGTCAGACAGGGTTTGCCCCTAGTGAAGCCGTGCTGGCTGCCATTAATCACCTCCCCATCCTCCATGTGCTCTAGCACAGCTTCTAGGAGGATCTGTTCCATGATCTTCCCAGGCACAGAGGTGACGCTGACAGGTCAGTAGTTCTCAGGTTTGTCTTTTCTACCCTTTTTAAAGGGTAGAAAACTTTTTAAAAATGGGCACAATGTTACCCTTCTTCCAGTCACCAGGGACTTCTGAGTGCTATGACTTTTCAAATATCATGGAGGGTGGTTTGGCAACCACATCTTCCAATTTCCTCAGGACTCTGGGGTGCATCTCATTAGGTCCCATAGACTTATGTATGTTCAGGTTCCTCAGGTGGTCACGAACCTGGTCCTCCTCTACAGTGGGAGGGGGTTTATCCCCCTTGCTCACCGTCTTGCTGTTCTATGACCCAAGAGAGGTGGGGAGAGTGGTTATCAATGAAGACTGAGGCAAAAAAGTTGTTAAGTACCTCAGCCTTCTTCTTGTCTGTTCATACGTGATCACCATTTCCAACCAACAGTGAGGGTATGTGCTCTTTGACCTTCCTCTTCTGATTGATGTACCTGTAGAAGCCCTTCTTGTTAGTTTTTACTTCCCTTGCCAAGTTTAGCTCCAGCTGCACCTTGGCCTTCCTGACTTCATCCCTACACAATGAGGTAGCGTCCCTATGCATGTCCCAGGTTCCCTGTCCCTGCTTGCACTGCCTGTGCAGTTCTCTCTTCTTCTTTAGTTTAACCAGCAGGTCTCAACTCAGCCATGCCAGCCTCTTCCCTACCCTGCCTGATTTTCTGCATACGGGGACTTATCTCTGGGTCTAAGGCACAATCTGTGACAAACATAAACCAAGAACAAGCTTGCGAGAAAAAGACTGCAGCTCTCATCAAGCACAGGCCAAAAGGTTTCTTTGGTCACGGGTCTGCAAACATCTGCAAAAACCTCTTTACTAAGAACCTTGTAGCCCGTGAATGGAAAACAAGGTGAGAAATTTTATCCAAAGTGAGTCAGACAGGAACTCCTGCTGTCTTTTAGCTGTAAGGTGGAAGCTGAAGTGTCTTTCACTATCATGCAGTACCTGACATGCTGCTCTTCTAATTGACCTTCTTCTTAATATTTTTTGTACAGGTGACAAACTGTTGTTTCTCAGAATATTACAAGCAACAGTAATAGCAAGTGACTTAAATTTAGGTGTTTTAGAAATGCAAACTGTCTTTGTTTTCTAGTAAGTAGAAGAACAGAGTCATAAATATCAGATCATTTTGTTTATGCAGAAAAAGAAGATGGACAAAGGAAAGACTCTCTGCCTGTGAGAGCTGTCAGGACAGCCTCCTTGCTTTATGTTGTCCATAATGCTTTATGAACTATTCTGCTGTTTCTTTCTTTCCAGAGGACTGTCAAGAGATTTAAGTAATTAATCTTTTTTAACAGCTTAGGAAATAGGAAATACAGTATGTGTGTTAAATACTGTCATTCAGTCTGTTTGCCAGTACAAGTAATTTTGAATTTCACCAAATAAATTTCTGCTTTGTTTCTTCACATCTAAGGTAGCATGTGTTTTGTGTTTGTGGGAGCCCTCGATTCCAAAATTCACTGGCTTTTTTTCTCTTCCTTTTGACTTGCAGGATATATTCATTGAAACGAAGTTTTAAAGGAATTAAAATCTGCCCATATAAGGAATTGTATGCAAAGCCATAAGGGAAACACATAAAGCATAACTATTTGTCAAAGAAATCAAATCTGTTGTCTTGGAAGGCACTTCGAGTTTACTTCTTTTGGCCTTAGATTTTACTTCTCACGGAAGTCACAAAGCTTTATCATTTGATGGAATTGGGTGATTTGGATTTGGACAATCTGAAATGAGCAGTTAAAGTCATAAGCTGTGCTTCCATCTCTTAGGTTGGCACCCTAAGCAGTGTCAGGTTGACATCTCTAAGGGATGAAATTGCTACTCTGCTCCTTTTGCTTTCTCTATGTCATCTGGATTTTCATTGCATTGCTTTTAGGATGTTGAACCTATTTAAAACACTTTGAGGAGGTTAGTAACTTTGATTACAAAGTCCTCAGTATGTAATATGTCAATTTTACTGCAGCATCCTTACATTTTTACACAGGGGCTCAACATAATAAAGATTAAAATAGTATCAATGTAGAATGAGTGTCTGAATGCCTGAACGGATAGTCTGAATGTAGAACTATCTTGAGACTCAATTTGAAGGCAAAAGGAGACAATCAGGTATTTTCTGCCTGTATGATTTCCTTTTTGGTAATAAGCCTACTCTTTTAAGCTGTGAGTTCTTCAAGTAGCTTGCAAACGCATTAGTAGTTCCTGACAATCTTTGATTGCTACTCTGTCTCTTTTGCTGAGGCTGAATTTATTTGCCAGTTCAAGTTAACATAAAATTTGATTTTATAAACTACCTCATGAACAGCACAAAATAAAGGGTAGGTTATTTTAAATTATTTCCTTTAATTTATACAGGTAGCATAATCTTCTGAGAATGTTACAAAATGCTTATTCCAGTATAAGCTGGTAAGATCATTAGGTAAAGATTGTTACTCATATTTCACTTTTATGGAAAGCCGTAACAGAGAGGTTGGTATTCCAGAATTTCAGATTGATATTCAGAAGCACTGAAGAGTAACATCTCCAGTTCAAGTTAGTATTAACAGTGATGAACACCTTATTCTTATCAGTCCCAAAATTTCAGAATTATTTACATTCTGGTTATCTCTATGTTTGTCTCTCAAATCAAGCCATTTTACATTGCCTTGTAATCCAAAGGGCTGAATGTCTGTCCTTTGAGGATCCATGCTTCTCCCCTTGGTTGTACTGAATACAGGGACTAAGAAGTCTCAAAGTGAGACCCCCAAAATGAATGAACACAACGTGAGGGAAGGAAAGACATTAAATGACTTACACCAGGGTTCCCTGTAATTGTGGTTAGACTAAAGACAGCAAATCAGGAAATACTCACTTCTTATATTATGATTACTGTACTTCCTTTCCCCACATGAAGCCAAATAGAATTTTTGTCAGTGAAGGCCTTCATAGGTACATATTTTGTATCTGAAGCTGATAGCATGTCTTTAAAGCATGTCAGAAATGTGCTGTCTGATCTGTTTCTATGTATGTTCCAAAACATCCAGTAATATTCTTCACGTTAGATATGTCAAAACAAATAACAATGCTGAGCAAACCCAAAATTCTGTACATGGAATCAAATAAAAAGTAGCCAAGGATCCCATGTAAGAAAAGATTTTCAGCCACTGATCTATTTTGCTTTGCAGCCCTTACGCCAGCCCTACTGGGAGGTAATGTAGGAAATGTACTATCAAATAGTAGAACCAGAAAAAAACAGAGAGCTGCACAGATGCTTAAAAGAAATACTGATAAAATATTGCCTTACTTAGTATTTCTGTGGATTCATTCATAAGCAAGAAACGTGGGATTGGGGTGATGGGATTCTGTAGGAAATGACAGGAGAAAGAATATTCCTTCTTTTAGATTACTCACTTTATACTGCTCTGGGACAGGGGAGTGGTGGGTTGGGATTTTTTTGTTCGGTTTGGTTCGCGGGGTTTTTTTTTGACAGGCAAAGAAAAGAATTATGGTAGAGACAGCACCATTTTAGAAGGGTGTATGGATTTCAGACTGGGACTGGCTTCTGTCCACCCTGTTCAGAGAACAAGCAGAATGACGTTGGGTCAGTCTGCACCCACTGGGTTAGACATATTCTGTGTGGTGTTTTTAAGTGTGTGTGCATGTGTGTTATGTAAGGATTAAAGTCTTGGCAAATATTTTTGTATGTATCTTTCACTGCATAAATAATTTTGACAGCTTTGTTGAATAAATCAGGATTGACTTTATATATACAGTCCTTGAACACTTTTCAAATGTTTTGATATAAATCTCTTCTATTTCACAACCTGTTCCTGATCTTTTATGAAGCCATTTGGCTGTAGTGAAAGCTACACTCAGTGCCTATAGATGCAACGTATCTCTTCAGTATTAGGGAACAGCAGTCATACTTACCTGCAGCACTACTACAGCTTCTGCAAATGAAGTGTCCTGTATATTATCACACTGTTACTAAGGATGAGGGTGCATCTTTTCTTCAAATGAGAGAAAAACTGCAGGAATTTGATTAAATGGCTCTGTACAAAAGAAATCTGCATATGATATATCACTACATCAGATATTTTACTATATGTGATTTTAAACTGAATGTAGTTTTCCTGCATGTGTGAGTTTGTTGCAACTGTCATTTAGAATTCTTTTATACACAGAAAACTGCAGAGAGCTGTATGTATCTTGGCTAAAGCATCTCTGCTGTTGTGTCATCTGACAGGACCTCAGATTTTCCCAAACTTGTGCTAGTTATGGCAGAAGCAAAACTTTGTCTTTTCTCTGCTTAGCTGTGAATCCATTTGATGAGGTTCAGCTCAAGTAACCAAATCACTTTTGAGAATGGAAGAAAATATTCCATTTTTAAAGAAAAGTTTTGCAGTCTTTTTGAACAGCTGTACTGGTGAGGTGGGTGTGAGTAGAATGTTTGCGTCTGGTAGGAAAGTTGTCAGAAAGGGCTTTTAAGGGCTTTGTGCATTCAAATGTGCTTAGAAAAAAAGAGCTCTGATTTTCTGGGTTTTTTTTGGAAGGGGGGGGGCGTTGAGGGAGTGCGAGGGGCAGGGGAAGAGGAATGATGGAATATTTAGGAATATTTAGGAATATTCCTAAAGAGGAATATTCTGAACAGGTTATTTTCCTCGTAAGTTAAATGCTGTCACTTTGGCATGCTTCAGGTCTGTGAACAGTGCAAAGTTAACCTGCCCTTGAGGGAAAAAAGAGAGGTTGTTCTCTTTCTGGATGCATGATGCCTTCAGGAGGAGCCCAACACATGAAAATTGCTCCACGGAAACTCTTCTTCACCCCATTGTTGCATACGGGACTTAGAAAGTCCAAGAGCCTTTTCTCTACCCTTTTTATGGTAGGGCAAGCCTCAATTAAAAGAATTGGGAAATTGCTGTACTCTCCTGAATTTGGAGAGAAAAATGCTTTTGACTCTTTGGCTGAGCCTTAAGAGAGAGGGTGGTTCTTACTTTCTCCCCATCCTCATTCTGCAGTATGAGTAGCAACATAAAAAGAAGTTTTAATATTCCTTTCAAGATTCTCCTTAGGATGTTATGACAATCATGAAGAACTACAACACGTTACGACATTAAATTTCTGCCTCTGCACCTCTATAGCACAGTGTACCACCTACTGAACTTGTAATACATCTTAATGTAGCTTTCACCTGTCCTCTGTTGGCTTTTGCTTCTGTCACCCATTGAGCGTGATATTCAGTCTTTCAGAGAAATGTATATGGTGATGCTCCTCTAAGCTTTCTAGTAATTTGGGATAGCAAAGACACTCCAAAGCATGTGAGATGGCTGCTTAATACAGGAGTTATTTCTATTACATTTCATACAACTTCCAATTTGACTTACAATGAATAAGCTAGTGAATTAATGTGTTTCTGGGTTCTCCTAGGGTCAGTTTTTTGAAGCCATACACTTATGTTTGGAAGATTGATTCTCTTGGACTCCAGAACTTTAATCTCAACAGACATCTGAATTAAAGTAATTTAATATCAGAGTCACAGAGGTTATTTACTTGGGGAAATTGACCAGCATTGCTGCAGCAGAATGGCTTTGCTTCAAGTGCAACTCCCCCATGTGGAAGCTGTGCTTTGGAAGAAAACTGACTTCATTTGGACATAATTGCTCTTACTAATTGTTCCAGAATAGAGTGTCCACAGGAGGGAGTTATGCAGAAATAGTTATAACAGAGTAGTCACAGCTCAGCTGATCATATTCACTGAGTAGGAATGCCTTGTGCAAGCAAGACATGAGATTTACATGTGTAAAAATGAAGTAGTTACCGTCAGCTCTGCTCTCATCAGCAAACTGGGTTGCTAGTGTTAGAGGTTTCTCCTGTAAAAAGAGGTTTCTCCTGGGAAACTGCTTTTTGCTTTGACAGTGTTCTCCAAACAACTCAATAAATTTAAGATAAAATACAGCTTTGTCTCTCCCCCATTTCTTTTTACTTTCTAAATCAAATTTAATTTTGAACATGTAATTTTTGGGTGAAAAATAAGCTTTTTATTTTTTTTATCATGGTCCCTGACCTGCTGTTACTTGTCAGTTCACTAACCCTTCATGCCTCTTGTTACTGCTGAGTTAAAGAATACCTTCTCTGGTAACCCTGGTCACAATACGATCAGCATTTACCACTGAGCCTGAACCGCCCCCCAAACAGAGATGCTAAATTAGAAAAAAATTGTAACTTCTCCCATAAAGCCTACAGTTACAAAATAAGTCTTTTGACTCTTCAGAAATCTTAAGGAGTTGAGATTTTTTGCAGTTTTGTGCAAGCTGTAAAGGGGAGAGTTGTAAGCTTTAGTGCTAGCTCTGCAAAAGAATCAGTATGTGGCCTTAGTGGAATCTTTTGTGTCACCATTTGCTCTGTCTGTGCACACAGACATGCTACAGACATACGATGAGATGTAAATTACAGTTGAAACCATCAAGTACCATGTGCTATTCCACTGCAAGTGCTAAATATTACTTTTTACTGCTAAACTTGAAAGTTCTTAAAACAATCGTTAGAGAAGTGGCTTGAGTGGGAGCAAAGGTGCTGAAACTCTGATAAGATCTCTGTGCTGTTGTGGGGAGTAATAAGCTTACTCCTTCAGTTCTTTAAGACAGTTCAAATGTAGGTGGTTACATTGCCATTGAGATGAGTCTGAGTTAATATGTTTCATTTTCCAAGATCTAGCACTGTCCAAACATAGTACTTATGGCACACAGTAACCTGGCTACCTCTGGGAGTGCTGACACAGCAGGCTTGCAGCCATACAGTCTCAACAATAAATATGAAAGTTCCTGGATGAGAATTGCAAAGGATATTAAATAGTCACCCTCACTGAACCTTTCAATTGGATTTCCAACTTGGAGAAGAGTACTCCTAGCCAGTGTACTGGGAAGAAAGGAAGGGAGGGAGGAAGGGAGGGAGGGATAAGAGAGCTGAAAGTGAAGGAAGAGTTTAACTATGGTTGAAATAAAAGGTAACCCAGTGAAATGAGGTCAGCTGGCTCACTCTTCTGGGTAGAGCAACATGTATATTTCAAAATACTGGCAATGATAGCATAGAATGAAAGAATCATAGAATGGTTTGGGTTGGAATGGACCTCTAAAGGTCACCTAGTCCACCCCCATGCACAGAGCAGGAACATCTTCAACTAGATCAGGTTGCTCAGAACCCATCCAACCTGACCTTGAGAGTTCCAGGGATGAGGCTTCTACTACCTCTCTAGGCAACCTGTTCCAGTGTTTCACTACCCTCATTGTAAAAGTAGCCTAAATCTACCCTTTTTATTTTTAAAATAAACCCCTTGGTCCTATCCGAACAAACCCTGCTAAAGAGATTGCACTTTTTTTTCTCTCAAGCCCCCTTTAAGTACTGAGAGGCTACACTAAGGTCTCCTCCAAGTCTTCTCTTCTCCATGCTGAACAACCCCAACTTTCTCAGTCTTTTCTGATAGGAAAGATCTTTCACCCCTCTGACCCTTTTTGTGGTCCTCCTCTGGATCTGCTCTAATTGGTTTGTGTCTTTCTTGTGCTGAAGGCTCCAGGGTTAGACACATGATTCCAGCTGGGGTTTCACCAGCGCAGAGGGGTAGGATCACCTCTCTTGATCTGCTGGCCAATGTTCTTTTGTTGCAGCCCGGGACAGGGTTAGCTGCCTGGGCTATGAGTGAACGTTGCTGGTTCATGTCCAGCTTTTCATCCACCAAGAAGCTGCACTAAATCTAGGGAGTGAGAGTATGTAGTGAAAAGTGCCAAAACTGAATGAAGTTCTGGAATCACAGAAAACCAGCTAAAACAGTTCCTTTTCCTTCCCTGAACAAACAGCCTCTCCCCTTACCTGAGATATTTCCAATGAACAGAAAAATCAGTGGAATCTTCTCCACTCTGCAACAGTTCTTTACATATTGAAATATTGCCATTCCTTCTCCCATTGTTTTTCTCTTCACTAGAGAAAAATGCTTCAGCTTACTCAGCTGTGTAGATCTGCAGTTGTTTTTGTTGCTCCCTTCCAGATGGCTTTCAGCAAGTTCATACCTCATTCATGAACTACCTTTGAGGATTTATTTACCTGTACCTCACCTAGAGGCTTAAGGGCTACTTCATGTAATCTAAGTACTTTATGTATTCTAATGTTATTTTTATTTGCACTAATTTAATGTGAGAAAAGAGAAGTGAGTGCTTTTTGCAAATAAACCAAACTTACTCATTCAAATTCATACTAAGACTCAAAGTGAAAGGGCGGAAATGGACTAGACGTGGGCTGCTACTGAGGTTAAGAGGAGCTGGAAATAGGGAGTGATTTCTTCCCACAGAAGCAAGGAGTAGAACCAGAAAAAGGACAAGCGCAGCAAAGTAAAAGTGAGATTCTCTCAGCTAAGGGCAACAGAAAGATCAAGCAGCTATAGATTAAAAATGTTTTTCCACACCATTAGAGCTACAATTCAGTTGTTCCTCTAACAAGAGACCCATAGTATCATAGAACTGTTAATTCAGACAGAACATTACTAACTTGGAGGTAATAGAGGCACATACATACATGCTTGGAGGTAATAGAGGCATGCAGCAACCATCTGTATCTAGGGAGTGACTGTACCATGACTGCTTTTATTCGGACCAGGCTAACTGGAGACAATCTCTCCAAAGTATCACTGTTTAACTGTGCAATGATTAACAAATTTGTTCTGGCTGGCTTCATGTGGGAAGAAGCATAAAGTAAAGTGAGGATTTCAAAGAAATCTGAAGAAGATCGAGGGAACCAAGTGGTAAAAAGGACTTATTTTTCTTTTCTGTTACGGAAGGTATGTTCATTTTGCCATCACTTACATCCTTGCATTTTAGCAGAAAAGAGTCCCCTGTATTATCCATTCTGAAACTTTAGCAAAGCTCTTCAAATGTTATGCTAGAGGGTCACTGTGGATACTTTTGTTCAGCACACTTTTTCCAAGGGTTTACTATGGCAGTATACTTCGCTGCCAAAACAGTGTCTCAACAAATGTGAAGAAAGTATTAAAAATAAAATCTATAGAAGGAGCTCAGGTAGAGCAGAGAAATCTTTTAATATGGCCATGAAGTGCTGACCTGTAACAACTGAGGCTTTGAGCACTGAAAACTTTTAATGCCCTTATTTCTAATCTAGTGCAATGCCTCTGTGGGAAGCAAACTCTTAAATCTGCCTTTAATTCTGAAAAGTCGTACTGAGGCATTGAAGAGAATTTTGTAAAGAAGGACGTCAGACAGTTCTGTTTCTTCAGCCTTGTTATCCAGCTACTGAATTCTGAAATTAGTTGTCTATGTGTCCAGTGATATGGTACTTTTCAGTCACTGGATAATTACCTCTGCAGAAAGAGCAGAGAACATTATCCCTGTGCTCCCTAGTGCCCTCATTTCTCAGCATATTTGTAGGAGACTGAAGCCATTACCAAGAGTACAGTGAAGCCCACTAAAATAGGTCACCCATGGCATCGCTGACTGCCCTGCTTCCAACATGTGGCATTATGACAGTGTGAAGAATTCTCTGAGGGAGTATTTACTTGAGACTAATTAGTTGGTAACCGTAACTGTTAAACCAATATGCATTTAACATCGTTCTTCATTAAAATGAGAGACAGGATGTTCATTAAAAAGAAGAATGTTTCTTCTAAATTAAAATTAATTGTAAATCAGCCCAACTGCTCACCTGCTATTCTCCTGCAGCTGCTGTGTTGGAAGAGGAGATTCAGTGGGAAGAGTTTTTGAACAGGACTCAGGTAGTCAGAACAGTCTCTAAGATCCTGTCCTGAAGTACTGCACTGCCTTGTTTCAGTAGCTGCAACTCATGTTAAAAGGTGTCCATATATTAAGAAGAGGACAGTGGGCACCATTCACCTGTTTCTCCTTGGACACAGGTCCTGGCTGACACTCAGAGTATCCATTATTTTTCCTCCACTCCCTGAGCAACTCAAAAAGCAGTCAGCCCTGTGCTTCCTCAGGCCTCTCACCCCTCAGCTTGCTATCTTCTCTAAATCTCCCAGTCCAACACAATAAACTGGGAAATCTGATTTGGTAGTTACAAATCTGCCCAATTAAAAGCTCCAATGTGAAGCTGTCCTCAGAGAGCTGCAAGATCTGATCAAGGGGGTAAAGATTGTTTTTTCTATCCTCTTAGCTTGGCATGTGAAGCTGCTTCTTAAAGAATTTAAACTATGTAATTGAGGCTCTTTGTTTTGTTTTGTATTTTTCTTGAAAAAGGACTAATATGGAAATTTAAAGATCTAAGTGGTCCCTTCTGAAAGTTCCTAACATTGCTATCAGTATCATTCCTTTTTATAAACAGAACTGTTACAGTTCTAAGAAAAAAAGTATTCAAAGAATGCACTCATAAAAGATTACGCATACAATGGAATTTTTTTGCCTCAATGGGAACAGAAGGCTTTGTGAAAAGTGTTTATGTGCAATGAACATAATATTTAAATCAATTTTTAAGCTGTGGCTAATGAAATACCACCCTTTGAGTAAGGGGCTACAAGGCATGCGTCAAACAGATGCACAACATATCAGCTCCTGCCCAGCATATCAAGGCCCTAGGGGATTGAAGTGTGAAAGAACTGCTCAAAAAGAACCATGCTAGAAGGGGAGGGGAGCAGGGAAACAGACTGAAATGCAGCTTGGGGTGATGCGAGATTTATTCCCTTAGCTTGTGTCTTCTGTAGTTTCATCATATGATTTGGCAATTCTGCAGAGCTGGTGTTAAGTACATCACATGGGCGTGTGACAGAGGTACTTCTGAGCCTTGGATGAATGACCTCATAAAAAAGTAGTTACATGACAGTCCCTATCTGTTCTTATTTGTAGTCCAGCTTTTGTTTCTGTTGTGGCTGTCAGTCAGTTTCTCTAATCATGTAACTGATCTGACCGCAGCTTCAAGGGTTTCCTTTAGGAGGCCATGGCTGGTTGACACTGCCCCTACTCAGACTTTTCAGTTAATGGGGAGGCTGGGGGCATTTTTCAGCTGCATCGTCACTTCACATACATTATCTGCTGCTAGAAGTCCTCCAGCCAGATACCCTTCACAACTCAATGCCAGCATTGCTCAAACTTAGCAATATAGAAATACAGTTTAGGATGAATTGGTTATTCTGAAGGGTTCAGTTGAATGGTTCAGATGAGTATGTACCTCCCAGACTATGAGTTGCTTCTAAATAATTTCCTCAGAGAGCAGTGAAAGTTTGTTTCTTGAGTTTGCTATAGGGTTAATTGCCAGACAACATGGGTTCTTGGTCTTGACTGGGTAACTCTCAAGCCTAAAATGAATTTTTAGCATGTGTATGTTAATGTTTCCATTGCAGACAGACTGTCTAACGGATATCTACAAAACATTGTCATCACAAACTTTCTCTTGCAGACACATTTGTTCCTATGATCTTTCATGAATTACAAGCAAAATGAGACACGCAATAAAAGCCACTAAGTAAATTTAGTAGTTCGTTATTCAAGTGAATGTTTAGATCGACTGTTGCACAATAGTTGCCTAGAACTACAGGGAGCTGAGTATCTCTGGTATGAATTTATCTCTGGAATTTCCACTGGTTTGCAGAGCTTGTTACATACTCATTTCAGATAGGATAACCCACTAAAACATAAGCCACTGGAAAATACTGCATCTAGCTAGATTGTTTAACTATCACTGCATCTAGTGAGCACATTCAGACTAGTGAGACTAGAAAAAATAAAACATAGAGAGCAAGTGAGAAGTTCCTGGAATGTTACAAGCTGCTGTGTCACTGGGAAAGGCAAGGCAGACAGGCAGAAATCTCTTCTCTCCAAAGCTGACACTACAGTGGCAAAATTTGATACTTAGTAGGTAGTGAAATGACTGAAGCCATAACTTTGAAGTAAAAGTACAGTTGCAAACAAATGCTGAACATCCTGCTCTGCTTAATTATTTTCTCCTACTCTTAATTCTTATACCCTATGCTTTTTAAGATACGCTTTCTGAACTGTATGCTGTATTTGAAATTTTATGGTCCAGATGGCTTTATGTTTTCTAGACCTAAGGGCTACTGTACATTTTAAAACTACTTCAACTGTTTCTATTTTCAAGTGATGGTTCCACTTAGACAATAAAACAGATTATTGTCTAATTACAGTTTAGAGATGCCACTTGAGATGAAGCAAAGACTACTCTATATGCATTAAAAAGAAATTATTTCATTCTTCCATCAGCAACAAATCTAGACCCCTCCTGAATCCTCAGAGAAACAAAAGCCTAGTTCCCATGCTGTCCTGTGCACCACGATTCCCAAAGAATGCTGTCTTCTGGCACATACAGCTCCATTAGTCTGCAAATGTATAAGCTGCTGTCTAAAACAAGAGGACGCATTTTCCTGAGGGAGAGCTGCCAAGCTTGAACCGTCAGAACAGAAAACGTCTACCCTCATCCTTCAGACATGGACTTTTGCCATTATCAGGATTGCATAAGCAAAGTACCCATTTTTCTAGTCTTCCTCTCACTTAGCAAGAAAAAGCTCTCTGAGAGCTTTCAAAAGAGGGGGAAAAAATGAAACCAAAATGTCAAGGAGGTGTTGAGGAGGTCTAATTCATATTGACTATGACTAACCTTTCCCTACCCACTGCGAAAGGCCTGACCAGGGTGAGAATCAGCCTCAAAATTTACTCATTTCTGGCTGGATTAATGGTCTGGGGCCTGATTCATGCATCCACTGAAGCAAACTGAAAGGCTTTCCTTAACTGATCCTGATAAATGGATTAATTAAAGAAGGTTACCTCTCGTGATAGTTTAGGTATTCTTAATATGAGTATGTTGCATGGTAAGCAACAATTTTTTCCTCTGACAGGCAGAAGTATGCTAAAAAGATTAAAACATTACTCATTCTGATCAAAGCTCAACATGAGGAAAAAGGAGATAAACAAAGAAGTAATCCATGCAAACATACCTGCAGGTTTCTGTGAAATTAGAACTTAGGGACCGATCCTCTTGTTATGAGTGCAAAGTGAATAGATCCAATGAAATCAGTACGGTTCTTATGGTGTAAACGAGTGTGGTAACTTTGTCAAGTGTTGTTACTCATCCTCCCTCCACCCAAGTGCTAGTACCAGTAGCTGTTTCAGTGACCAAATGTTTTATTTTTTTAACCCAAATGTGCATTTTTTTTTTTTTGCCTAACGTTTTAAAAACCACAACTGAGCTACTATGTTTTTGGGATGTATCCGCATAGTGATGGAAGCTCCACCCAAACTTGAAGCCACAGGGGCTGGTGACAACTCTGACTGGCATCCTTTTTGCTGCGTGGATGTGATCTGGTGACTTGGGCACAAATCCCATGCTAGTGCTTTCAAGGATCGCATTCTAGAGCGGTGCACAACCATGTGTCTGGAAACACAGGCAAAGCCTTTTCACACTTGTGTGCACCTGAGCGTGTAAGCATGCCCACTGATGCTTTAATAGACTCAAAACATTCTGGTTTCAGTGGAGCATAGCAGCTCATCAGGAATAGTTTGCAACTGCTTTTAAGGGAATCAAAGCACACTGTCTTAATTTTCACTGAACATCAGCTGCAGGCAGGCTGGCCAGCTTATTAACAGCAATTGGCTGCAAAGGGCTTTAAAAAGGAAGCAGTGCTCTGTGGACTGTAGATACACAGGGCTGTGGAGTCAACTGTTGCCTTTGAAAAAAAAACTTTAGTTTCTGGAGCTGCTGTAGTACAACATCTGTTACACTGCACCAAAGTAACATTTGGGAGGAGAAGAGTCCTAGAGGAGGGCATGGCTGTTGTAGAAATCATTGACATGTCAGTGGCTTTCACATCTTCAGTGCCACCCAGTGCAGGCTGGGTCACCAGTGGGGTTTAAGGAAGCTTTCTTGCAGAGCACTTTCATGCCTGCCCTGTAAGGACACGAGGTGGGGACAGCATGGATCTATCTAAGTGAGTCAGGTTTAATTATCCCAAACATAAGAAGGATATGGAACTGTTGGAATGGGTCCAGAGGAGGGCTACAAAGATGATCAGAGAGCACCTCTGCTTTGAGGACAGGCTGAGAGAGTTGGGGTTATTCAGCCTGGAGGAGAGAAGGCTCCAGGGAGACCTTATAGCGACCTTCCAGTACCTGAAAGGGGCTACAGGAAAGTTGGGGAGGGCCTTTTTACAAGGGCATGGAGTGATAGCACGAGGGGGAATGGCTTTAAATTGGAAGGGGAAAGATTTAGATTAAACATTAGAAAGAAACTCTTCACTTTGAGGGGGGTGAGGCCCTGGCACAGGTTGCCCAGGGAAGCTGTGGCTGCCCCATCCCTGGAGGTGTTCAAGGCCAGGTTGGATGGGGCCTTGGGCAGCCTGGTCTGGGGGGAGGTGTCCCTGTCCGTGGCAGGTGGGTTGGAACTGGATGATCTTTAAGGTCCCTTCCAACCCAAACCATCCCATGGTTCTGTGAATTCATTTCCTTCCCCTTTTCCTTATACAAATACTTGGCCACGCAGGGAAAAGCTGCCTTTCCTACACGTGGGAGGCGTTTTTACCTAAGCAGCCCCGCCTGCTCCTGAAGGAGGGCGGTGGGGACCGACCCGCCGACAAGGCGGAGGGTGGAAGCACCTTCTCCCGCAGCAGGCGGTGACCCGGGATGGAGGACGCGGGGGGGCCGGCATGTGTCGGGCTGTTCTTAGAGCCGCCCCAGCAGGTGTCGCCCTCCCCTCCTCCATGCGAGGGCGGCGGGCGGAGGGCGAGGGGTATCGTCTGCTCCGGGGAGGATTGTTCCGTGTCTAGACAAATTCATAACTGGGGGAGACGGAGAGAAATACTAAAGTAACTCTTCGCCGACAGGAGGGCTACAAAGGCGGTCAGGGGGCTGGAGCACCTCCCATACGAGGACAGGCTGAGAGAGTCGGGGTTGTTCAGCCTGGAGAAGAGAAGGCTCCGTGGAGATCTTATAGTGACCTCCCAGTAGCTGAAAGGGCTACAGGAACGCTGGGGAGGGACTGTTTACAAAGGGCGTGGAGTGATAGGGTGAGGGGGAACGGGTATAAACTGGAGAAGGGCACATTTAGAATAGACATAAGGAAGAATTTCTTCCTGCTGAGGGTGGTGAGGCACTGGAACAGGTTGCCCAGGGAAGCTGTGGCTGCCCCATCCCTGGAGGTGTTCAAGGCCAGGTTGGATGGGGCTTTGAGAAACCTGATTTAGTGGGAGGTGTCCCTGCCCATGGCAGGGGGGTTGGAGCTGGATGATCTTCAAGGTCCCTTCCAACCCAAACTATTCTATGATTCTGTGATTACTTCTAGTCTCCTAGCACCCTCACCACCCCAGTGGGATGCTCGGATGCATGTGTGGAGCCACAGGAGGATGGATGGGGCTGTGCGTATTCTGCTTCTGCTGTGCCACAGGAGCCGGTGGCTGGAGCTGGAGAAATTTTCAGCTAAACACAATGGTGCCCTGGCATTTAGCAAGAGATGCACTGCAGAAATATAAATATTTCAAGCAAGCTTTTTTTTTTACCCTGGGGAAGCTTTGTAGATGGGGGAAGGTTTTAGATAAGGACCAGAGGTTGGGGACCAGATGCAGCTCCTTGTTCTTTCTGAATTAAGTCTCTACTCAGAAACAGAGCAGGAGCACCAAACTGAAATGCCAAAATTAAAAAAAAACCCAATAAAATTACAAATCCTATCAAAGTTTGTCGTAAAACTAGTTTGCTAGTTGTCATAAAAGCTGAAGTAAATACAGCTTGATTGTTTTATAGTTGGTTACATGCAGTGGGTATACACTTCATCATTTCTAACAAATACCGTAATATATGTATAAAACATCTAAGTTTCATTTTACTATTTGGATCCAAGGTATACAAGCATTGTTGAATGTTGCAGTCTCTTTTCTCAGTTTGCACTGTTTTTACAGTGACTGATTAGCACTCCGTTGTATTTCTTATGAATATCTCAATTTCCTAGAAATATCTGAGGTATTAAAGTGGCAAAACATCTGTTTTTCAGGCTTTTGATGATTTTGAACTCGATGGCAAACACAAATGCAAATGTGTAATGCACCATCTAATATAGGCCCTCTTTAGTTGATTCCTCCAGTATGATTTTGCAAAACGCTCTTCATTTCTGTGAACATTCATAGATAGGAGACTTTGCACTATTAACTCATGTTCTTATTAATTTCTTCCAAGACTAGAGGTTTTAACAAATTCTGGAGGACCCCTCACAATAAATTCCCATAGGATTATGAGGAAGCTGCTTCTCTGTGCTTTATAGTCGGCTCAGCTGCAAAATGGGAATAATGACATTTATGTATGAGAGGGGTCAAGACCAGTAGGTGCAAAATGTGGCAAACTCCAGACCTTTACGAACAGATGAATTGGCCTTATGCTGTTTGGAGAAATGGAATTAAACCCTCACCCTTTTGTGATGACTGATCCTGTTTCTCTGAAGCCTTTTGGAGTAGAACTGAAGTATTTCACACATACAGAAATCTACACAAAGACTGTCCAATCTTGTAAAGTGTCAGATGGAGCAAGCTCAGTAAATATGTGCAAGATTCCAAAAGCACTTTGGAAAATTCTTATTTTCATTCCACTGGTAACACTGAAATTTTCATATCCCTGCATAAAAGTGATTATAATGCATGAAGTTATTACTATATGGCATTTCTAAAGAATATTTCCTTCCTTTCAGTACTTCAAAAAGGAAGATTAACTTTATCTGTGCACACTAATTTTTACCACTGAAGAATTCAGCGTACACATTATGAACATCCTTTAATCAAAACGCCAATAAGAACATATGTGATCATGATAATATTATTTGGCTAACAGTAATTTCTACAGAGGTTGATTAAATAGATTCTTGCTGTTTCCACATGACTCTTATAATAAGAACAAGGGAGGTGATGATGATTTTCAGTTAAAAATACAGGGTTTTTTTAACTTACCAAGCTGCTTCTTTCAGCTACTCATAATTTGCATAGCTTTCAGGCAGAATTACTATGTTCTTGCTTGTAGACAAGCAAAAGAAATATCAGGAATCTTTCAGCAGATCATATCCACCATTTCAAAGTGAAACTGGTGCTGTCTATTAGAAACCACAGCCACAATGAAGAACATTTCCACTGCTCCTACCAAAACATAAATGCGCACATCTATCTTAGCAGTAGTTTAGCTGCATGCTGTAACTTGCCTTTTTTTGTGCGGTGCTTACTGAGTCCTGAAACTTTGAAAATAGCTTTAAAACTTAGGGCTACTTGCCTAGATCTTTCAATACCTTAGTATATGCAAGTAGTGTCAAGAGCACAGGACATACTATGCTTTAGTGCTGTCTCTGTACTTATTTTACCTGGGCATGGTTGACAAACTGCAAAAGAGAAGGAACAGATGTAGCTCTTTTAAAACATAGTGCCCATTTCTCATGAAATTTGATGTTGGTCTTCCTTCTGTAATATTTAGCTCTGATTTTCAAAGTCCAGAGAAATGCTTCTGTGCAATTTAAAGGTTACAGATTCTTTGAAACTCTGACATGTTTTCACAAACACTTTAGGAAAGCTGAGAGTCTTGCTGCTGCTGTACTCAATTAGAAGGACAAGAACAAATGTTAAGATGAAAGCTACCAAGTTCTGTTTCCCACTTGGTTATCATCCAGCCATACAAATATTTCCGTAACACAAAATAAACAGGCATCACTTTGGGTTGGGTATTAAAGCCACTTCACAGGAGGAAGAACTGAAGTTCAGGGAAGGATATGGATTTGCAGATACGGGTGAAGAAGGAATCAGCATCTAAAATAGGATGAAGCTCCACAATAAGCAAAGTTGTAACCCCAATATGTCAGCTGTTTCTTTACTTCCAGATGAATTATTTTATCAGTCTCTGCTTTCTTACTCAAAAATGGAAGGAGAAAAGAAGAAGCGATTTAAAGATAATAACACTCAGTTGTTTAACATAAAACTCTTGCTTTGCTTATTAGCTCTTGAATTTGTTGACTATATGAAGATGCCTAAGGAAGACTGTGGCGAATTGTAAGTTAATGCATTATATAATACAAAGTTCAAATGCAGTTAAGTTTCAGTACAGTCCATGTATTTTTCATATGTGTCTCTGTCCTCAAGTTTCAAAGAAATACACATGAGCCAAATTTGAAGAAATTTTTTTTGGAGCCTTCATACTGAGAAACTTATTCAACCTTTCCAGTGCCTTAGAAAACCATGCTTTTGAAAGTTTTTATGTAGGTTCCACTTGTATTGACATTATTAAAGTTGTTAATCATCGCTTTTCCTTCTGGTCTGAATTAGGTTGCTGCCCTCTCAGACCCTGCAGATTACTAACTGCTGAGCTAGAAAGTGATTCTCTTGAACATTTATCCTATTTCTTTGTTTTCCTTCTACTGTCTCTCCAGTGTCTCAAAAAATCTTTTTTAGCATACCGTTTCTGCAGGTCGACCTAGTTTGTCCATGGCCAGCAAAAGATGAAGCAGGAACACTGTAGTGAGAAACTTGGTTTTGGTCTGTCAGCCTGCTTCTTCTGAGTTATGCTATGTATTGAATATGTATGTGCCAGTTTAGTAGCTCCATGAAAGATTTGGTATCGTACGTTTCCTAGGAGACCTGTCATAACCTGTCCCTCCTTCATTTTGATTGTGCTGCATGTGTAATTTCATAAAAAAGCATTTATTCACAATGTAAATTTGGCTGAATCATTCTGCATATGTGAATCATTTATTCTTGAACAGAGTAACATTCAGTATTCAGTAACTTAAATATTATATAACCACTTCAAAACTTGCTATTTGAAGGAAAAAAGAAAACACAATTTTCTTCTGGCCTCTTTCCTTCATTTCCGTAGAAACCTTTTCAATTGTGATTCCACTTTGAAACACAAAAACATTTGCTCCATTTTATTCAACAGAGCTTTAGCTTGTGTTTATCAAAGGCATAGTGGAAAAAAAATAACCTTTTACTGCCTTTTGCTTCTGTTATCATTTAGAGCCAACACTGCTCTGAAAGAAGGACTCAAGTTATGTTGTGTCACATGCAGCATCAAAGCTGTTTACTAATTTTTCAGCATTTACAACACAAGAGCAATCCCACTGCTAGAAAGTTAGTATGTGTCACTGAGCCTTAAGAGGAATATTGGTGTGTGTGCCCAGCCTCTCTGCTGCTGTCAGCAACGTATGAGAAAGTAAATACTTGACATTATTTGCGTAGCATGGACTGTGTTTGCGCAGTCTGTGAATGCTTATGCTCAATCATTATCACTGTCACTGAATGCAGTAAGCAGGGAGCTTCATGGAGACAGTGGGATCCATTCTGCAAAACAAACTGCAGTGGCTGCTGTTCGCAGATGTACATAGTTGCAATTGCACGTTTGCACAGATGGGGATTTATATTAGGAAAAGAACAATCAGACAAAGTCCTAGACTGTGGAGGTCCTTGTCTGACATGAGACAGGAAAACTTTTTCAGTAGCACAAGCATGTTTCACTCACACAAGCAACAGTGACGTCTGAAGACAGTTTTTAGGGTAACAGCAGGAGGGATTTAAGTATCTGAGTGTTTAAGTATACCAGTCTCCATGACTTCTTCATACTTAATGGAAGTAGTAGTTTGACCATGTAACAAAAGGCTTTTTTTTTTCTTTGTTTGCCATTGTTTTACTTTGCTGTTATAGCTTATGAAAAGCGTGGTAAAGTAAAGGATACATTGCTGTTCCCTTCTAGATCTCTCTGAGTAGCTCCTACCCCAGCATGTACAAGGCCTCACGCCTTCATCTTTTTAGAGTTTTCTCACAGAGCAGCAACCTGTCAATCCATTGGGCGAACCTAGCAGGCTCTCCCCTGCTTCTGGTCACTGTTGTTCTTCTCTTGGACTAGCAAATTTGTGACTGAGTGTGAATAAAGAGGGCAATCTGTTTAAGCTAAACAGCTGTTTAGTTCTAACAACAGGGCAAGGTGTAACATTAGAGAAACAGCATATTAAATTTACCCCGTGTTTGTACATAGTTCATCTTTCTAATGGCCTGACTTTCCTCATCCCAGGGTTCCTAATAGGTCAACATTTCCCTGATTTCTAATATAGAAGAGTTTGATTTCTCAGTCTCAAGACATAATCCCTCTCATTTTCTTTCAAATGTACTTCTTCAAAAAATCTTGAATCCCTGAATTCCTGCTCTCCCTGCAAGGACTGCTTATGTCTTGGAAAAAAAAAATGCTCCAGTCTGTCTATTACAGGTTCTATTAAAAAGACAAAAAAGGCTCCTGCCTTATGTGTCCTATCTGTGGTGAAGAGGGTTACTCTAGCCCCATTTTCATTTTCCAGCCTGACTGTCCTGCTATTTCATAGTTCAGTATCTGTATACAGTGAAAAACACAGTAAGTTAGTACATAGGATCTGGGACTTAATCATGGGCAGCTCCACTTGTACTCTGCTTTGAGTCAACCAAAGTAAATGAGGAAAGCAAAATGAGATATTGTTGGTATTCACTCTTAAAAATAAATCAAAGTGGGGGAGGCATAAATACTTATGTAGAAGCAATTTGCAATTGCTTGGTCTGCGATCTGCCTCCCTGATTCCTTTCAAGCTTAGCGTGGGATTTAAAGTATCTAGGTGATTAAAGATCAAGCCTGTTTGAGACTTGAAAGGATTTTATGCATTTAAGTGCTCTCTGGCCACTTTGGGCTATCGTGTTGTGCTGTTATTTTCAGTTCCTACATGTAGAAGACTGGAATGCAACAGCTTCTATGAGTTAAATTGTATCTCTGCCATGGTACTGCTGGGCTCAGAAAAGCACTGGAGGCCAGATGCATGTCTAATATGGCTATGCTCAATGATCTTGAGAATAGGATGTGGTTTGATCCAAAGTGAGAGATATTAGCTTAATTTTCCATCTGTGAAAGAGTTCCACTGTTCTGTTTACATTACTTCTCTAAGCCTTCCTCAGCCTGAACACTTGGAAGACTTTGGAATGGGGTAATTCACCCTTTCCCTTCACAGGATATTTCTGTGCAAACTCTTGGGTCTCTGAGTGCCCCCTCTGTTCCCTCTTACATTACCTTTGCAGGCCTTGGCACTCTGCTAACTATTCTTCCTGGCCAAAAAGTTCTGGATGTGGCTCCCACCAGGGCCACTCAACATTGCTGTTGAGTCAACATTGCTGTTGAGTCAGGCGAAAGGCTGAATGCAAAACATGTGCTGCTCCCGCTCCTTGTTACACAAGCTATGCTGCCTGCCTTCCCACTGCCCAGCAGAGCTTGCAGTGCAGCTCTGATTTAATGAAAACATCTGACAAAAAAATAAATTGTCTGTTACCAACTTCAGACTTTGAAGATGTTCTTTAAGCTGTTCAGCTAGCCCAGAGTCCAGTTTAGTTGATCCTCTGCTGTTTCGGTAATACACTTTCTGCTCCTAGAGTCTGATCCAGTTTTGTGTGATCAATCTTGGGAGGCACTCCACGTGCTTAGCCCAGGGAAGTGATAAAGCTGTCACAAGCAGCCTTTGTGTAAGGAAAGGAGAACAAAGTTGTCGTCAAGCAACTTTGCAGGTTGCAGGGAAAAGACAAAGTGAAGGTGCCGAGGCTAGAAGGGGTCATGCAGAGTGGGTAGTGAGGGATGATGGTAGCAGAGGAAAAAAAATGCCATAGCTTTTTGAACCAAGCACATGAATGGTATCGATAGGAACAATGCAGAGAAGGGGAGAGGACTGTGCAAGGCGTGCAGACATGAAATTGAGAACACCTTGACTTCTACTGCTGTCTGTGTGACCATGGCAGAATCTTCTTGTGTCTGAACTATTCATCTACAATTTGGGAGCTTGTCTTATAGGGAGTGTTCATATTATTTTGGTATTTGCTAGGTTAGACATAAGAAAGAAATACTTAGTGAAACTGTATCTTCAGCAAAAGCCTCGGAAAATTTGAGATCTATGCTGGCAGACTCAGAGGTGCTGTCCTGTCATTAACAATATATTTTTTTCATGCAAAAGCAATTGATTGTACTTACTCTGTAGTGTCCTTTATCAACCTCAGTCATTTTAAAGGTATTATATATATTCATAGCTCAGATTCTGTTTCTGAACTTTGCAGCATTCTTGCTCTAAGCTCATAGGTAGAAGGAAAATCCTTAATATTTTCCATGGTGTCAGGTGGGGTAGACAATTTAAAATCAAAGCTTTCACTATGCCATTACTCCTGCCAACAACTCTGAATGCTGAATGAGCTAAATTTCATATTTAGGAATATTTAGGAGCCAAAATAAATATTTCTGCTGCTTACTGCTCAGTGTTAGTCTGATTCCACTCTAAGCTACAGTAAAGATGTTCCTGGAAAAAGAAATCATTGAATCATGGTCATCTTTCAGAAAATATTAGAAAGCTGGATGTATTCTGACCATCAGGGATACAAGATTTAAGTGAAAATAGATCAAAAAGGTTTCGTTAGTGTGCGCATATAGATGCTAATGTTCTGGGGAGTATTTATTTCAGCTGATGAGTTGCCTTACGATACAGACAATTAGTCTAGCTCCTTATGTAGGCTTTCTGTGTGGTCAGCAGAAGATCAACAGTTTCAGAAGGCACTTATTCTACTTCCCTTTGACATCTGTGCTGGGATCTGGTGAATTTCCCTGAAGTTTGTGTCTCCCTTTACTGTCTACAGAGGAAGCCTATATGATGAGCCAAGTCTGGACATCTAAGTGACTTAAGTGACTACAGTTATCTATGATAAATCCAGCTGGTACACTAAGTATATGTGCATATGCTGCACAGAAAGCTTGGAGAGCACAGAGAATGCAAAGTGGTGTGATGTGGTGTGGCACAGGATTTATGGTTGTACACAGCACACAGACAACTTCCTATCAATTGTGGCTTATCTAATAATTGTCCCATTTCTCAGCTTAGAAGCTTGCCTCCCAAAGCATAGGGATAACTCCTTAACCACATATGCAATCTCAGACATTGGTGACAGTTTTTTCATCTGCTGTGTGATGTAGAAAATTTATAAGTGCGTGTGCTTGGACATTGCCAGTCATGCCCCAGACTCATGCTAAATTACTGTTGGATATCACTGCATCTGTTTCAGAAAACCTGCTCTCAGAATGTCACAAAGTTCTCCACAGTCTGCAGTCTGCTAAAATGCTGGCTGCCTTTGCAGATACAAAGTCAGTTGCACATAATTCTGTGCTAGAGAAAAACTTCCTTCTGAAATGAAACCAAACCAAACCAAACCAAACTGATGAAAAATTAATCTTGTATCTATAAAAAGTCACAGTCTGAATTTCTTGCATCTCTGACTTTCTACAACCTAGAAAAAAGTGGTTGGTTCACTCAAAAGAGGTACGTAGCCCTTAAGAATTTAGGTGGTGGCAAATGCTATGTAGAACTCACGTGGTATCTAGCAGGCAAAGTGATTACTACCTAAAAAATCCCCAAACGTGTTCTTTCTTCTCTAGGCAATTTTCCTTGCAGATTTGTTTGATCTGCATTTATTTTGCAAGCCAAGGGTTTTGCATATGGCTGACTAAAAATAAAGGCATTTGTTGTACACTGTTGGGGAAAGAAAGAGGAAAGAAAGAACAGGTGTAGAGAGGGGAAATGGACTGCTTAAGTCTCCCCACAGCACAGGCTCCAGCATTTTTACCCTACTATTTCTTACATTGTATATTCGGCGATAAACTAAAATGATAGATCTCCTCACTAAGAGAGTAATATCCAAGCTATGTTATAGCTAGTCCTAGCCATTTGAATATAGCCTGGGTCCTCTGGGTTCCTCTTCCACTGTATTTTGTACTCTCCCTCAACATTTACTCTATATTGAACAATAGACAGTTTACCAGACAATACATGCAAGCTAAAAGAATAGGGGAAAAATGCTGAAGACGCAGGCAGTGTGGATTTTTTCCACACAACTGAGAGAAAGGGCATTGAGTTATCTGGTGGTTTTTTTTCTCACCAGAGATGAAGCAATATGACTGGTTTAGTATTTCATGTTTCAAAATGTCATCAGATCATGTTATCACATTTGAAATAATGTCAGGGTCATCAAGAGGTGCCAGCCCAAAGGTGGCAAAATGGTAAAGATTTGGTGAGACTGTTTTAATTTATGTAAAATAGGCACTTCCAAGGAAGGCTCAGGGGCAAGATTTAAAGATAAAGGAAAAACAGCAACATCAGCCTAAGAAATCCCCAAACAGTTAGAAATTAAGACAGAGACAGGAGTTTGAAGGAATGGCTAAGTTTCCTTCCACAGCACACCAAGCAGATAGCAAGGCACTGGTTTGTTTGTGTATAGATAATACTCTTCTCAGTGGCTCATTGTGGGGGGTATCTGGTGAGTCTATCCTACAAGTATCATCTCAGGGACAGCAACCTATGGTAACTCATTTATAATCATCACCCATTTATAAATAAAAGATCCAAGAGTTTGCTAAACAATGGAGATTCATTTAGAGCTCAGAAGAGCAATCCAGGGTGTGAGGTCGTTCTCACTTAGTGGCAGAGAGGAGAAAAATGTGGATTCACACATAGTGAAAAGTTCTGAAACTGCAGAAAATTCCCTTGCCTTAGTCTTCAGGTTTTGGAGGGACAACCTATATGTGGTGATCTCCCCTCTGCTGCCCCCCATCCATTTTGTCCAGAAAAGATCTGCACATTATAGGCTTCAAGTTTCATGTTTTGTTGTTTAGCCATGCTTGAATAGAATTTCCAGTTGTCCTGTAAAAGCTTTCTAACAATGGGCAAAATGTTCAGTATTTTTCTTTCTCCCACACATAACTCAGAAGTGTCTCAGTAGATTTCGTCATTCATTTTTTTTCAAATGTTCTCAAAAAAAAAAAGCCTTTGGTCAGATATAAACTATGGAAGACTTTGGCCAAAAAGACTAAGATTTTACGAAGTTAAGGGATTATCATGGAAATTTCTACATAACCTATGCTAAAATAGATATTAATGATGTCAACTATAGCATGTCAGTATCACAGATGTGGTTAGCAGCACTATCTGTCTCCCCCTGCTCTCCCCATAATAAAACCTTGCTTTTCGTTGCTTTATTAACTTTGTCAAACTTGAACAGTTTGGGCTGAAAATTTCCATGTCAGGTGCCTGCCCAAGGCTGATTATTTTGGAAAACTCAGTTCAGCCATTTCCAAAAATAAGACTAGAGGAAAATATGTTAGTTCTGACCATGTCTAAGAAGCTGTGGCAAATTTTTCCTTGAAAACCTCTAGAACTCCAGTGCCTTAAAGCATAAATGTAGCATTTTCTGGGGTGATGAGGCTGAAAGCAGAGCTAAAACTTTGTTAGTAATATAGCTTCTGTTGTTCCACTCAGCAATGAGCATTTATGGTCAAGTTATAAATCTCTAAGAAAGCACATTTTGCATGGCTCTGAAAAGACCTTCTTGAATATAACAGTTTAATATTCCCCAAATCTGTCTCTGTACAGGCCATTTTGCACTTTGGGGTTTGGCAAGACTTTCTTTGCAACTACAGATGTGTGCTATGTCTGATCTAAGTAAGGGCAAGGAAAACAGAGTTGACCCTGTATGGGGACAAGAGGAAAAGACTCAGAGCAAGACTTCAGTGAATGGACTAGTGAAGGAAGAGAAATTCTGCAGACCTGGCCCTAGATATAAACAAAATATTTGGGAGAGAAAAGTACATTTCCTCGTTGCTTATTTTGCCTGTGCCAAAGCCCTGAAAGGTTGACAGGCTTCTGAGGATGATGAAGGAGGAGATGGGATATGCAAGGCAGCATGTGCTTCACCTAAATCTCTAATCTCTCATTTTCTGCAGGAGCAGGATGTCCTGCTCTTCAGCACTCACTTTGGCAATTTGTCATGAGTCACAGTTTTTTCTTCTTAGGCCAGCCCTGAACAAGCACCAGCATTATCCTTGGGGTGGCAACAGGCAGATTTTGTCAGGGCCCTGAGCATGCCTTCCTCTTTTCTGTGGGTTTGGCTGCTTGGCCTCATGATCTATGGGTACTGTGCTTTGCTAGTGGCATGTCCACAGCTGGTCTTGAGTCTAAGTGGAACTTGCTTTCCTCAGGAATTGCTTTTAAGCTGAGTGTTTTGCCCTTGGTTCTTGCTTGAGCTGCGCTGCAGCTATACCTGTGCCTGACCATGTCTCTTGCCCATCCACACCTGCAAACCTGACATCCTGTCTTGACTCAGACCTGTCTCATCACTATGGATTTGTCTAGCAGTCTGGGCTCTTGACAGAACCTGGCTACCATGACCAAATCTGTTCTTCTGTTTGGATGCTAGGGGACTGCATCCTTTCTTGGTGAGGGCACAACATCTGCTTACCTGTCTATCATTCCACCTCCTGGCTCTCCTTCCTTTCTGAAGCAGTACTGTTTTGAGAAGTCTTCTGATGGCTCTGAGCATCATGGAAGAAGTCAAGAGGAAATAGGACTTATGTAAACACATACAGGGAACATAGGCAGAGGCTGTGTTATGCAAAGGTTCTTTGAGAGCCTGAGGTGGTACTAAAGGTCTCATTATTCCTCTGCTGTCAACAACTAGCTGTGAAATATGAAACTCTTATGATATTCTTTTCCACCATGAAATAGAAATCCTGGCAGAAATGGGAATGCATCTTCTGCTGTGTGTTCTTGCCTATGGAAATGCAATCTCAGTAAATAAAACAAAAGATAGGAGGAAAAAGATGACCAAAAGGTGCAAAGACATGTGAAATCATCAACTTCAAGCCAGCTAAAAACAAATTATAATCCAGGCTTTCTGCCTCACATATGGATCACGCTGACATCAGTCAAAGATAAGAAAAGTATCGTCATCTGAAATATTTGCCATTTCCAGATGGCCTTTGACCTTTACATTGTCAGTTATTTTTTGATATGACAGACTGGCAGTCTGTCTTGGGAGGAATCAGAAGGGAAGGGTTTGGGGAGTGTCTTTACAAATGAGATTAGGATGCAGAACCATAGAAATACATGATTTTCATTGCTGGCTAACCCCTTTGGCTTGATTTGTCACTTCTTTACTGTAGTTTTACACCACTGTAGTCGTGGCAGTAACAGTTGCAAAGAACTGGAATTAAGTCTTGGCAGATCAGGAAGGAGTGTTCTGAATGTGGCTAAAATTAACTACATTTCTGAACACTTATCCTACTATCTTAGGGGTAAAATAGTATATTTTCATTAAAAAATTATCATGTTGGCACTTGCTTTACCATTGAAGTAGGTTTTTCATGTCCTGACCAAGAATGTAAAATGTCACTACTGTATGTCAGCATTCATAACCTTTATTTCAATTGAAACACTATACAGTGTTTATCTCTAATAAATATGAGTGGAGTGCCCAAGGCATTAGTGTCTGGAGTAAATTCTAATGTTGTGCATTCATACTGTAGTGCATGAAAGTAATTTGTTTCTGGCAGTATATTAGGTAATTATCTTATGCAGTAACGCCACTTTGACATAAAAAGGTAAAATCTTATTAATTAACCCAGAGCACTGTTTGTGTCAATAAGAGCATAACTGATTTTAAAAAAAAAACAGCACACCTCTGCTATATGCTATTGTCTGATCAACCAAGTTTGGCATTCAGATGGTCACTGCTTTTCTGAGTACTGGCAAAATGACTGCTTAGGCAGGTAGGATGTATTTGACAAAGTGTCTGTAAAAGAAATAAAACTAGAGAAGTGCAGCAGTTTACAGCAGGTGGTAACTTGGAATGTAGGAAGAAGAGAATATGAAGTTGTGTGGTGTGACATACACAGTTTATAAGTACAGATGTGGAGCATCTTTTCTAATGGGAACACTAAGAAAGATCCACAGCACAGCGGATCACAAATGTTTGCCAGTGATACCTTTTTTTCAACTTACTGTTATGTGTTTATTTTATGTGTACTAGCAAAACTACTTCAGGAATTTGTTTTTAAAATTGTATTTGCAACTTAAAATAAAAATATTAAGAAATAAATAGAATAGTAGTGAAATTAAAATTCAGAATTTGCTTGGAGTTGGTACTTATCTAGATTTTGAACTATGTACATTTGGAACACTTAATTTGGAGATAAACTCCCCCCCAATCATGAAGCCCCTTCCCTCTGGGAAAATTCAACTTTAATTCCATAGTGTCTGGCTGAGGCCCAGACCTATAGTACAGCGTTTGCCTGCAAGCATGAGGAGAGAAGACCACAAGTGAGATCCTGTTTTTTTCCACCAGAGATATCTGGGGTAATCCAGGTGCAATAGGAAGAACCATGAATGTACAGCTGCATGGCTAAGTGAACAATAGGGTTCATAGTCTCCAGAATGCTGAAAAAAAGAAGAGGGCAGTCTATTGAAAGTTCTCTCTGCTTTCATACTACTGAAATTACATAACATTTAATAATCCCTTCTTTATTTTCAGACTAATTTGTTAGGTCCAGGAATTATTATTTCTTCTTGGCAATAGCAAATCCATCATTCTCTAATTTCCCCACCTTGGAAACTGCATTTTTTATTTTATAGTTGGCATCATCCTCAAAAGAAAACAAACAAGCTGCTAGTCAGTGAAAGAAAGGAAAAGAAACATTGAAGAAAGGAAAGGAAAAAATCTTCAAATTATGTTTAGCCCCATCTGGCCCTAGAAAAACATGGAAATGGGTGATCGAGTACAGTTTCCAGGATGGGCTGCTTTTCAAGGGAAACAAAATCTGGATATTTCTATGTCTAGACCACAGAACAAAAATGCTTTGGTGCTAATTAACCCATCAAAAGCTTACAAATCCTGAGTGGTGCTCAGGAACATATGTAGGGAAGTTGGCAGATCTAAGCTGCCAAAGGAAGTGTGGGAGGGTGCAGTCTGGGAGTCAGGAGAGCTGGGTTCTTCTACTGCTTACTCTACCTCTGGCTTACCCTTTGTTTTCAGGTGTGTCAATAGCTCAGCTTATCTCTGCCTCATTTTTTAAAGTGAGGTTGTGACATTACTCTCCCTCAAAGAAGTTTCTCATATCATAGAATGATAGAGTGGTTTAGGTTGGAAGGGAGATCCTTAAAGATCATCTGGTTCCACACCCCTTCTGCTATGGGCAGGGACACCTCCTGCTGGATCAGGTTGCTCAAAGCCTCACCCAACCTGTCCTTAAACACCTCCAGGGATGAGGCTAACATGATTTCTCTGGGCAACCTGTGCCTGTGCCTCACCACCCTCACAGGAAAAAATTTCTTCCTAATATCTAATCGAAATCTCCCCTCTTTCAGCTTAAACCCATTACCCCTTGTCCTATCCCTGCACTCCCTAATGAAGAGCCCCTGCCCATCTTTCATTTAGGCCTCCTTTCAGTACTGGAAGTGTGTTATAAGGTCTCCCTGGAGCCTTCTCTTGTCCAGGCTGAACAACACCAACTCTCTCAGCTTCTCTTCATATGGGAGGTGCTCCAGCCCTCCAATCATCTTTGTGGCCCTCTGGACTTGCTTTAACAGATCCGTGTCCTTCCTGTGATAAGGACTCCAGAACTGCAGTAGTCCAGGTGAGATCTTCACAAGAGCAGAGCAGACGGGGGAGAGTTACCTCCCTTGGCCTGCTGGTCACATTTCTTTTGGTGCAGCCCAGGATATGTTTGGCTTTCTGGGCTGCAAGTGCTCATTGCCAGCTCATATTGAGAAAATAAAAATGCTATGAAGCAAATGCTAAGTCTTGCTCTTGTACGTGGTGTGTAATTTATCTGGCCATTGTCTAAACTGAAACCACAATCTGTAAGGTTGTATGCTATAGTCAGACATTAAACAGTCAGTGTTTACTCCTTCAGTGTTGGTTTAGAGGGATGTGCTGGTATTAGCCCCTCAGAATCATACTAATTATGCTTTAGGCTGATTTTTTTAATGTATAAAGCATGTGTATCAAAAGTATGTCCTTAAAAAATAGGTTCAATATGGATAGAAATGAAAAAGTAGAAACATTATCTCTCCCAGGCAAGTGCTGGCTTTGATTATTCCCATGCTCCTCAGCCAGTCCCTGCAAGCACCTGCCATTATGTTCCTGCTGGTTGTGAAAAGAGTAGAAATCGTTCCCATGCAACTGCTTTTTGAGTTGAACGAATACCCACTAGAAGACAGAAAAAACCACATTAGCTGCATCAAATAGAAGTAAAATAAAAACCCAGGCCCTGGGTCTGGGAAATAAAGCAATTGTCTAATATGTGAGATTTTACCTTCTACTCCCTTGTCAGCTCCCTCTAATGCTTTGGCAACCCTCCCACTCCTCTGTTACTGCAGCTGCCAGCTTAGGCCTGGCTACACTAATTTTGCTGTCTGCATTACGCCCTTTCCTATTTGGAAACACATGTTCCTCATCTGTTTACGTGCCACCTTTTTCCTGGATTGGACTGAGCTTTCACAGTCTGAGGATTTCAAAAACTGTGAGGAAGGGAAGAGAAGTTGGTGAAGGCTTCTTTGGTGATTGCTAAAGGAAGCTCTGCGTTAGAGCTTCAAAACTTACATGTCCCTACAGGACAACTCTGAGGTGGCAGTGTTACCTGCCTGTCTGAGTTGGAGGGGAGAGGAGTAAGGGATAGGGAAATATGAATTAGAGCAGGTGGAAGCAAGAGCCAGAATACGTACAGTCTTTTTCAGACCTCACACAGATATCTACTTTCTGGAATCTGGCATTTCTTCCATGTTTCTAGACATTTAACACCAATAAGTAAGTTCAATGTGTTCTTTAGCATCTACCTAGACAATGTCTGGGTTGTCACCCACTGACTGGTAGCTTGAGAAGTGTCCAAATACAACTTCACAGTCCTTCCAGGTCATGATGACAGTTCAGTGGGAATGCTGGCTTAGATGTTTAAATAAATATTGATACTTTGACGTTCTAGATTTACCTGGTAGGATCTCCTGCCACGCTTCTCTCCACCTTTTTTTCCCTCTATATTTCCTCTTCTGATCTCTCTCCATCTTCCTAAAGTGTATTTTGATTCTTCATCCTGCATCATTTATGGTTGTATTTTCATTCATTTTCACTCAGGATGTTATCTCCCTTTCTTTACCTCTGCATCAACTCTTACCTATCTTTGTCACTGAATTGCAGAGCTGCGCTGAGTAACTGAGATTGAACAGGCCCGGAGATCTCTAGTCCAGTCTGTGAGTTCAAAGCAGGGTCATCTAGAAGAGGCTGTTTAGGGCCACGTCCAGTTGCGTTTTGAATGTAACCAAGATGTTTCTTACATCTAAATGGAACTTCCCATATTTCAGTTTGTGCCCATTGCATCTTGTTCTGTCAGTGTGTAGCACCAAGAAGAGTCTGGCTCTGTCTTTTTTGCTCCCTCCTCTCAGGTATTTATACGTATTGATAAGATCCCTCCTTTCTTTTATAAGCTCCTTCTTTTCCTTTTTTTTATTGCATTTGTTGTTTATCATACCAAATGTTAGATGGTAAGAGGGCCGCTGCAGTGTGGTGGAAAAGTCCTAAGATGTACTGGCTGACTACAAGATACGACTGCCTGGAATCATTAGACTGCCTGTGCTTGGGAGAGAAGTGCCCCAGTGCTGAGGAGTATTGTCAGTGGGGGGGAAACAGTATGAACATGGGCAGGACCTCTCTCGTGGACCTCTCTGACAGCGCTGACAGATTTGAACTCGGTATTCAGCTCAGTATTGGCTTGAAGCTGGTGAAAGGGAAGTGATGCCAGAAGAAAGTCTTCTCTGGAGAAAAGGACCTCTAGACAGAAAAGCAAATAGCTTAGAGGGGAATAGGGTCAGGCACCATCTTACTTCTCAGCTTAGAGGAGAATGGGGCACGGGCTGTTACTTACATAGAGTAGGTTACTGCAGCCATCTGGATGGTGGCAGAAATCTAAAGTTCATTTGAGGGACACAGAGAGAAGAGTATCCAGATCCTAGAAAATACTCCTGTGCTGACAAAAAAACTCAAGGGAGCTTTGATAACAGAACTTTGATAAAGAATTGGCATTATAGAGTGTGGAATTCATTGGTGCAACAAGGTTGTCAAACACCAAGCTGCAAAGTTCAGGTTTAGCTTAACATCTATAGCTATAACATATTTCAGTATTTCATTTTCTTTCTTCAAGCTAGTCTCCAGTCTTAAGATGTGAGTGTTATTTACCCTTTCCAAAGACTTTGTCAGTTCATAGGAGTGAAAACCTTTAAATCATACCCTGCTAACACTCATTCCAGGAGTGTGAACAAAGTGTGAACTCCAGAGGAGACGGTAATCAGGGTAGTCAAGTCAGCTGACCTTTTAAATCTGGTAAGCAGATTTTTAAAAACATGTTAAGATTTGATAATATGAAGAAAACTTGTTTGAATTTGGAGCTTTGCTCTGATTTATTTTAACTCCCGAGTCAAGTACAGCATGCCAGCGTAGTAAACTAAACCTACATAATGCCAGACTGTCAAATTAGTGATGATTTATAACCTGTGAGATTATAAAATTACAATTAAAGAAAATATAAACTTTGAGCAGTCCAGCTGTGAGTTCAGCTTTAGTCACTCAGGAAACTAAATTTTATCCTTATCATTCCAAAAGACTTTCTTGTCTAAATGGGAGACATTTATCTTAGATTAAGATTCAAGTGTGTAACTTCATAGTTGAAATTGGAAATATTTTGTTATTCTTTGTAGATAGCCTTTCCACTCTTCTCCAAATATAGTGTGTATGCATTGGTAGTATATAGATATTCCCAATGTAAACCCTCACAAAGGTAGATCTTCTGTCAAATGAAAATATTAACCTCAGCTTAGATTTCCTCTAGTGGGGATTGTGCTAACAACTGATTTTCAGTTCAATAGCTAAATATTTTAAAAGTCAGGTCTAACTTGAATTTTCTATTCCTACTCAATACAAACAAATCACAGGGGTTTTGTAGGTCAAATTAACGTTTTGGCATTTTAAAAGAGCAGATAAGTGGAGATGAATGACCAGACTTGAGGAATGTGGACAAAACTGGAGAGGAGGCTTTGGGGCTCTGAGATGAAAAAGTATTCTCCATTCCCTTTGGCTTTTTCTTTGCCTTTCATGAAAACAATGCATATTGTGGCATTCTGTAAAAGCTCAAATTAAAAGTTCTGTGTGCAGGAAAATATTTATTTTTTCCTGTTCTCCTCTAAAGTAGACAACATAAACAAACAAATAAACAAACAAAACAGGAAAGAAAACCAAGCTTCAGCCTAATATTTAAAATTTTCCTGTGAAATGAAAGGCAACTATTTCCTCATTCCTCCTGACTGGCTTTTTATAGTTTGAGTGGAAGTAAGATCCACCAAGCCACAATAGTCAGTACTAACTTCCGAATTATGTACAGAGAGCTAATACTTGATTTTGGGTTGTTTTGAAGAAGCCCATCATTTCCATAAAATACCCCATATTCTGTTGACTTATTCTTTCTTTTTTCTCTGAAAGAAATGTTTCAGTATGCTGTAGAATTATACAACATAATTCCTATTAATGTTTTGCACCATTATCTTGAAACATGGTGCCATATTTTATAAGAATATATCTCTTCTTGTCAAACACTTTAATATTAGGTAGTTGCAGTGAAATTAAGCAGGCTATGTTAAAAAAAGGTGAAATTATTTCATATGATGTTGAATAATATTGGTTTTTGCTCATGTAGGGTCACTCTGTTAACTAAGTAAAAAGGTGAGTGTTTTCTTTCACATAGCAATTCTGCTTATAAATCTGTTTTAGGGACATGTTTGAGTAGGTTTATAATTTCCTGAAAGATGAAAGCACATCACAGAAGAAATTGGAAAAGATAGATTAGAGGGTGTTTAAGTAGTTTGGTGAGTGGAATTCTGATTTGGTGATTTCTATTAATACCATTAGAAACAAATTTCATTAGAAGTAGAAACAGGCAGATTGCATGGAAAATATATTTTGAACATCTGTTTAAAAAAAAAATACAGAATTTTACAAAGAAGTCATCATGCCCCTGATTCCACCATGATTTGTATAAACCAAGAAATTTAGTGGGGAGTCTGCTGAACAACATCATCAACTGTGAACACGGACAGGCATCCAAATTCTCACCAAAAGTATTCAGATCCCACTTTCACACATTTGTTTGGAAGGGTTATCTGTTCAAGCAGTAAGGTGAAACTGTGTGACTTGGGAAACAGTCATATTAGGAGAAATGAAAATGTAAATCATTAATTATTTCAAATATGATGATCAGGTTACAGGTCAACTTAATTCATGACATTGAAGGTCTCTACAACCTGTGAACAGACGAAAAGTGCTAACTTAGTTGAATTCATAATCCGTTGTGAATAGTTAAAACATCTGAATAAGACCAACATTTGGCCTCATCTGTGTAGGCTGATAAAATCATGCTGGAAAACATTGTTGCTTACTTATTGTTTGTAAATATAGGTTGTTTGAGAAGTTCTGATTTTTCTCTCTCACACACCTCTCTAATGAGGTGTTGTAGTTACTTTGTGAACTATTGAAACTGAGTAGCCAATTTCTTAGCATTCCAGGACTATTTAGTACTTCTCCTGTTTTTTCTGAGTGATAATGTCTGTATTTCAGTTTTACTTGCAGCCCATCCTTGTACTGTATGAGTCATGTAAGTCACATTTACATCACTAATGGGGGGCCCATTTTACATTAAACAGTCTGCTGTTAACTTTTTTGAGTATCAAAATGCTATAAGGAGTGTGGTTTGTGTTTTTCACTTTTTTTGTTTTATAATGTTATTAATTTCCTTTGTGATGTCTGGCAGAAGTTTAGAGGTTCATGCTTTCAGTAGTGTGGTCCAGCCGTTTTGCATCTCACCATATGATGTCCAGCTGTTTCTTTTCCTTATCCTACTATTCACATACCCCATTCGTTTTCCCTTTGTGATGTAATACAGTGACATTTGTATTGTATGAGCAAAAAAATTGACCATGGCTGTGTAAAATCAACATGTTGGAGTTCACAGATAGCAACCCTGCTGTAGAATGCTTTTGAAATGAGCAAATGCTACAGTGGGATATCACTACACTGCACTGTTCAGGATCTTCTCCTTTCTGCTTGAACAGCAATCTCTGCCATTTTTTTCTGGATTTCTGATGGGTAAGGAGAGAAAGGCAGCATGCAGAGGGACTCAAAAGACTAAAGTCAAAATTATGTTTCCAGTCCTGATTCACTTGTAGTCTGTAAGGACCCTCACTGATGTTGCCACCACAGTTCCTGAGGTCTTCCTAGTGCAGCGTTGTGGAATCAGCTATATTAGGATAGTTCTCTAGTTGTAAAGGAAATTTTAAGCATCTGAATTTAGGTTTTGATTATAATATAAAAAAAGCAAAAATAAATGTTCACTTGTTGTAGAGAAATAAACACTGTAGAACAAATTCCCAGATGGTTATTTATCACTCAGATTGCTGAGTGAGTTATACATCAGTGGTTTGCATGGTCATTTCTGCCTTCAAAACATTTGCTTTGGAAAATCTTGCCCCATTGTGAAGCACAGAAAAGCACATGTCCCTGTTCCTCATTATTGCATATCCTTTGGCATTGCTGTGACATCGCTTGAGTGCCACAGTGTGGCTGGTGCCCTTCTGTCATGAAGGAAAATAGTTCTGGCTTCAAATCACGTGTTTTCTCAGTGGTCAAACTACTCTTTCTCTCTCACTTCTCTATTGTAGTTGTTGTTTGGGCTTTCTTCATAACATCTCAGTAACACTGATATCCTCTGCAAAACCAAGAATGAGGTCCTGGCCTGCTTGAAGCAGCTAGAAGTTTTGCTTAGATATCAAAGGATGCATAAAAGGATATTTTCCCGCAGGGAGAAGTCCTGATAATGTGCAATTATTTTTGTTCCTGTTATGACTGTAGGGCAAGATTCTTTCTGGGTCTCCTGTGGGACTGAGATAATTCAATGGAAAAAGCAAAGAAGAATTATGATGTTTTTTAAAAAATGTCCTGTTAATGTTGAAGAGGCAAAAATAGGTGTGTGATCAAGCTGAGGAGATTTATGCTTGAGTTATCAGGGCTTCTGAAGAAAGGACACTGATGTCTGATAGCTCCACGTAATCTCACAGAGTCTGTGGGTCTGACAAAGACACATGTAACATTTTGCTACTCTTGTGATGCAATGCGATATTTCTGGTTTTCTGCAACCTGCCACACCTCTTATATCCTCTGCAGAATTTTTGGTAAGCTGAGTTATTAGAAATGCCAAGCTGACTGGCTGTGAAGCTGACCTGAATCAGAAAGACATGTTTTCTTGAATTCTTTGTGGGGCATTACTGAACTCTTGTGTATAAAATCTCCATGATTGCTATTTCTAGGTCTGCTAGGGCTTCCATGGAGTATTGTAACAAAATGGACCCCAGACACAAAGTATCTGTCACAACTGGATTTTTTTTTAAATCTTGAAGACCTTTATGAGTGTTTATTTGTTGTTTTAATTTGGATTTTATTTAGTTCTGGGCTTTTTTAAACTTCCAATAGGATTTATAGCTCTTATTTCCAAAATCCAAACTACACCTTATCCTGATTTTCAAGGTAAAAACCATATAATACAACAATTATAAGAAAATAAATTCATAATAAAAATAACAAAAGCCAAGTACTCTTAATACTCTTTGACTTACAAAAATATGTAAAAAACACATTTATCTTTATGTAACTATACTTAAATGTGGCAGATGTGCAGGGAGTGGTAATGGTATCTTGTCTGACTCTGACTAAACAGTTCACTTCATTTGGACATGGAATAAATGAAAACACTTTTGGCCCAAGATGAAAATGGGTAGAACGCTGACTGATCTGTTGCCTCTCCTGAAACAGGATGTTACTAATAAAAACCAACAGTAAGAATTACTCAACATTGCAAATTCACAAATATGGGTTGGATAATCTTAGTTCCCATTAAAATGTGCCCTTGACATCATAACACATTCATTGGAATTCACTGGTAAATAACATACTTGGATGTGATTAAGCAAGCCTACAGGAATGTCAGTCTACCTTTCATCATATTTTAGGTTTTCCATAATAACATTTTGGCAAGTAAACTTGATTTTTGTCTCCATAATTAATGCACTTTGAGATGATTAAAGGCAGACCAAAATCTCTGATGGGAGTAGTCAAACTTCCCCTGTTTAACTGGCTGGCTCTGTAACACATCGAGGAGAGCTCCCAGGTCCAGGCTTTCTGTGTTCTGGTGTGGACTCACAGCAGAGATCTTAACAATCATGGCTTATGCTTACTTCTAGAGTTTACTTTGATGGCCATTTTGATGATATCCAATGCTGAGCCTATATGACTGTTTTTATTCACCTTTTCAGCAGAGTTTGCCAATCATAGCAAAATAAATGTCTGAATATTCAGAAAGGTCAATAAATCTTCCTAGAGATTCTAGGTGTATCATGGGCACATGTTCCTAAAAGGAGTGCATTTGGACTCTTAAATGATGTCTGCTTTTGCAACAGAACAAAGGAAAAGTATTGCAGAAAAGAGCTGTTACTTGAGAGGCCAACAGCAGGGAAGTTCTGGTGGGCAGACCAGCAACTGCCATTAACCACACAGAACCTGATGAACAAAAGCAACAAGCAATACACTAAGAGAGAAGGATGCAGAGATGCTAAGAGAAAAGGGTGCAGAGACACTCACGGATCTGTAACTCACAAAACCAGTTCAGCACACATTCTAGGCTGACATTCAGGCCAGCTTATTGTGTTCAAAACTTTTCCTCTCTCTTTATCCATGCTTTTGTAGGGTTGCATTCAGAACCACCAGTACAAACAGATGGTTAAGGTAATAAAATAACTTGGAGTAAGCTCATCCTGCAAAGGAACTGCTGATGCTTAGTCTCTGAGAGTGTTGAGAGAACAGAAAATTGGTGGGATGATGGGTTGGAGGAAGATACAGGATGCCTGTTGAGTATAGTGCTTCCTATTCAAGTTCTCAGCTGGATGCCATGTCAGGAATGTACTTTTTCATTTGGCCAGGAGAGTCAGTCCTTTTTAATTCTGCAAGTGGTTGTTGGCATGTGAACCTGAAATTGAAAGAAAGAAAATGGGAGAAGCCAAGTACTTCATGTAAGATTCAAAAAATAGTGTTAGAGACACGTACCACATTATAGAGTTACAATATTTTTGCGGTATTCTTACAATACAATAGAGAAAAGTAACTGGCCCACACAGTTAACAGATCTGTATCTGTTGTTGGGATTTGGTGCAAGAAGTACAGTCACCCATCAATGACCTGATTCTACTTCTGTTGAAGTCATATGGAGCTTTGCCAATGGCTATAGTAGGTGAAAGAACAGGATCTGGGAGCCTATAGGTGAGGAAAAGCCAGCATTTGAAAAATTTCCTCAGCATCTTACTGGATAGGTGCCACTGTTTGAAGGGCAGTGGGTGGCCCAAAGAGGTGTTTCAGAGAGAGGAGATAAAGTGGATTCAAATAATTTGGGGAAAAATAGCTTATATAAGAGGAGAGACTAGGCTTTTGAGGGTGTTGCAGATAGGAATTTACAAAACTTTGATTTATAAGCAATTTAGAATTTATTAAGATAAGATTGCCAACTTTCTATTAACACTTAGTTATCAATTGATTAGCAAAGTGATGAAAAATGATTCAATGTATGTGAGATAATCAAACTGATCAGCAACTTAATAAAATTTGAAAATAATGAGATTCACTCCTATTTACTACAGGGTGTAAAAAGCACATATGCAAGCACAATGATACAGAGATATAAATGTACACAAAGATATGAGGCATAAGGGGCACAACTCCAAGGAAGGACATTGTATGTCTGATCTTTTTATTGACTAGTGAGAGCGGAAGGGCCCATTGTGTGAGAAAAAAAATCCAATAACGAAGTCTAGATGTGAATTCTAAGTGTGTGGTTTCACAAAGTGTTGGTATCAGCAAGACACGACAAACAAATGCAAACGTATTTGGATGGCTAATTGATGTTTATGGCTGTTGGCCCAGAGGATCCAGACCTGAAATGAGGGTATAGGAAGAAGATGCCTTGGAGACAGGAAAAGCACATTTGTTTATACATCCTTGTTTTAAGAAAAATAACTTTCAGTCCTTGTAGACTGTTAAGTTAGCTGACATTGCTCCTTGGTCTCTTGTTAAATCCTTCCAGGAGGGCTGAATATTAGTCCTTTGCATAGCCCTGGCTTCTATCTCAGTACTGACAAATCGCTAAATCAGTTTCCTTGCTGTCATTCCCAGGACCATGTGCAAGAGCTGTGTCAAGAATTTGGAAAACTGACATCTTATAATCCTTCCTGCTCAGTGGAAAGCAATGCTGTGGCTATCATCCTGAGGAAGGGGCACAGTCAGGGAAGGGGCTTGTGAGAACAGTTAGCACACAAACTAGGAACAAAATGGGATAATGAGCTTGACTATTCAGACATGTTGATTGATTTGCATTGGGTGGCTTGCTAAGAACATCAAAAAGAATGATATATCAATTTGGGATATTTTTCTTTCTACTCGCAAATGAGAATTGCCAAAAAAGATAGGTAGCTCAGGAATTTCTCAAGGCCACAATACATTTTTCTTATCTGTGATCCATAAAGACATCAGAAAGATGCCTGCTGCATACACAAACTATGGTTTCACTAGTCTCCACATAGTAGTTGAGGCACTATAGATAAGGACAGAGATAGTCTTGTCTTTGCAGCACTGCTGTAACCATAAAAAAAAAAAAAAAGCACTATATTAATTTCAGATCCTACACAAGAAATCCTGGTATGCGTGTAGGTTGTTTATCTTAACTGCTATTGCCTTCTTACCTTGATAAAAACGAGCAGTTGACTACAAATATAGACACCAACATACTTGAATCTACCCAATATCTTCATGATGGGCATGGCTATAGGTGTGTAGGACAACACATGCACTCAGAGAGACTGACTCCTGGAGTACCAGCATTAGGCATATGGAAAGAGACCTGAAGGTGTTGAGTATAACAGTGGTAGCCTTTGAGAAAGCAGAAAGACAGAGGTATTTGTATAGTGTTGAAGTGTTATATTGGCAGGCTGTAGTCGCGCAGATTTGGATTCCAGCTCTGCCACTCTCCTCTCTGAATGCTTAGAAACACAATTCTACACTTACATCTCATTTTTTAGAATACATAAAAACATCGTTTTGTTTCTGCCACCTTTACAGTTCTGGTTTGGGGATCCTGAGAAAAGTGCATACACGTTAATATGCTTCATTTTGAGGTGGGGCTGAAACCACTGTTTTCATGGTCAATGCGGTTAAAAAACCCAAACCCAATATCTTCAGACATGCAGTGAATTAGAGTGCAGAGGCCAATATCATAGCTTGAATCCTTTATGATTTTATCCAGGGTTCAGATGGAAAGATTAAGATCTGAAATCTAACTGCTACACTTTTCCGATCATTCCCTCATTTCTTTCAATGTGTTTGGTTGATTTCATGTTATGTACGTCCACTGGTAAGGATTCAAGAGAAGCTAGTCAAAAGACAGAACAGGCACTGGTGCTGCATTAGCTTTCCTGGATTAAACTAGTTGGACATAGCAATATATATTACCACTTGCAACAGGAGAGGTCAGAGCACAGGATATAAAATTTATAGTCTTTATGGAAATACTATATAAGGCCACAAAGCTATGCACTAAAAGCAGGAACTCCTTATTCACCTTTTATATCCCGTTTCAGCATTCACAGAGAGGTATACATTGGAGATTTATGTACCAGATGAGCTAAATGAAGTGACAATCTAATATGTCTGAATGACCTCATGCCTTTCATAAAACTGGAGGATCATCAAAGACCTCTCTCTATATCATCCCGTTATATTTATCTGTCAAGAAGCTTTGCTAATATGTTCATCCATTTTGTAATGGAAAATCGGTTTGTATGTGGTAAAGAACTTGTGATTTCTTCTTACTGAATTTTAAATACTCAGAATAAAAAGTTATGCACCTCATGTAAAAGCTAGGTCTCAACCTCTGTTGGGTAGCTAAGCATAAGAAAAAAATTGGAAGAAAGAGAGACATTTTCAACTGCTGTCTCCTTTTGGGATCCTTCCAGCAAACAGACATTTAAACATGTCTATAAACCTACCGTCTCAGAAGACATATCAACACCAAATGCGTTTCAGCCTCTTTTACAACCTGATAATTGTATGTGCATTTGTAGGGACTTACGAAACTCTATTTCAAGTTGTAGTCACTGTTTTATACTGCTTAATGGCTTTTCCGATTTGCCCTGGTTAAATCTGATATTAGTGCTGTGTGTGAACTGCAAATGGGAATATACAGATTTCACACTCTATACAGCTTGTTAAAGAGCACCTGTTTGCAATACTTACTGCAGTGTGGAAAAGTCCTATCTTACACCCAAATATAAGGGAAACGCTTTTGCTGTGAAGTCCCTCAGCTCTCTAGGTTTAGATGCACAAAGAGGCCACACAGCTAAGATGACACTGAACATGAGAAATGTTCTTTGTTCTTTACAAACATACCTCCTTCTGGAAAGCTGTCTGTTCCAGGGAGGATAACAGAGCTTTTGTGATTTTGCCCGCAAGTTTACCATACTACTTAAACCTCAGTGGCTGCCTAAGGAGTATGTCCACCAAAGTTACTGATGTGCAGGTATACACACTGGTCAGAAAGAAGTGCTGAGAGAGTGAAGGTCACACCCTGCCATGCTTGATGTCCTGTACCAAGCACATACTCAGTTCAGCTGGCACAGAAGTGGCTGCACAGCCAGCCAGCCCATGTCATCAGACCAGAACTGATCTGACTTCTGCAAGGAGACCCAAATTAGCACCCGAAACCTGGTGAGATCAGATTGTATGAATGATTTTAGGCTTCTCTCAGTTTAGTTCTCTTGCTTTCTGTAAAAGATCCAGCAATATAAACAAGATTGAAGCAGAAATAACCCACAATCTGGAGCTTGCATTTTTTAACACAGGCAAATTTAAGTGCTTTTGACTTCTGTAGCTGCACCAGGTGTTCTGCGAATGGTACAGAGGGCAATGCCAGACTGAGAATCACTGGCAGCTGCTCTCTTGTTAATGGCTCCTTCTGTGTATCTACATATGAGGAACTGTGCTGTAAACAGCATTCCTTTTAAAGAGTAATTCTCTTTACACCAGCTTTACACATACCTTTATGTACATGCAGTTTCACACACAGAACACAAGGTGGATTAAAAAAATGTTAAGGATATAGCTTAAAAAAAATCTTATTATTATCAAAAAATGCTAATGAAAGCCATCCAGATTAATCAGATTGTCATCTATGGTAGAATAAGAGAATAATTCCAAAATTTTGAAATAAAAGTTTAATATTCTTTTAACTCACAGTGGCAACATATTTGGAAATATAATTGATTATTTTAAAAAATAAAATCTTGGAAACAAAGCTGCCAGTGCTTCAGGTCTTGAGGGATTTTTTTCACCCCAGTTTGTTTTGTTTCCTGCAATCCATAAAAAATTGGGTTTTGCAATTGTGGTTAGTATTTCCAAAGATTAATATTCTTCCAAAACTCTTTCAGGAACAATGGAAACTGACAGCAGCATGCTCAGGATACAGCAGCTTGGTATGTTAAAATTAGTTAATATTGATAAGACCTAGTTGTCCACAAAATGAAAGGCAAATTACATTTCATCTAGTCTGGTGTGTACTTTTTAAAATAGTGGAACTAAGAACATAAATTTTAAGATAGAAAGGCACGATTTTATTTTAAAAATAAAATGTTAGAATGCTTTATCTCAATAGGAATGTAAACTGTTAATTTTGCCTTGTGTGAAAAGCTTTCTTGCAAAGCACTGTGGTAAGGGTGGATGTCTAGCTTTTGTGATATGCTACCATTTATTAGTTTTGAACAACTGCTTTCAGCACACTGATTTCTTGATCCTTTACTATAGAGATTTTAGTGCAGTTTACACTGTCTCTAAGTTTCCTTTTCCCCTTTTGCAGACTTCAGAGAAGCAGATCTGTGACTCTAAGTTTACAGTCTGAAAATAAAGAGATATAAAGAGTAATATTCATTACACTACTCGACTGAACGTGCCCAGTATTGAAACAAGAATTTATGTAGTCTCCCTGAAGACACTCTGATAAGACAGTAATGCAAGTACTGAAAATAACAGAATGGTATAATGATCTAAACTGTAGTCTCATGTACCCTGTCTTTTTATCTGACCCCTACTTTTTGGTGAGGATTTTGGAGGCATGCATCCACTACATTTCCAGTGGAGATCTACACAAACAGAGTATCCAACCATGTGTACATTGTCTTTGGTTCACATATAAAGCATATGAAGTTGAACTCATTGTTTTTGTTGCCTGGGTAACTTCCACGTGTATTTTGTTCTGTGGGGTCTGAAAGAAGGAGTTGCTGAGGGAAAACTAGAGGCTATATGGTGTAATTATGTCTTACAAGGTCATATTGCAAAAAAATTATATATGCCAAACAGCAAGTTCCTTGAAACCATGCTTGGCTTCAAGCACATGAGTAGTTTTTCCTACAAAGTGACTAATGTCTGGTCTTACATGAGAGGGAAAAAAGCCCCAAAACACAGACCCCAAATTAGTAGCTAAATTTTGCTTTTTACTTAAATATATGCCAAGCCTTCTAACTGTACCCCACCTTCAGTATTTGGCTGAAAACACTGATGAACACTGTGAGTAGGAAGTTTCATGCCAAGCAAGGCAGCCGCAGCTTAGAGTAAAAAGGAACTTTAGAATGGGATAAGTGAAAACAGACACTAATACTGTTTCAGTCTCTGCTTCAGAGCCGTGTGGTTCTCCAGGAATTGTAAAAAAGATGCTATATATGACCTTACTGTAAATCCAAGTACTGTGATTAAATGAGTAACAACTTCAATATTTTTTTTTCCCATGAGGATGAAAAAGAATCTTATAAAAAAGAAACTTCACACACTTGGTAAGGTGAGGGGAAAGCCTGTCGCTTGACTATAATTAAGAAGACCTTCTACTGGACTTCATAATGACTGTGATTTTTGCTTTTGTAATGAATTAAGTAAGAGGAAACTTGATTTGGATTTTCCAAGTTGCACTGCCAGAGGCTTATGACAAAAACATACTTTCAGGAACCCATTTGAATGAAATATATTCCACTGGATCTGTAGGATTTCCATGCTCTGACAGAGTGACTGGCATTTGTTGAATAAATTAGTGTTGACTCTTCCCTGGTCCAACAGGGAAATCTATTTGTAGATCCCATCCTAGGGGATTTAGTGCTTACCTATGAGATGCAGACAAACACCTGGATGCCAGCACAAATTAACAAAAGAGCACAGTTTACACAGGAAGATAAATTTACCCTTCTTATTTTAAATTACTTTCCCAGCCAAATAGAGCATAGAAATAGCAAGATTTAATCAATACAGAAGAATAGCAAGAAACACGTGTTAGTGGGCACAAGGGTCTATATTACCTATTTATTGTGAGACTTGTCTTGGCACATGTATTTCCCCTGACATAGATTCTAAGTTTTGTTCGTCCAGCCTGGAAGCAGACACACATGGTATTATTAGGCACGTGGAGTAAGAAGAGAAGTAATTTCATTGTCCTAAAATGCGAACTTTTCTTTCCTTTCTTTACCTAAGGTGACAGTCCTTTCCTTCATATTTTGGGTAAGAGAGAGAGTTTCATTTTAGTTTCATTCTAGTTTCATTCTCTACTGCAAGATTCACTCATATTATCAAAGGACGTATCTCATGCTCTGGTACCATGTAGCAGATCAGTGCTGCAGTTTTTCAGGAACCCCTCTCCACAATAGATTACTGGCATTTGATAGTAGCCAAGTGCTGCTCATGTAACTCAAGTAAGAATTATTCCTTTGAACAACTTTAACTGAGACCAATAGCTTCTTACTGGCTTTTTCTTACTGATCTGTTTTTTAATATATCTGCTTTAGTGTAGTGAGAGAAATGATAGAGCCTTGGTTAAAGTGGCTGCCCTGTGAGTTAACTACTTTAATAATTTTCAAGCATAGGATTTAGGGATTCACTGTTTTCTTCAGAGGTTTGGGTCAGTGAAGTTTTGCCATTCCAGGGTAGCCATATGATGCATAGAGACTACTTCATTTTTGTTCCTGCTGACTCCCTCTGTAAACAAGAAGTTCTGTGATAGCTTCAGAGGGAGAAATCAAGTTTCCGAGATGACCCCTCACCACACACAATATGTAGGGAGTGTTTCAGTCCTAAGAATGAAGAGCATCTACCCACTGGTTTAATTCCCCAGTACCAGTTAGTTGGCTATGTGTCCCACTGCTTAGGCTAATCTGCTGCATACCAGAACAAAGGCTGTTAGAAATAAAATAGATTTTATCTGGAACAGTCCTTTAACACTGGGTTTTTCTTAAAGTGGGTCACCATTCTCTGTGAATGGACAGGACACTCAGTAGATTTCTTTAATGTCAGTATGTCCCATTTGTTTTTCCTCTTCAGCTGCTACATGATGGAGTGATTCTTTGGGTTGGTCCCTTTTGGATGATCCTTCAGCTGCGTTCAGGTTTCCCATGGCATATGTTCTGGGCTCATATTTCTGTCTGCTTTAAATATTTTTATCTTCTTTTTGCATCAACAAAAAGATAAGGAAATATTTAGGCCTGATAGATACTGGAATTTGTTGCAAATGCATTCCACTTAATACCTAATGCATTTCTAAGCAATTTTTCTGTGAAGATTTTTAGTTGTCTGTATATCTGATAGATTCCTAGGTTGCATGCTCATCTGTTGAGATGGAAATCATGCTTGAGCTAGAGAGTCTACTTGCAGGTTTGCAATGGCAAAAAAAGATGCTTCTGAGCTCACAAACACAGCTGGTGTGTTGCCAATTTGTGGCAGTATTTTCTTCTTGACTGAAATTCTCACTTGTGCCGATTACTGCCAGCAATTAAAATCTGACTCATTCCTTGAATTCATTTGCTTTTTAAAGTAATGCTTGGCTTGGGATTTCTGAGGTTTTAATCAGAGTTGTCTTTATTTTGTCACTACTAATCTGTTTTTTTTTCTAAGTCTGGACAATCTTTTTCCTACTTGCATGTAAATAGAGCTTAGAAAGACCATATCATCCACAAGAAATGCATAGCGCATGGCTGTGATTCTTGTTATGTAGAGTCAATATATGTTTTTATATAGTCTTTTATTACATGCAAAGGTGTTAAACGCTTCCCTCTTAAATGCAAGGTTTCCTAAGAGATCCCTTTATAAGGCTCTATTTTCATTTGAATTAACTTTGCCAAATTTGAATTGTTTATACTGATATTTTCCATGTCTGTCTTAGCCTGATTTTTTTGTTTTAATGTTTCAGATTAAATGGTACAGATGTTTCCAAGAACAAGATTAAGGAAAATGGCATTGTTTTTCTGCATTGTTGATTTTTTTCATAAATCCATCAGGAATCTCTAGTCTTTCATTCTCTGGAGCAAAGATTTGAAGCATTAGAAGAGGAAAGCCATGAGGAGGAGATGCAGAAGAAATGAGATGGAAACAAGCCCTAAGGGATCAAACGGTCTGTTTAAACAATGCTCTCTTCTTGAATGTTATTTTGAACCCATGAATCCCAAGTGTTTCTTTTCCTTTGCTCTCTGCAATTAGTTTTGAGACATTTTGGAAAATTATTATTACTCTTTTCTATGGACATGCTGATGTCACTTGAGCACGCTTCATTCTGGCATTTCCTGTTTTGGTTTTTTTTAATGCTTTTGATTATAACTAACATGGATTTAACCTCTTCACTTTTGTATGGGTATGCATGTAGTTTATATCATAGAATCATAAAATCATAGAATCATAGAATCATAGAATGGTTTGGATTGGAGGGGACCATGAAGGTCACCTAGTACAACCCCCCTGCGGTAAGCAAGGACATCTTCAACTAGATCAGATTGCTCAGAGCCCCATCCAACCTTTCCACAAATGTTTCCAGGGAGGGGGCATCCATCTCCTCTGTGGGAAACTTCTTCCAGTGCTTCGCCACTCTCAGTGAAAAATATTTCTGCCTACTATCTAGTCTAAACTTCTTCTCTTCCACTTTAAAATTATTAATCCTTGTCCTATTGCTACAGGCCCTGCTAGAAAAGCTTTTCCCCATCTTTCTTATGAGGCCCCTTTAAGTACTGAAAGGCCTATCTCAGCTTCTTTTCATGAGCGAGGTGTTCCAGACCTTTGATCATTTTAGTGGCCCTCCTCCGACCCACTCCAACATATCTTTCCTGTGCTGAGGGCTCCAGAGCTGGATGCAGTATTCCAGGTGTGGTCTCACCAGAGAAGAGTAGAGGGGGAGAATCACCTCCCTTGACCTGCTGGCAATGCTTCTCTTGATGAAGCCCAGGATACAATTGGCCTATGAAGGTATTCCAAAAGCAGTTAATACAATGCAAAGTTGATGAAAGAAATATACTTCCATAAAGAACTTATATTTTAGTGCAAACGCTAATGCAACATAAGAAAAATAGTAGTGCAGAAGGTGGCAAGGACAAAACAAAGCTAAACAAAATAAGTATATAAAGTAATTATTAGGGTTTTTTTAATACAAAGCTATTACATAGCTATAGACTCTGCCTAGGGAAGATGGAAGACTGAAAGTAGGGCTCATATGGGGACTTCTCAGATCACTCTTACCAGCATAAGAGATTGTGATGTCATGTGTAAATAAAACTTTCTAATTTATGCATCCATCTCTGATAAAAAAATTGATTTCTTTTTTTAAGTTTTCACTTATGCTGACCTATGCTAAGATAACAAATGTCAGTGTGTATTATTTTCATAGGCGACATTTGCACACATTGAATTTTCATTCTTTAGAGAAAGCACAAAGCGTCATTGCTTCTTTGCAGACAGACTCTGTATCTTGCAACATATTACATATTCTAATCAACAGAACATCACTAGGTCTACCAAGCTTGGTATTTTTCCCTGGCAACTCCGAGTGACACACATGGTTCAGTCTTTCACCCGTCACTAATTAGAATCTTCTTCCAAAATAAATGTCAAAGCATTAGCCAGGAAAAAAAATAAGATGCTATACATGGGAAAACCACTGTGTTCTGCAGTTTGATTTTTAGGACAAGTAATGTAATGTAAAAGAAATTTGTCAAATAAAATTGTTTCACAGATCTAAACAAATCAATAATGCAAAGACAACTCAGGGTACTTTTTTTCCCTTACTTTTTTTCATTATTGTTGTTGTATACATCTGCTAACACTTCCTACATCTTTGGCTCACATAGTCCTGCATGACTGCAGGGAAGAAAACTGGTGATTAGAAAACATCTCCCCTTCACAGTCCAGCATATTTCTCAGATTTGCATTGCCACAAAGCATAGCTGAGGATCAGTAAGTCTTACATTTCTTGTGAGGAAGATCGCAGAAAGAGTCTGGAATAGTCTGGAAAAGGTTCAGGAAGACATGGAGGCCAGAGTTCACATCCATTGAATGCAATTTATTGAGTCAGATACAGAGGTACGATCTGCAGCCCTAACAGCATCACACTACGACACAAACCATTAGCAGTACTACTACAGTGGCAGCAAAGCAGCTGTTTTCAAAGTTGTGCAGCCTAAGGATAGACTATTTAGATACAAGGGAAAGGACAAGCCTGAAAAGCCCAAAAGAAGGACAGAGAAAAGGCTGGGAAGAAGGCTTGTTGGGTAACATTGAGGAGAACATTGAGGAGATATGGCAATGATTCTGTAATAGTCCCAAGTAAAAGAGAGAGCATCACGTAACTAAGAGAGCATCACGTAACTAATTCATGTGCAGAGTTAGACCAACTTAACCTGACCTTTGATGTTTTTGAGTATTTGACTCTGTTATTAGTTTTAAAAGTTGGAGTTTTTTTCAAGGTTTTGATTTTTATTTTTTAAATACACATATACAGAATGAATCAAAATTTCAACAGAGTGTGTGGAAGGGTATATAGTGCTTTAAGTTTACGTGCTTGTACATGCAAGTCATATTTATAATATGCTTTTTCAAATGGAACAATTGAATGGGCATGAAATGGCAGAGGTGGAAGATAATGTGATTTGCTGTGATTTCAGCTGGAAAGTATCCTTTCTTGTACATCTACATGTTCTTCCCTGTGCTCTGCTACAGGACAAAATAGGCTGAAGATATATATATATAAAAGACGCTAGTGTGGCAAGCAAGGAAGGTTTCTAAGCATAACTCATCATCTGAAAGAGAACGTAGCTGGGTAAAGAGTGGATATTTTGGGGATATTTTGGAAGTGGAGAAGAAGACAAGCTTCTAGCACCACCCTGTAAAGCTGCCTTGCGTAACCTGCTGTTGCTCTGCTCTTGCTCTAGTTGAGTAACTGAGGAAAGGCAGAGAGGTAAGAAGAGTTCCTGCTTATCTCCAGATCTGTTCTCTTGCCTGTTCTTCTATAGCTAGATGGGCTAAGAATGTAACTCATCACAGATTTCAAAATCATAGGGCAGTTTTTGCTTTTAAATCAAATTTATCAGTTTGGCACAGAATGCTATAAGTCTGTTACAAGGATCAAGATAAAATGCAAGCCCATTTTCTCCTCCCTTTTCCTTTTGTCTCTTTATTTCTCTTTGAAACTTGCTAAAATGAATACCAGACAGTATCCTTTGACAAACGGGTAGAGCTTCCTGCAGGTCTTTTCAGAGGCAATTCTCAAGTTCTCATGGGAAAATCAAATTGCAAATGAACAACAGACCACATTGAGTTTACAATTTAAATAAATTCTTATTTTTTGTCTTAACAGTAGCATCTATCAAATACAATAAGCTGTTAAAACAACGTGAAGCATTTGAGAATGAAATAATTTGTTTATAGGGAAAAAATTTTATCTGATTTGTTGTAGTGTTCAGGTACTAGTAGTGAGTGAATGAAACCTGGAATTTGCAAAGTGAAATGGATGCCAAATACCCATTCTTGTAAGACTTCAATATCTTAAACTCAATTTTAAATTCCCAACTGCAGTTCTTAAATATGTTGGTTTAGTCTATAAATGTTGATAGATACCTCAAAGTTTTTAAGAAAGATGTATTCGTCTAAAGCAATAAAGGATCTGGGTGTAGGATAGTAACATGAGTTTTGTTCAGATGTTTTTCCCATACACATTCACACAGGAGAACAGGGCTATCTAACTCCCAGATTCTTCCCCCATCCAATCAAAGCAGTCCCTACTCTCTTCTTCCAGATGAAATCACAAAACTTCACATCCAGGCTTTTTTGCCGTCCATCAACTCATGACAGACAGTCTAGAAAACAGTGCACCCTAAATGTCATGTAAATGTTAGTCTTAATCAGGCAGCCAAATACAATATTGTGCTACAGCTAAAAAAGAATTAAAGGACCTGCCACACATGCGTTTAAAATTTCCCTAGAAAGGAAAGTTTAGGGAAAGTTCAAATGCATACAATAAGTAGAACATATTCACAATAAGATATGCCTTTTGTTAACTGAAAAATGTGGAAGACGCAGCATCCGAAAGAAATTACACCTGTTAAAAATGTTATGGTAGCAGGGAATCCATTGATACTGGGTTAGAAGGTCTACCTGTCTGTTCTCCCTGGGGAACATGGAAACAGTATAAACAAAAAAATACCCCAAACCATCTCCACAGTACAAAATAGGAAACTAAGAAGGCTTGACATCTCAAGGCGCTGTGAAAAAAAGAAAAGAAGACTCAGAGAAAGCAATTTCCATCATTTCACTTCAACATTATCAATAACTGTTTCACAAAATTTGGCCACAAGCACCTTTTCTTTATCCTCTACCATTTGACACTGATGAATGGTTGGCCTCTTCTATAGTAGAGCTACTACAGTAGCAGCTAAAGCATTCTGTTTCTTCATGGTCTATACTGAACTTTGCAAATATCTAAGAAAGCTATCCTATAAGTAATAAAAAAATAGATTTTTGCCTTTCAGTCAAAGAGTTGTTTTGGGATTTCAGCAGTCAAAGTAATTAATTATCCAGCTTGCTAGGCCTGGTAATAAACTCTCCCTCACTTTTTCTCTGTCTGGTTGTAATGTTGTCAGAGAGACTATAGCAAATGGTAGGTTTGTTTCCACATCCTTTTAACATGAATTGTTGATACGAAAGGCAATATCTCTGGTGACACTTCAATGCATCATATTTGTAGTATATTGGCAAAGCTGACAGCTCCCATGACTACTAGACCAGTATTTGCTTCATTCAAACTGTGATAAATTTAATTAAGTCCATCTCAGGCAACAAATCTTTACTATGTTCAAAGCACCTTTTTTTTTTTTTTTTTACTGAAAAGTACCTTTTTTTTCCTGATGTTGGCATTACAAATACTTATTTTTCATATGATTCAAGTTCCCTTATATAAGTAGTATTGATATTAGGTTGAAAATGTATTGCTGGTTTTAGAGGAGAGGTAGGAAAGAGGTTAAGAAAGCTCACCAGCTATTAATTTGGCAATTCATATTTGAAGTCTGGATGGAAAAATTGACTGCCTGCCTTGCTACCTGTGATCCACCTCTGAATAAGTGCGCTTTTCTAAAGTTTTTTTTGTGTCATGATAACTTTCCTCCACATATTTTTTTGAATATTTTTACTGTTTATAATACAGACCTAAAACTCATCCTTTCAGCTGATACGTTCAGTGGTTTGCCTTTTGCCTTGCATGTGAGATGTAGGAACAAAAGCCAGATTCATCCACCATCTTGCTGGGCACTGGGTTATTCAGTCTATTTTATCGTATAGACCTATTAGTAGCAATCATGGACCTTCCTTTCCCTCCTTAGAAGATTGCAAAAAACAATACTCCAGAAGCAATTCAGAGCTACTATAGGCCTAATACCTAGTTTATTTAGGCTGCCTTTATTTTCCTTTGGCAGAGTGAAGGGCCACAGAAAATCAAGGAAAGTTGAAGTCACCTTAAGGCTTCTTTGTGTTGCGAGAACATCATCTGCGACTGGATTCTTGCATACCTCAGAGATCTTAGAAATCAAGTAACTTGTCTGCTTTCTCTACCTGAAGGAGAAAGATAGTGCAGTTATGTAGACTAGAGATATACCAGGATGCTCGTGGCAGCAGAATATGAGAACTTGCACTAACATGTCGGTCTGCAGCTGCTGGCTGCAGTCAGCCACATCCCTCCCACTTCTGACCCTGGTGTCAAGTTGGAATAATTTTGCAGTTACGAATACAGGAGACGTTCAGTAAGGCAAAGCAATGACTCACAAGTCTAGCCAGTTTCTCCCTGCTTCTCTTTTTCTTCTTTCTTACCTCTGTGCTAAACATCCTGCTCAACTAGTATGATCTTGAGCCAGGCCTTCCTAATTCATATGATAATCCCAGGATAACAATAGCTGCCTTTATCCTCAGTAGGGAGGACAAAGCATAGGGGCTTGCTTTATGCTTAACTGGACTTATCTCTGATTCCCTTGTACTTGGCTTCTGACTGGTCATGGACTGCAGTACTTGATTCTACCTGTACACCATGCTTTACAGCATGGTTGACCTGTCAGTGTTTGCCTGTCCTGTGGCTATTCCATTAAATCAGCTGCAAAGTTATGCAATATCTAAGAAGATAAAGAAAAATCAAAATAATAAAAAAAATCTCCTTGGAGCTCTGCATAGATGTCTCTTCTAGACATCAAAATAATCAACAGACAATAACGTACATCGACTGCTGTCAGTGAAGCAGAAATGAAAGATGCATTTTTCCCTCCTGCTAAAAGGCAAGAACATCCCTTGCTCTTATATGTGTAATCTGCACAGCAGTAAATCAATTAGTCCTTCCTTTGCCCATCTGCATCCATATTGCAGTTCCTTCTTGGCATGCAGAAAAGGCATGGCAATTGCATTCAGAAGATGTTACTCAACTGGATTTACAACAAGCAGGCACATCAGCTGTTTTCTCCTGAGCATATATATATTTTTTTTAAATTGTAACTTCCTTTTCTGTCTTTGATTCCGTCTGCCACATAAAAACCTTGACAAGTCTTGAGAAAGACTTGTGTGTTCTGGTGTAGGAGCTGGACATTATCTGATTGGCAAAATAAGCAAACAGCATTTCATTGCAGGATCCTCATCACCTAATACTATATACAGCAATTGTTAATACAGAGTACAAATGAGATTTATGAACCTCTTTCTTGTAGAATTCTTCTGCATGCAGTGATATTTTATGCAAGATTGAGTGTCAGGGACTGTGAAAACTACAGCAGTGCTTTCCTTGGACTTTGAAGAGACCCCAGTTGGTTTGTGAAGTTAATTTCCAGGTACAGCACCTATTATAGAGGCCTATTTCTGATGGCACAAGCACATACTGAGTGGGCCAAAGATCATCTGTAATAATCTCTTAAGAACTGATAGAAAGATGAAAATTGCAGTTTCCAAAACAGAAAAGTCTTGCTGTTACTTAATACACTTCTAACACAGAAGGGCATTTGTTATTTGTGAGTCTTTGGCAGTAACTTCTTAACCGCCTTTTCCTGAACCTCTCACAGTTGAGAGTCACTTTCTCAGGCTAAATTACTTATGAACAAACAAGCATAGTTATTTTGTTAATGCTTTGTATATTAGCATGAATGATACCATGGCCCTAAGCAAATTTCTCTTCAAGTTTTAGACTTGTGAAGAAACAATAAGACCAATGATTTTAAAAGGAGTTATTTATTGTAATTCTTATGTTGTGTCTTTGCAGACCTTGCAGACCTTGCTATTTTTACCAACTAAAATGTAGGGTAATTCTCAAAAGCAGTTTAAAATAATAAACTCGTCTTAAGTCAAGAACAGATCTCATCAACCTATTGGCTCCCACTTCTGTTTTGAAAGGAGCACTGCTATACCAGCAGCCATTCTTCTGGTACAAGTTTCCCATGGGTTTTTACTGTGGGCAATCTAAGAGATTTGACCAGGTTTTAGAAAGTAACATTATTGGAATTAACAGCTTCTGAAAGAGCCATGTAGAACAACATTTATGTGCTTTACATCTTGTATGACAGATTAGCATAAGATCTTCACCTTCTAAGACCAGCTGTTTTCCTCATTTGAGCAGAAGTCACTGAGAAAGGGGAAAGAAGGTTAAAAAAACCCCAAACCCCCATTTCAGACTGCATTGCTTTTCTTCAATAAGTGGAAGGATCTGTAAGAATTTGGGTAACAGTGCATGTACATGGTTTCTTGACTGTAAATCAAAATACCCAGCGTCTGTGTGAAGAGTGTATGCTTGTCATGGGGAGCTTTGACATAGAAAGAACCTGCAGCAGTGTGTGACATGGCAGCTGTGGCAATGGGTTTGCCCTGCCGTGAGGGCTTCCCCATTCAGCTGCCGCTGCAGTGCTCCTTGGACTCTGTCTTCTTGGACTATAAAAGTTTTACTACAAACAGATCTGATACTGAAATTAGTCATTTGGATGTATAGGTGCCCTATGCTTGAGGGCCACCAAACAGCTTAACCAAAATGTTTTGCATGCAGAATAGTAAACAGATCCCAGAAATGTGAGCATAAAGGATGGTCTCACCACAAGGTTTGTTACGGGTCCGTGCAGCGAGGTCCACATGCATCTGAAGCACTGCAGCCTTATTTCTGGTTCTAACCCATCACTTATTACCTTTTATCCCTGTTAGCAATAGGGATCAATACATGATGACTATAGGAACCTCAGCAATATACTACCGAGAAAGTAGAATGTTATCTAGAAAATGGGATGATGTCATCTACACTACCAAAAAAACTGCCTCCACTTTCTTCCTGCCTGCAACAAATGGCATCCTATCACAGCTGACTCACTGTTCTAGTCCAATACAGCTCTCTAGAGGATGGTGTTCAAAATGACTTGCAGATTTTGCGTCATGTCAGTGGTGCTATATCAGAGTTCATACAAAAAAATTGCTGTACCTAACTACTAGAGATATAGACTTACAGCCAGATGGAATCTCTTCATTTCAGCCTGCATCATTAATGGGGCTCCAGGCTGAACTCTGCCTTCATAGACAGATATCAACTCTCTTTTCCTTCGTCAGATTGCAAACAGGTTCAAGGTACCCGGCTTGGGGAATTACTCCCAGAATGATATAGGAAAAAAACCCAAAACCACAGAAAGATGTGCATGCGCGCATGGCAAATCTGCTTAGAAACAGGAGAACTATCAGAAATATAAAATCATAGAGTGACAATTTTTAAGCCATTTTCAGCATGGATCTACAATACCCACTCCTCTAGTTCATTTCAGGATCTGGCCACGTATGGTGACCAGAGGAGGCTGGCTAGGGGTTTGGTTTCCTCAGCTGTTTTCTAGAACTGTAGCCAATCCTCTGAATTCATTTTAAGGCAACAGCAATAGCAATGTCCATGTATATAAGACAATATTTGGATTAGATCCCAAATGATCTCAGCCAAGTCAATTAGCATCTTTGTTGTGTCTCATCTGTATTTGGTTCAGTAATACTTTTTATAAATGGCATCTAGGAGATATGATTAATGATCAGAATGTGGTTTTGAAATTCTTGAATGAAAGCAGCTACATCAATACAATATCTGTTTTATTGAGTTTATCTTTTTTTCCCCCAGTGCCAGTGTTTTCTTCATTATAAACTCTTCAGCACAGCATGAAACTTCAATCCCATTAAATTTTATTGAGCAACTTAATAAAAACAAGTTAAGTTCCAAAAAGAAAAAAAAAAACCAAAAACCAACAGAACCCGTTAAGTATGAGCACAGAGAACAGTTTTGTAAGCCCTGTTGTTGGTCCATGTAAGGATGCCTGGGTGCATATGGAGCCCTCCTTAATTCATTGGTGCAGGCTACCTGTTCTTGATACGTGTTAGCCACAAAGAAGAAACTACAGGATGTCTTCTTATTTCTTGCGCAGCTTGTATTATCACAACATTTTATGTTCACACAGGCAAACCTGCATTAGAAAGGACTCCTTGTGCCCAAAGCCTGACTTGCAAAGAGGGAAGTAAAAGGCAAGGAATGTTAAGTGACTTTCTGGCTCACCTGCAGAGGTTGCCAGAGGAATTGTCAGCATTCCCAATATATTAATGGCTTTTGCCATGGGAATGTTTTGTGGCAGGGAATTGGTCTGAGGCTACTGAGTCCTCATTAAGTCATCTGGTAGCACGCTGAGCAAATTCAAGAGATTTGGTGCCAATAACCTGCAGACAAATAGAAGTAGTACTCCCAAGTTCAAGTGCAATACTTACCTTTAGGAAGACTCAATGTCTCCTTACATATTTCAAGAATAATTCTGAACAAGTAACAAAAAGGTGTTTCATAGGTATGAGCCTTTCCTAATTTGGTTTAATCCATTTTCAATATTTAAACAATCTTTCCTCATTGTTGCTTCTCCTAACCTTTAAGGTTGCTGAACTCGCGGGCTTCTCTGCTCATAATTATATCCCGTGATACTTACAGAGAGGCAGAAACAGCTAAAAATAGTGAAACTCTCCTCTACTCAGCCCCCTAGAAAAATATTTTTGTAAGCCCAGGCAGCAAGCTGGAAGGCTTGAAAAGGAAAGTAAGACATACCTCTCTGAATCTGAACAAACCTTAGGAAAGCATGGCTTAAGAAATAGACTACATTTAAGCTTTTATTTTATATGAATCAATTTGACTATCCAATGTAAAACACATGTCATAATCCATTCAGGTAATAGGAACAAGGAAAAATCCCTTTCTAGGATCTTGCTGCTTTCTCTGCACCCAGATGTCATCCTGGCAAATAATCAGAGACTTGCTTTACATTTTGTTGGTCAGCACTCTGCATCAGTAATGCTGCCAGGGAGCTGCTGTGTTTTCTTCTTGTGTTTCCAGACTGAGACAGAATTATCTGGACTGCAAACCACAACAAATATATTGATTTTTATATGAAACATTCATAGATGGCAAAAAAAGCATACACAGTGTCTCAGATTATCAGTTACTCATGATTTTTGGGTACTGTGCCCTTATGATGAGTGCTATGATTACACTAAGAAGGAAGAAGGAGTTAAAAACCAGGGAGATAATTTTCTGGGAGTATGCACTGTTTCAAGTTGTGTTTCAAGAGTATTAACACTATCTGGTTAACAGTATTGGCGTAGTCCATGGTTTCAATACAGGATAGGGGATGATGTGATTGAGGGCAGCCTTGTGGAGAAGGACTTGAGGGTGCTGATTGATAAGAAGCTCAACATGAGCCAGCAATGTGCACTCACAGCCCAGAAGGCCAACTGTATCCTGGGCTGCATCAAAAAAAGAATGGCCAGCAGGTCAAGGGAGAGGATTCTGCCCCTCTGCTCTTGTGAGACCTCATCTGGAGTATTGTGTCCAGTTCTGGCATCCTCAACATATGAAGGATATAGATCTGTCAGAATGGGTCCAAAGGAGGGCTACAAAGATGATCATAGGGCTGGAGCATCTCCTATATGAGGGCAGGATGAGAGAGTTGGGGTTGTTCAGCCTGGAGAAAAGAAGGCTCCGAGGAGACCTTATAGTGACCTTCCAGTACCTGAAAGGGGGCTACAGGAAAGCTGGGGAAGGGCTTTTTACAAGGGCATGGAGTGATAGGATATGGGGCAATAGGTATAAACTGGAGAGGGGCTGATTTAGACTAGACATTAGGAAGAATTTTTTCACCATGAGGGTGGTGAGGCACTGGCACAGGTTGCCCAGGGAAGCTGCCCCATCCCTGGAGGTGTTCAAGGCCAGGTTGGATGGGGCCTTGGGCAGCCTGATCTAGTGGGAGGCATCCCTGCCCATGGCAGGGGGTTGGAACTAGATGATCTTTAAGGTTCCTTCCAACCCAAACTATTCAGTGATACTATGATCTGACTTCAGTACCTAGCCTAAGTGCTGCACCCACTGGAAGTTTGGTGCATACAATATGGTGAGAAAGGACCTTTCCTTTGCAGCCCTTTGTATATATGGTGGCAAAAAAAAAACACAATAGGAATTTTTGTACTTTGTTAATTTTAGGTCTTGTTAATTTAGGACTTTCAGTGTTACAGATAGAAGTCTTTACAAAATCAAAATCATGCCTAACTACATGCATGTCAGTTCTGTGAATCACAGGGTTTTTCCATGTTTTATACCGTGCTTATTGAAAAAAAACCAAACCCAAACCCAAGCAATTTCTCAGAATGATCCACCATGAATACAGTGAACAAGAGCACATGTGCAGGTCAGAACCCTCACCTTTCAGGCCTTCCTTGACAAAACATACTGTTACATAGCTCAGGGCAAAGCTGACACAACACATCACATGCTTCTGTGAAGTTTTGGAAAGCTCCCCTTTCCTATGTGCTTTGTTTCCTGATCACTGAGTAGCTTGTGTAACCAGACATCATGCCATACTCTGGAATCTGCCTGTACCAATGTGGCAAGCAAATGACTGTCAGAGTGCAGGCACTGCATTCAGAACCCAATAGCACAACCAAAAACCACAACCCCAAACAAACAAAAAACCAACTCTAACCCCTGCCTCTATTGCAGCATTCTAAGGACATTTTTCAAGAGAACTGTTTTCTGGTAGAGAGGACTGGAGCACATATAAAAAATGCAAATCGGTATGTTTTGGAGAAGGCTGAGTACAACTTTGATATTTGCTCTTGACTCTGACACTGAGTCCTCTCACTAACTTCAGTTGCATACTGATTTCTTCACCTAGATTCTTATCTTTTAAACATGAAGGATGCTTTCAGGGGAGTCACTGTAACACTTAGGGTTTTTTAAGGATAAAATGTATGTGCTGAGTGTTGCATATTTAACAGGAAATTAAATCACTAAGTGATCTTAAAATACTTTTGACTGCATAGAAATAGCTAAGAGTTCCCACTAGGAGAGTATTCCTTAGGTCATGGTTCTTATTTTGGTCATGGTAAATATGGAAAACTCATCATCATGTATTCACAAATGCTGTAATTTGCTGGAGCAGTTGTACTGGGCTGGTATTTGGTCATCTAGGATTATGTACTTTTTCTATAGGTTGGTATGGGAGAAGCCTGTTTAACTGGCTGTTCAAAGTGAGGCATCCACACGAGATTGCTCAGAAAAAGCAAAGTGTACTTCCTATTATGTTCAGAAAAAGCAGGATGCACTTCCTATCATGTTCAGAAAAAGCAGGATGTACTTCCTATTATGTTCAGAAAAAGCATGGACTAGAAAAAGCAGAGCTCTAGCCTGCCTTTCCAAGAATCCTTAACATTAAGTGAAGTCTGGAGCTAGAAAAACATTTTAATACCAGCCAGCTTGTTATACACTTAAGGTGGTATTTTACAGGGCATTAACTATTTCTGTCATATATGTTGTCATTTTCTCTCGTTGGTGCCAATTCAAACACGTACTTCATTTTCTGATCTTTATTACTTACTCGCGACTAGCTCTCTCCTCATAGCTTTCCTTTCCACAGGCTGTAGTTCTCAGGGGCATCTTATATTTTACTTATTTTTCTTCTTGATATTTCACTGATTTGTTTTCCATAACATCTAGATCCTTTTCAAGTTATTGATTTCATCTGTACTTTCTTTCTGTCCTCTTTCTTTCTGGTCTGCAGTCACTTTTCATCACTTCTATTCATTTCTTATGTTTTTTTCTTATCAGCTTTTTGTTCTATTTTTACCTTATGGAATCTGTATTTATGCCCTAACCTTTCTCACTTATTATTTTTCAACTCTGTCTAAGGAAAATACAGTCACAAGATAAAGGGCAATTCTGTCTCATACATTCCTTTCCCAGGAGACCAGGATTGTTCCCATCAGTGCAAGACCTGACTTGATCATTGCTGAGGTGAATTATACACCAAACTTTCAAGCCCAGTTTTCAGTCCCTGAAGCAGAAGGAACACATGATTCCTTGTAATGATATAAGTATTAGTTAGAGATGGTCATCTCAGATAATTATTTGGTTAGTGATTGATTAAGGTAGCTAAAACAAAACAAATGGAAACTAAGGAGTGATGTAGAGGAGTAAGAGCCAAGGAAGCTCTTGCCAAATAGCTGTTATTTCCCTGGTGTCCACACGAACACTTGCCTTCTAATTTCATTAAATTTTGGATGGAAACTATTTTGCTACTGTGAAGATTTTGAAGCTGTATTACAAGCAAATTTAATTTTAGTCTACTGAAATGGAGAGCTTTGTGCCCCTAATGTTGCCTTCAGAAGGGCCAAAACTTTTACATTTTTTCTAATTCAGCAGATTTCATCTCTGCATGTATACTGAAACAAGTGTACTTGAACCCACTCGGTAGCTTCCCTTATTCATGTAAATTTAAGCACACAGACTTGAAAAATTCAGTGCAAAGGCTCAATACTAACATTATGAAACCCTTTAGCTTTTCATTCTTTCTCTTAGCCAATGTGTTACAAATTCTTCTGTCTTATAGACAGAAGTGAAGACTATAAGGACTCCCTCTTCAAAACTATGCAAAAAGCAGATGCAGCAGCACTCAGCATCACCAGTCTCAGGGACTTTAAGCATCAGCCATCTTATTGCAGGGTGTGGACAAGCACAGCACAGCCACCACCTCTTGTTGTAAAAGATTATAAGAGCAGAAAGCAAAGAACTATTCCCATTCCTTCACAGAGTGGATGGGAGAATGAACTCTGCAATACACAAAACCAGCAAGCCTGACAGTGCTCCACTGTGGCAGTTGTTTTTCCTCAGTGCTGGAGTAACTAACCACAGGGCTAAGAGTTGCATGGGAGAGTTAGCATGAAATATAAAGTTCACCAAGCCCTTATACAACATCCTTACCAAGACTTGCCTGACAACTTGCAGACTACACACATACTGCAATGCCTTGTGACACAGGGAAAAAAATACATATGAAAATCCCGTCTCTCCCTTAAGATACTTGTTGTAAAAGCGAGTGTTAGGTATTTGGGAAGACCTGATCTAGGATTGCTGAGCAAGATGTGTCACAGGTGAGTTCCCCTTCTCTTCCTACCTCCTGACTGGGAGCCAGCACATGCCGTGAGCTCCTCTGCTACTGCTACATGGCTGCTCCAGCTGAAGCTGCAGGCAGGCAGCTTTCTGCCCTTCTGTTGGAGCAGCAAGGGCGTTCTGCATCTCTCTATATTTGGATGAATCTTGTTACAAGTAATTAGAAGTTGTAGTTTTAGCTTTCTGAAATGGTAGCATGTAGTTTTTGTTGATTTTCCTCTTTCTGGTAAATGTTTCTTTTTTTAATTTGTTAGGTGAAAAAATACACTGATAGCTCTGTATAACCATGAGAACTGACTGTCATGACAACTCCTGCTGCATTTGAGCATCAGTTACTCAGAGCCTAACACTGCACCAGAACAGCAAGGTTTGCATGAGCAAGCAAATAAGAGAAAACTCTTGTAGATTTATTTAACTATCTTGTAATTCCTAGCAGAGTGACCGTTATGCTGATAACAAAAACCTCAGTAATTAAAGGGTCCTTAGGATACATATACACAAAAAGCTGTTGTCAGATGTGTCACTTCAGGTTCCCTGAATACAGAAATACAAAATCTGGGGTAAGGAATCATTCAGGCTGAATGAGGAGATGAAACAAACTCTGGAATTTGAATAGTAAATAATACAACAGTAACATCTAGCCCAAGTTAAACTTAAAAGAAAGTTTTCACAAGGCGGTTGTAATTGCAAACTTGCTGAAAAGTGGTTTATTTTCTGTGCATTTGAACAATAAGAGGGTTTATTAATCACTCATACATAAATTTATGATGATGGTACTTGCTGTTATTTTTAGGTGTGAGCACCTACACTTATACCAGTGAGGTACATGTAGCATGCATATTTAATGCCCAACATTGTCTTAGAAGTATGGAAAAGAAGTTCTTAAAGGAAATAATGACTTATTTGAGTAAAAATTTGGAAAAAGCATAGCGCTTCTCTTTCTTATAGTATAAAAGTCCTATGATTGGCTTTTTAGTGTTGTCATGAGGACAGCAAAATATAACAGCTGAGATTTTGTTAAGAACAGAACCTAACCACCAAAGTCCAATTCTTACAAATCTAGTATCAGCCAGACAACTTGAGTTCTACCTCCCCTCATCATGTATATGTAATTTAGAGCTGTTAATGAAATCCCCTGATAATTCAGTTTCTGAAATTTACACAGTTGCCTAATGCTAGGAATGATGATGACTGAAGATATTCATATCTCCCTTCTGTGTGTCAGCATATTATTCGGCTGTCACAAATCATTCAATTATATTTCTTGTAATTCTGATTATCTGAAAATGTGAAATAATGTTCCAAGAATTCAGAATGATAGTGATTCCCCCTCCATTCCACATGCCCTCGGAAACTGATTTACCATCACCGATGTTATAAGGAGGGGCGAGGAAATTGCAATAAAAGTATGTAAGGCAGAAAGTACATGAAAAGGGAAAATGTTGCCTGTGTTTAGAAAGAATGAATAAGCTAATGTACATCTCTCTTTGGGCAGTTATTATTGCAGTCTCAGTAATACATAAAACATTTTCAGAATCGCAGAGAGTGGAGTTTTATTGGCCTCACTGCAAATGCACATACAAGGACTCACTTGTAAATGTCAGCATCTCTTCTGGGAAATAGCCTACATCTGCAGATATTTTAAAGAGTGCTGACAGAAGAAGATTGTTGCTTAAAACTTCATCTATAGTATGGAAGTGCCAGATCCTGAAATAAGTGCAACAGTAGACAGAGTGCTCTAATTCATGCTACTCCTCTGTTGTTGAATTTAAGGAAAGATGAATGTACTCACAACTTTAAGATGAACCCTGGAACAGAGTTTATGGGGAGGAAAAAATGCAATTATCTCTGATTTATATCAAACACTGTGGCAAGTCTTGGGAGATGCTTAAGTATTAAGATATTAATGGACATGAAGGATCAAAATTCATAAGTAATTGCAAGAATTCTGCTGCATCGGGTTCTGACTTTAGACACAGAGAAGTTTTCTGTTAAAACATCCCTAGAATATGTGTTTTATAAAGTGTGACCTTAGGCTGTGTTTCTGTTGACAGAGATACTACACTTGAGAGGTGCTGAAAGCCCCTTGAACTTGAAGAATATCCTGAATTTCCACTGTCTTAAGTAAGAGAAGAAAATGCTCAGCACCAGGTAGGAAGTAAAAGAGGACATTTTTACTGTGGAAAAAAAAATAGAAATCTTGAGATATATCAGAGGGGCTTTTATTCCAATGTCTTTCAAGTCCTTATGAATTTAAAATGAGGTTTCATTTTTCTTCCTTAGGAACTTTCAGGAATATGCCTGTTATCAGGCCCTAAATTAAATATATCTTATGATAATCTGTTTGTATCCATATTAGATTACTCTCTTTGCCTTACATATTTTCGTGATGGCGCCAAATATTCCTTTCAACTCCTCTTCATATTTTAATTGCCTCTGTTACTAGAAGGGCAATGATTGGTGTATAGAGACCTAAAATGATTGAACTTTACTCTTTCTTCCCTTTTTACCCTGTGTGTGTGATACAGCTAGTATCACTGCCGACATTTATAGCAGTTATGGTGTATTGCTTCAGATACTGGAATATCTCCAGGAGGGAAGTTTGCTGCATATCTGATCCTATTCCTAGTAAGGGATGTGGAATTGCACCAGCATAAATACTGATAAAAGTTCTCTCAAATAAGGGCATCTGACAGACAGCAAATATTTCCTTTGTTTGTGGAAGGAAGTAAAGCTCAAGAGCGTGTTAGGATTTCTGAATATAGGTTTGGCTGTGTTTTCAAGAATCAGCACTCACAAAGTATGAATTATGAACCAGGATCAGAAAGTTGTGCTAGGTTTTAGGAGCCTGCAAGTAAGTAGCATGAAACATATTTATAGCACTGGCGATTAGTCAGCTAATGACAAAACGTGTTTAGGTGTTAATGAAAACACATTTTTGTATCCTAGCTAGGATGCAGTTAATCCATCAGTATCACAGAATCACACAGAATCACAGAATCATTAGGTTGGAAAAGACCCACAGGATCATTGAGTCCAACCATTCCTATCAATTACTAAACCATATCCCTCAGCACCTCGTCCACCCATCCTTTAAACACCTCCAGGGATGGGGACTCAACCACCTCCCTGGGCAGCCTCTGCCAGTGCCCCATGACCCTTTCCGTAAAAAATTTTTCCCTCATGTCAAGCCTGAACCTCCCCTGGTGGAGCTTGAGTCCATTCCCTCTTGTCCTGTCCCCTGTCACTTGGGAGAAGAGGCCAGCTCCCTCCTCTCCACAACCTCCTTTCAGGTAGTTGTAGAGAGCAATGAGGTCTCCCCTCAGCCTCCTCTTCTCCAGGCTAAACAACCCCAGCTCTCTCAGCCACCCCTCGTAAGACCTGTTCTCCAGCCCCTTCACCAGCTTTGTTGCTCTTCTCTGGACTCGCTCCAGAGCCTCAACATCCTTCTTGTGGTGAGGGGCCCAAAACTGAGCACAGTAGTTCTATACTTCATCATTCGCACACAACCAATTTGCTGAGATCCCAAAGCATAAATAGATCTTCAGAAAGGCAGTTACACATGGTTGAAACCATGGTGCAGTAAAGAGTTAGCTGGACAAAAAGCCCAGCAGTCTTATGTTAGTAGAAGAAATAAATACATAAGGTAACTACCTACCAAGAGAAAACTTTGTTGTTTAAATTATTAAACTGTGTGGATCAGAGAGATGTGATAGTGTGCTAGCTCTTCAGCAGAGGATGGGGACTGGACATCGAGTCTTGACTAACCTTTAAATTCCACAAGCCGAGCCGGAAGTTTATATATCATGTCAATTCTTGCAATGAGGTGGGAGGGCAGAGCAGGATGAGAGGTCACAATAGAACTGAATGATGTTGTATCAAAAGCTGAAGTCAGACACTGAGGGAGCACAGGAAGCAGCTGTCTGGCCCTGAGAACAATGTTGGTCTTCTTTTTTTCGCCTGTTTGCCTTAACACCAAATGTCAGACTGTGAATATAAGTGTTGTTATCTACGGCCACTCCCACGTTCCTGAATGTGCAAGTAAATTCTAATTAAAGATAAATACTTAAGAGCTGAAAGTGAACTAGTTAGTAGTGAGTGGTAAGTAGCTGATACTTTGGCTCTTCACAGTAGAGACAGTAGTGAAAATGTTGCTAATTGTCCTGCAATCTGGCCTCTCTATATTCCTTCTAAACTATCTGTGAGAAAAAAGAACAAGCCTGTAAATAGAAAAGCTGCTTTTGCATGTCATCTTTACTTGATGAAAATAAACAAAGCCTGATCTCACTTCATTCCTGCCACAAAAGGCTTATGGCTGTTTTCCATATGCCAGAGTTTATAAGCATGTATATGAAAACTTGCCACCTGATTTTGGGAATGCAGGTAGCAAGAAACAAGTTTGCTCATTTGTGACCCTAAGCCTCAAAGACACTTCATAAAGAGTCTCCAGGGAAATGATTCACAGCAGCATAACAGAAACATTTCTTTGAGTCTCTCAGGCAGTTCAAAACTGCGCTGACAGTAATGAATTGTATCACTTCCTATGGGTTGTCACTTCTTCCTGAGAGATCACTGTTTCTGGGGATTTTTCTCCAGATTTTCCAGGCACACTCTCTTCCACAGAATATGTGATTACTGAAAGCTGTCCTCAGGTGTTCTGCAGGGTTTCCCAGGCAGGCATTCCTGAAACTGAACTGGGACTATGGAATAGCTAATTTGAGAGCTCAGCTACAGTTTTAAAAAAAATTCAGTTCTGTCCTTGATGCTTCCAAATTTAACTTTTACACTCAAGGGGTATAAATTATTGTACCAGAGCCTACCAGCTGGTTCTGTTGTCATATAACTTTTGGACACTTAAAAAGATAAAATAGAAAGGTAGTAAAGAACCACCACAGAAGAGCAGAAAACTGTATTTCTCAGAGCTCTAAAGTGTGCAGGTGTGGGAGTGCAGCATATTCTGCCCTGCCCGGTCAGCAACAGATGATAGCTGATGAGGAGGAATGTGCCCTTGGCATTGGATCCAGGCTACTGTTTTAAATGTAATGGTATCTGGCCAGTAGCTGTGACCAGCACCAAGACTACAGCTCTGACCATTTTGGAAGTTACAGGGCAAAAGCAGTGAGTTGGAGGTCTGTGAATAAGATGGATCAAGTCAGCTGTTCAGTTAAAAAAGAAGGTAGGTTAGTGCAGCTCTGAGTTGGAGACTGCACTACAAAGTGACTAACCTCTGCATTGCCTGTACGAGGAGCAAACAATTTGTGTTTGTCTATGTTTACACCAGATTACACCACAGGGCAAAATGCAGGACAGGCATCTTTCACACCCCCTCCCTTTGCCTTTGCTTCTCAAATGCCAGATGTGGCTTGACTTTTGCTCTGTGAGGGACATGTCTGGAGGGGAACGAAAGAGAGCTGGAGCTCTGGCGTTCTGCTGTTCTGGTTCTGCCGTGAACCAGTGGGGATGTAAACAAGGGTGGGGAAGGGGAGAGCTTCCTCCAGCCGCCAGTCTGCTCTCAGGAAGGTGGGAAGCTGGAGAGCCGAAAACATTACAGCATTGTCTTTTGGAATTGACTGAACATGTGCAAAATCACTGTCCTACTGATAAACACTGTAATAAATATTGGCAGGACATGAATCCAGCCTCTGCAAAGGCTTCTTCTTTTTTTTTTTTTAATAATTATGAAAGCAGCTCAAATCACATTTTTCTTTATCACATCTTTGAAGTTTGTTTTCCTGCACCCCTTTCTAGATTGCCATATGGTGAGGGAAATGGCTTTTAGAACTGTTTTCTGTAGAACTGTAGTAGATATGAATACCAAACAACTTCATAAAACCACTAAATATTTGGCAACCTTCTAGTCTACTGTAATTTTTAAAAAATGCTCAAGACAAATGTTTATGTTGAAGGGGGGAAAAATCCCCAGGATAGAGCTGACAAATAATGGATATTTTCAGCTTTCCTATATAACTCCATTCTATAAGCCATACTTCATAAAGAATGAATACTCTTCTAATTAAACTTTTCTAAAACCTCAAAAAGCTTATGAATTGTATGTGGATGCTGTTCTGGCTTTTCTGGCATGTTACATACAGGACGTCTGGCCAATTCTCCAGTCTTCTCTCAGATATGCTAGCGATCCAAAATATTTTCACCGGACACCCTGAAGTGGAATCACAAGTTTGCCAATTTCCATTTCATGTATCTTCCTTAGAAAACTGAAAAGTACAGTTCATGAGCACTGGTGATTGGATTGCTCAATGTCTAAGCTTAATTCACTGGAACAAAATAACAACAAAGACACAGAAGATGATGCCTGCCTGGCCCCTATAAGACAAAATTGCTTTAGCACAACCCCCCCATCCCTTGAAAAAAAAACAACAAAAAAAAGAAGTTACGTTATTTGCAACCTAGAAGTTAGGCCAGAGGGGATTGTTGCTCTTAAACCACCGATGAAGTACAGATCAATAGTTACTAGTAGGCCTTCATCAGTAAAGTTATTGTGTTATTACACTGACTTTTCCCTGAATCTGCCCAGGTCTCAAAAGAAAAAAAAAAAAATAAGCAGTTCTCAATGTCTTAACACTGTGTAACTTTCAATTTTCTCGATTCTCTGAGCTCCATGTCAGCATTTCTCTGAGAAACATATATATTAGAAGACAAGTTCTCAACAAAAGTCTCATATTCTGATTTCCTTGGACTTTACAATAGGATTTCAAATTCTGTTAAAACTGCCAAATAAAGAAAAATGTGTGTTATACTATTACAGGTGATAACATAGTCCAGACTGGGTTTTTATCTTCTATCAAGAACTGTGAGAGCTTACGCAATGTTATTTCACTAGGCCAGAAAGTCTAGGCAGAACTTCATTAAAATACAGCTGAATGACCTGTTACATGAACTGGGCTCTGCAAGGAATATTTGGGAGTTTGGCAATTTAATGTTCCTGCAAGTCAGTTCGTTGTTCACTAAAGCTGTAGCCTGTAGCTTGAACGTATCTTGTCCTCTGGAAAGGGATATCTTACCTAGATGCCAAATAAGGTGTATAGTCCTTATATTGTGTGCTCTGGGTCAAGTAAAAGGCATCAACTCCTTACCTATCGTTCTGCTTCTACCTGCCCCCATTTTATTCACCACCCCAGCCTATGCTTCCTAAGGAGGTTGTCCTTGCTGGTTCCAAGCTGGGCCTATGTGTTCAGGCCACCTCTTCTCACTCCAGAAAATGTTCTGGATGGAAGGACTATGGTAAATGGGAGAGTGCTGTGACTTTAGTAGTGAATCCCATGGGATATATGATGATATGATGCTATTGTAATCTGTCTCTGGAGGATAAAGATACGGACGATATTGCTAGAAACATTCCAGAAAGCTAGTAAAGATCAGATTTAGGAATGGGTTCAGATTTGTAGAACCAGGGAGTGAAGCAATAGCTGTTTGTAAGAATAACACAATGTAATCAAAGTCCAGAGGTTCCCTACATTCAGGCTTGGCCTGAGATATTTTGTCCAAAGTCGTGCTTTTACTTTGAAGGTGCTGCAAATCCCATGTAACTGCAGTCAGTGAGAGTTTCAGGAGCTGGAAACTCTAGAGAAATCCTGCTAGGCAGACCAGCCACAACTTGCAGGAAGCGCTACAAGAAGATGAAATACTAACAGAATCTAAAGGTTTATCAAGTCAGGAGTGCAAGTCAGGGTTTATGTCTGGCAGTAGCCTGAATGCCTCTGATATTCCTGAGCTGTTGCACCAACCCAGTTCTTGAAGCTTGAATACTTTTCTCAGTGTAATGTAACCACCCCATCAAGAAGCCCTGGCAGGAATTGATAGGGTGTGTATGGGTGATTTCCAGTGAATAATATCCAAACATGTTCTGAATAGTAAGCTTTATACATTGAATATTGTACTTGCAGAGGAGTAACATGATGGCTAGTGAGGGAGGGACTGCAGGCCCATAAGAGATCATCCAGAATTGTAAAGGAAGGCTATCTTTTATAGTACTGTATATCAGTTTAAAAATATCATCAGAGGGTTAAAGTAGGTACTTACAGGCAGGTCATAACAATAAGGTATCCCTGAAGGGTTCCAGACGGAGCTTTAGTGGTGGGAACATATTATTTTTATTTGTAGTTGGGTACAGTCTACCATAGTACAGCATCCTCTTCATTTTGTGCAGTATAAAATGGGAGTAGATGGTGTCACTTCTGGCTGTGTCATCCCAGCAAGCGCTCTGTGTTCAATAAAGGGCTTCAGTCCTAAAGACTACCAGATCAGGATGTTTCACTGACAAAAAAATAAGACATTACTTTAACATTTTGAAAACAGTCATTGCCAAAACATGACCTAGAGAACAGTAACGTGATCTGTGTTCAGGGCAAAAGCAGATGGGTATCCTGTGTCCAGCTCAAATTATGGAAGTAAAGTATGGACAATTTTTTATCTGGTCCAGGTGGCCTAGCTCTTTTCCAGCCAGTGAACTGGTGCTTCTTCAGATTGATTCTTTGGCCCTTCTACTCTGAGCTAACAGCCTGCAGCCCTCTTTGCACGGCTATCGGTGCCTGCACAGCAGTGGAAGGTCTTGTCATGCTTCCATTCTAGCCAGCCTCTGGAACTGAGCCTCCTTCTCCTCACTTGACTGGTGCACACAGGCAGGATTAGTCCAACCATTAAAAACCAAATTATAAGCGGGATCATTGCAGACTAGGCCAAGCTGGAGGTCTGCAGCTGCTAGAAAGCATTGCTGTGTCACAGGAAGCTCGTGTTGCATTTATGAAGGTATTTCATAAGCAAAAGTGACAGGGATTATTTAATCCAAGTTGGATTATTTCTCCCCCAAATCGCAGAACAGGCAGATTGTCCTTTCTCCCTCCTGGCTTATTTCTGTCACCACAGAGCTGCCTGCAGATCTGTGCCGCAGATGAGTGCCAACAGAGCATTGGGGATTGGGCAAGGGTGGTGGGCTACAGGCCCTGACACTACCCTGGGCACTGCCATCACCCTGGGTCCCTCCGTCACCCTGACCTCTTCAGCCACCCCTGAGCCCCATCACTTCCTGGGCTGCCTCTGCTTTGGTTGAAATCATACTCTGCTGCTCAATAGCCATCAAGGGGGAAATTACAGAATCACAGAATCACAGAATAACCAGGTTGGAAGAGACCCACCAGATCATCGAGTCCAACCGTTCCCATCAAACACTAAACCATATCCCTCAGCACCTCATCCACCCGTGCCTTAAACACCTCCAGGGAAGGTGAATCAACCACCTCCCTGGGCAGCCTGTTCCAGTGCCCAATGACCCTTTCTGTAAAGAATTTTTTCCTAACGTCTAGCCTATACCTCCCCTGGCGGAGCTTGAGGCCATTCTCTCTTGTCCTGTCCCCTGTCACTTGGAAGAAGAGGCCAGCACCCTCCTCTCCACAACCTCCTTTCAGGTAGTTGTAGAGAGCAATGAGGTCTCCCCTCAGCCTCCTCTTCTCCAGGCTAAACAACCCCAGCTCTCTCAGCCGCTCCTCATAAGGCCTGTTCTCCAGCCCCTTCACCAGCTTTGTTGCCCTTCTCTGGACTTGTTCCAGAGCCTCAACATCCTTCTTGTGGTGAGGGGCCCAGAACTGAACACAGGATTCGAGAAGCAGTCTCACCAGTGCCGAGTACAGAGGGAGGATAACCTCCCTGGACCTGCTGGTCACGCCGTTTCTGATACAAGCCAAGATGCCATTGGCCTTCTTGGCCACCTGGGTACACTGCTGGCTCATATTCAGTCGGTTGTCAACCAACACACCCAGGTCCCTCTCCTCCAGGCAGCTTTCTAGACAGACTTCTCCTAATCTGTAGCACTGCATAGGGTTGTTGTGCCCCAAGTGCAGGACCCGGCATTTGGCCTTGTTAAACCTCATGCCATTGGACTCTGCCCAGCGGTCCAGCCTGTTCAGATCCCTTTGCAGAGCCTCCCTACCCTCCAGCAGATCGACACTTCCACCCAGCTTAGTGTCGTCCGCAAACTTGCTAAGGGTGCACTCGATGCCTTCATCCAGATCATTGATGAAGACATTGAACAGGGCTGGACCCAGCACCGAGCCCTGGGGAACCTCACTTGTCACTGGCCTCCAGCTGGATTTCACACCATTTCCCACCACTCTCTGGACCCGGCCATCCAACCAGTTTTCCACCCAGGAGAGTGTGCGCCTGTCCAGGCCAGAGGCTGACAGTTTCTCAAGCAGAATGCTGTGAGAAACTGTGTCAAAGGCTTTGCTGAAGTCCAGGAAGACCACATCCACAGCCTTTCCCTCATCCAGCAGCCGAGTCACTTTGTCATAGAAGGCGATCAGGTTAGTCTGGCAAGACCTGCCTTTTGTGAACCCATGTTGACTGGGCCTGATCACCCAGTTCTCTTGCATGTGCTTCATGATAGCACTCAAGATCACCTGCTCCATGACTTTCCCTGGCACTGAGGTCAGACTGACAGGCCTGTAGTTTCCTGGGTCCTCCCTGCGGCCCTTTTTGTAGATGGGCACAACATCAGCCAGCCTCCAGTCCAGTGGGACTTCCCCAGTCTTCCAGGACTGTTGGAAGATGATGGAAAGGGATTTGGCCAGCACATCCGCCAGCTCCTTCAGTGCCCTAGGGTGAATCCCGTCCGGCCCCATAGGCTTGTGGCTGTCTAGTTGGGCTAGCAAGGCTCTGACCACCTCCTCTTGGATCACCAGAGCCTCATTATGCTCCTCTAGCTCCTGGGTTTGTACACAGATGGAACGACCCTCCTTACGACTAAAGACTGAGGCAAAGAAGGCATTAAGTACCTCAGCCTTTTCCTCATCCCCTGTTACTGTTGTCCCTTCTGTGTCCAATAGGGACTGTATGGTCTCCCTAGTCCACCTTTTATTATTTATATATTTGTAGAAAGATTTTTTGTTATCTTTCACTGACTTGGCCAATCCAATTTCTAGCTGAGCCTTAGCCCTTCTGATTTTTTCCCTACACAATCTCACTTCCCTCCTGTAGTCCACCCAAGAGGCCTGTCTCTTCTTCCAGAGCCCATAAACATTTCTCTTCTTCTTGATATCCCTCAAGATCTCTCTATTCAACCAAGCTGGCTTTCTCCCCTGCCGGCTTTTTTTCCGGACCACGGGGATGGCTTTCTCCTGAGCTGCTAGGACCACCCTTTTGAAGAGCTCCCATCCAAAGGTGTTTTCAAAAGCCAGAGCCAAAGTTAAACATTTAAATCCGTGTTTAGGCATCAAAATAAACAGGTGTCTGATTTTTAAGAGATGTGAAACAATTTATGTTTTCCATCCAATTCCCCAGAGGCCATAAATTTGTTCATTTCCTCTAAAATCCTGGCAGCCTTTTCAGGTCTTTAGGAATGGAGCTATAGTCCCGACAATCCAAGGAAGCCTGAGAGCATCCTTCAAAACTTTGCTGAGTAAGGAACTGAGGGTGAAATCCAGAAAAAACCTGATGTCTCTGGTCTGAAACACAGCAGGAAACTGGGTGCCTATGCTCAGGAGCAAGACAAAAAGAAGCAAGCAAAACAATTAAAACAAAAAGTGGGTCCTTTGTATCTGCTTAATTTTCTGGCCTTTCCCGTCATGTATGGCTTTCCTCAGCTTTCCTCCTTAAGTTTCCACATCACACCTAGATCCTTGACGGTGAGAGTGCTACCTTGGGAAAAGACAGAAGTCGGCTCAAACCCCCTGAACCAGTGGGACTTCTCCTTTCTGACCCTGAGTTCCACTCCCTGTGGTGTGATAGGAAACAAATCTCTGTTCTCGCCTTTGTATCTCTTCCTTTCTTTTCCTAATGAAAACAATAGCATTAACCCCAGTTGCTGAATGGAAGTGATCACGTGGCTAAAACCATAAGATTTCTGCTGTTCTTACATAGTTCTGTCAGTGGCGGGAATGTAGCTGCTCCTCTCTTTTGATCACTTCTTTAAGTGGTAAGAATAATCATCTGTCCAAAAGAAGACTTATAGACACTGCTTATACTACTTGGATTCCTGTGTGTTTGACTTTTCACCATTCCTTGAGTAAAGAACAAACCTGGGGCCAGGAGTTCCTGCCCTGAAAACTTAGTGCCTAACAGTCATGTGAGAAACTACATTCCACTGTAGAAGAGATCCTGTGTCTGGGAGTCCTGGCATCTAAATTGTCACTATCTGAAAGGCAGATGCATAGCCTAAAATACTTCCCTAGATCCTCTCTGATATCATTTGAGAGAGGCAGAAGCCCCTGCTAAGGGCAATTCTGGCCCATTATCTCGGATGCCTGTCTATTGGAAAGGATAAATTGACCCCAGTTCATCACTCCCACCACTGAAGTACAGGAAATCTAGATGACTAAATTGGATTAGATACCTAATTTTTGGATGGTTTAAAGTCAAGTGCTATAATTCCATTCCCAAGGTCTGACAGGAATTTCTACTATAATCAAGAAGCCCAAGAAGAACACATAAAGAAGACAGACCGATCAGCCCGAAGATGCCTGTCAGTTGTCACAGTGACAATTATTAAAAAAGTGATGTGTGGATGGATCTAGGATGATCATTTCCAATCAACACAGCATCTTTCTTGTCATGCCATTGTTCAAAGCAGTAATGAGGAGTTCAAGTCATCTGTGAAAAGCCTGAAAAAAACCCTCCAAAATATACTGGCTACAAGTCTTCTTTTGGACAGATGGTAATTCTTACCACTTAAAGAAAGCAATAGCCTCATAATAGCCTTTGGAGTCGTGGGTATAGACCCTAGTGACTGATATACCTGGCATTAGCAATCTCAGTCCAGCTGGAATGTATAGTTATTTTCTTATGGCATATCCAAGTTTTGAATGAGCAAAGGTGATATTTTATTGATAAAATCGCCCCAGCCCAAAGCCAGCTTTAGAATCAGAACCCCTAGGAGGAGGTACAATGTTACCTCCTTTGCTAACTAGACTGATCAAGCTGATTTTGGATATTCCCATGGAATCACTGATATTCCCTTTGATATTTTTGTGTTAGACAAAATGTGGTCTTTGGCCAAGGAAAGCTAGGTCACTTCTTAAATCCTCGGTGCATACTGTTGGACATTTGGGGTTTTTTTCTTATCAGTAATACTCTTAAACATCTCAGTAGATGAGACTACTCTCAAAACTAATTGGAAACCATCTACAGATGATGCCTCCATCTGTTATTTATTGATTTGGCATTATAGCTTGTATTTCTTTTCTCCTTGTAATCATTAGTAATGCAGAAAGGCAGCTGTTACACATACTTTATCTGTCTGTACCCTGTGTCAGAGCCAAACTGAGAGATGCTCAGGAATTTTGGTACAATCCCCTTATTTGTTAAGAAGGAGATATGAGGGAATCAAGGTTGATACAGTTTTCCATGTCAATGTGGCAGAAAAAGAAGTAAGGTGAAAGGGCATTATCCATTCCTATTGACTACTGATATTCCCTCCATGATATGTTTCACTTGTGTTTATGTCTAATGGGTTATACTCAGAAGATGTATGTAAATAGGAAAAGCTGCACAAAGGATAAAGTTTACGAGACTTCAAGAGATCAAATTGGAATTAATTTTTTGCAAGGTGGGCAGATTAGGAGAGGAAAAGGCATAAATCACATCGACCTTAATTCTGCTTTTGGTGGGGGCAGGGAATAAAATTGAAAATACGCCTATCTTTGATTTGCCTAAACTTAAAGTTGCTTAGAGGTACACTGCTGAGCAACTATCTGCTGCCCTCATGTTAATCCTGAGGAAGTACAGTTAAATTGGTGGAGTTATTCTGACCTCTTGTCAAGAGGATAGTTTGCCCACATTAATCATATTTTCTATAGAGTAGTCAAGGAAGTACAGCATGAAGGCACGTGGCGAAAAGTTTGATAATTAAACCCACCAAGATTTTTATTCTTAAGGTTATGACTTCAGGGTAGAAGTTGGGGCTGCAGATTATGCAAATGGTAGGTTTAGAATCTAGGAATTGCACCACATGGTGATAATGGCTGAGGCCTACAGGTGTGCTGGATCTGGTTTCCTGCAGGCACTGAGAAAGCTGCTCACTGCCTGAGAAGAAATAGTGTGAGAGCTAGACTCCCAGCTGTCCAGCAAAACCAAGGCAGAGAAAGACCTTAAATGCTGCTGACAACAGCACCAAACCTGCTAAACCTTGGTATATTTGTACCACTGCAGAAGATAAAGGGGTTATATAGCATTCCTCTAGTTTTGTAGCATTTTGAGAATGGGATCCACTTGCTCTGTTGAGACACAAGTGAAACTCCAAGCTGCAGGAACGTCATTGAGATGAGCCTTTACTCCACAGAAGATTTACAAGACTTGCATGATGAATGTGGAAAGATGAAGGATATTAACCACGTGCAATAAAAAAACCTATCAACCATGGGTATCTTTTGAAAAACTTATTAGTTTGAATAATAGGTGTCAAATAATGAAAGTATATTAATTCAGTATTTACATACTTTCATCTCTTAAAAAAAACCAGCTGTACTTTAATAATCCTTCTGCAAAAATACAATAAATAAATGGGATGTTACAGGCTATTTTACATTTAGGTTATATGTGCAGAGTATCCTACCATTATATTGTATCCAGTGTAGCATTAAGATTATGATTAACACAAATCCCCTAATACCATGGTACAGCAGACATAAAATGTGCCAGCTTCATTCATGTACATAACACAGTATTTTGGTGTTAAGTTGAACTTCCCCACAAGACAAGAGAAGGTCTTAGACCCATGCCAAATATCACTGATGAATTTAGCCACTATCCTTCTCCTGAGCCATTTCATAAAGGGCCCAATGGGGCCTCAGTAGTGGAACCTCCCACAGCTGCTCTTCCAGCCACTCCATTCATTTCAGGTCTCTCTCAGGCAGGCAGTAAGGGAGGATGCTGATACAACATGCATAGATATAGAGATACTGCATCCTTACTGCCCCTGCTATGTAGAAGGCCTCCTGGATACTGTTCCCAGTCGAGAAAGAGATCACTAATCCTTGCTGGGCTTAGCACTGAAGTAGCTCTTGTTTCTGGACACTGTAACTGTTAGCTTGATGTGCTCCTATTCACTGCTTCCCATTCCACATCATTTGTATCTAGGGATATTGGGTGCTCCACTAAGTCTAGCACCATGGCTTTAACTGTTCCCCACAACTGCAATAAAAATAGAACAATACAGCCAATACTTTGATGTTTCTTTCTTACTGAATCCATCAAAACATGGCTCTTACCAGCACTGGAAATTTTCCTAACAGCCTTCCTCATAAAATGCAATATTTAGTTGACTAACAATGTCAGCATTCAAAAATGCTTTTCAGAAAAATGTGAGAAAGTGGAATGTATTTTGTATCAGTGTAATTACTTTTCAGATGTCCAGAGGTTACCTCTGTATGCAAGAAGCAAGATCATGAGTGGACACCTAAGGAAGTGGAGGATTCGTGAATTTATTGATCAGAATAAAAAAAAAAAAAAGAGCAACACTCTTTTTCTACTAGGCAAAAAAAAAAAAGTTTGAGAGGCAGACAAAGCAAATAATTCCACTCATTCCTTAAGATAAAATATAGATCAGTGCAGACATTTTGCTGAACAGAAAGTTCTCCAGAAATAATTGAGGCTAATGATTTTGCAGCATTCTCTGCAGTACAGGCTCCCCAATGGTTGTTGAACTGATGTCTTAGATTGATAGTATGAATTATTGATCTTTACAAATTTTGTTCTCCATAAGATGCTCTACTGAATTTCTAGGATATTCCACAGCCCAGAGTTTGGCCATGTGTTTTTTCAACCTTTAAAGAGAAAGGATGACAGCTCTGAGAAGCTGAACTCTTAACAGGCACAACCTACACATTCACAAAGACTTTTGATGTGGCAGCTGGCAACAATGAACTGTGCTGTATCCATCCATTTGTAGAATCTATCCCAAGACATGGAGACAGCTCAAGAAATTGAGGACAAGTCATAATAGACAAGGAAGATAAGTTGATTCAGCAGGTGTCTGACACTTCCCTTCCTGTACAGGTAGGATTCCTTTTTAATGCACCAAGTTTAAATCAGAAAGGCTTGTTTTATCAGAGCTTCTTGAATGTGGAGTGATTCTCGTCTCTTACTTTGTCAAGGTACTGTTGGTTTTCTGTCGGTATTGCTCCCTGCTTAATGATAGTCTATGAAATCTTAACCCATGTCATGTGACTTCGTGATTGGGCAAAATGCTTTTGATCTCATTCAGTAGAAACTCACCTCAGAAATAATTTGCACACCTGTATTCTGCAAGATCACACTATCTGTTAGATCCATTTTTACATCTAACAAATGGTTGACAAATTACCACAGGAGAAAAAATACAACAAATCTGGTTATATGCAGATAATAGTAAAAGAATCAGTCATGATGTGAAATATAGTTAATATTGGTATGACTTTTACATTATAACTGATAAGAGGACTTCAAGGAGAATATCCATGAAAAGGATACAAATTAAATCATTTTTGTTAACTGTGCTGCTGAAAGGTCCACTTAGGAACACTACTCGTAATAGAGCTCCCAAAGAACTACGAAACCATCTCAGCCATGACAAAGATATCTATGTCACAGAAGGAAAAGAAGGTTATTTTACAGGAAGATGTAAGCCCTAGCCCTTGAAAGATTTTTGTCTGGAGGAAATCTTGACAAAGTCATCCTGAAAGGCCATCCCAAAACGAAGAGTAAAATCCAGATCTCGCAGTCCTGTGCTGACACTGTACCTCCTGTATGGCACATTGTCTACACATTTTTAGCAGGTAACTTCTGTCTTGCTGATAACTGGGGACTTGAAAACTTGGTAGAGAGAAGCTGGTGAAGCAATCACTGCTCTAAACATATTAGAAGAGTGTCTGTACTAAGAGCAGAAAAGCTTAACAGAGCTGAAAGAGATGAAGAAGTTGATGTCTTATTCGAGTCAGTTCTGGAAGAAAGAATCTTCCCCTGGCAATCACTTTCTTCTTGCTCCTTTCAAGCACAGCAGTTCTCAATTAGTCTCTGGAAGCCCTCCACAAAAAAAGTTTTCCCCAAGTTTAATTATCACTTTGATTGTCACTTTTGCAAGAGTACAAGAATGAGTGTCTTCTGAATATGACAATGTGTGCTTACATGATGTTTAAATTATAGCTAACACCACCAGAACTATAGTTTCTATTGCCGCTACTAAGAATGAGTGTAGAAATCACTTGATGAAAAAAGCCACAACTGCCTCTAGCCGATGCCATAAATGCCAGCTAACAAAAATCACTGTCTTTGAAATCCAGCTTCTCTGAAGGGAAGGCAGACAGCAATGCCATTTCCTAAGGAATTCCTGTTATCCACGTAGGCCCTTTTTTTCCCCCTTTGTTGTTTTAATAGAGCTGGCATTCTTCATGTGACAGATGTCAGATAGCACAATAATACGTTTTACTAGTTCTATATCAGCTAAGCACAAGGCTTATGGGTAGAACTTGTAGCTTGATTCCAGAATATGGCTAAAATTCTGTATTTTCCTGCACTAGTTTTATCTGCTTGTATCAGTCATTAATGGGTTCTCCATAAAATCTTTATTTCCTCTGTCATCTAACTTTATCTTATTGGCAATACCTAGATTGTGTAGAGTGCTTTAATCAGCAGGCCTTGTGGTCCTTTGCTGAATGATCGATATCATTTGCTCTGAGAAATGGACATATTCTAAGAGTGAGGCAGTTTCACATCAGATGATGAAGATAACATTTCAGTATTCTGTTTTGCTAAAGTTGGCATCATTCTTTCTGTCAATTGGAAAGAGACAGAGTTTCTGTGTGGAAAATATAATAAACGACCTATGACTGAAGGTTTCAGTAGAACGTATGCACGTAGGATGCCATGTTAATGTTGATCAAGCAGTACTTGATTCTGACATTTCCTTACATTTTAGTGCTAGATTTTGGTGTCCTAAGAGTGTTGTTTTGGGATATTTTTTGAAATCAAAAGTTCTATATACTTACTGCACCATGTTTTTTTAGTTTAAATCCAACTCAAGTGAATTACAATGACATAAAACTGGAGCAATGGGCCTAGACTGTATAAATAAATCTTTGTTCTGATATTAGTGAGGGATAAACCATCACTCAAAGTGAGTTTTAAAACAGCATTTGGTTATTAGTGCAAAGTACCACTGATAACTAACTAGAGACTTCGGAACATTTTCATAGTATGAAGCGTCTCTCAATAGAAACTCCAGTTCAGGAAGATATTACAGCATGTTCTTAAGTCCCACAAAAGACAAAGAACATCCTTTTCTGAAACACGGCCAGAAAGACTGTCTCATTCCCTCTTGCCCTACCATTCATAATCACATCATGTCTCTGTACCAACTTAAAACACTGTATACATGGAAAAAATTGTGTTTCATTACAGGCAGTTATGGATAAGCAATTTTGTCCATTCTGAAATAAATTAATCATCCTTTCTACAGTAGTTCTTCGTTTCATCTGCTTCTCCCATCTGTTCTCTTCCTCTCTGTCTTCCAGCTTCCTCCGTTTTAGCAGAGTTTCTCAGTTCAGCTGACATCAGAAGTTGGCTTAGTGTGTGTTTGCAGATTTTATTGTATGTGTCTTAACAAGGTTTTCCTCAGGGGGTTGTTTTATCCTTTTTAAAATCTTTTCCTCTATAAATGGAAAATGGATGCAAGTCTGAGGCCTTATGATCTCCCTTTTGTGGGAAGTCATAACATTTGCCCTTACGAGTGGTCAGGTGAGGAAGGTGGTGTTAACAGAAGCCTAACTGATGAAGCCTCTTTGAGCTCAATAATCCATTCTGCATCCAGTTTTGTGGGCAAGACCTTCTCAATAGCCAGCCATTCTTAGGGAGTATAATGTGGGGTCTTTGAGAGGCAGGGCTTGGCGGCCTTATGCCCCCTCGCAGCTCCTACTCCAGCACTCCACCTCAGAGTGAACTTCGCACCACATCAAGTGGTTTTTATATATTCTTGAGAGTATGGCCAGATGTGGCAGTTTTATTTGGTTTACTTTGGTATACATACCCTATTCATGTAGCTCTGAATACAAACACTCATCAAAGTAGATTAAATAGACCAATGCCATCCATAGTGAAACAAAGCTTCTAAGTCAGTGTTCTCATGACATTTCTAATTCAAACATGTCTGTATGGCTTAACCCTTGCAATAAGCAACTGGCTTGCTCCTTTTCTTCATCTGCTATGAGGACATCCTCAACAGAAAGAAAAATGTAGCAAACCAAATATGTCATGATTTGCTTGGATCATGATTTAAAGTTTCTGAAGAGTCACGCATTTCTGCTTTGCTCGACTGTTCTTACTAAAAACCTCCTACTTTGCTGCACATGCAGAACCTTTGAGGATGTTGTATGTTTGTGGAACAACTTTATGTGTTCCAGAACCAAGCAGACTCATAACAGTCGTATGCAAAGTCATAACTTACTGGAGTAGAGTAAGGCTGTTTCCCAGCTCAACTGGAGGATCCAATTCTGCTCTTCATACTGCTGCTGAAAAGGGAGAGTAACTCTACTTGAAATCAAGACATTATTACACTGGAACAATATAAAAATCAGACCTCAGTTTCTAGATATAATATTTTTCAGTTTTAACAGTAAAACCATGAAAAAAAATCCTTGAAGGCTGCAGTGTTTTCTTTCTTGCCTGATCCAACTGACCTTCCTTTAAGTCATTTGTCTCTCAATTTGTCCTGTCTCTCACAGGCACCAAGTACTGTTTTCCTTCTGTCATTAGATTAATTACTCTGAACTATTCCATTTTCTTCCATACTGCCCAGCACATATCCCTTCTGAATTTTCTTCAGTGGGTTTGCTCTTCCATGTTTTTTGTTACTGGCAATCATGTTATTAATAGAGAGAGAAATGGGCTCCTGGCTTGGAGTTCCTATACATAGTGTAGAATAATTTTGAGTTGCCATTACTATCCTGACCCTAGTAACTCTAGCCTGGCTTGGCAGCCCAGCCGAGCTAGTAATCACTAGGAGCTGGGAGCAGTCTAAACATGCACTGTGGGGCAAGAGCCCTCAGAGATCATGGCTACTAGAAAATCAAGGGTTTTACTAAGTTTATGTGAAAGGCATTTTTAAAAAAAGCTTTCTCAAATACAGCAGAAACTTCTTCTGGCAGGAGTACCCCTTCCCCTGCCAAATTTTATATACATGCTTTAAAGCATTAAACTATTGCATACAAGAAATGCTATCCATTTTTTTATATGCAGACAAACTTATGTTTTCCTAACTTTCTTCTCAGAAACAACTGAACCATGACTCTTGAAATTTGAAAACACATGAATAAGAACAGCCTGGAGCAAACAGCAGACATGGAAAATTTCCACTGAACTTGTAAAAGTTTAACTAAGCTATAACAGAATCTTATAACATGAAATGTCAAAAATATCTTATTAACAATAGAATAATGGTGAAGCAAATCCAGTATTTCTGTGGAGGGTTGATTAGGGAATGAATAACAGGAAAGGAGAAATGAACGGAAATAAATCAGTGGTAGGTACCAATAGGTAGCACGCACAAGCTATAGGAGTTGTCTAAAAGTTTAGAAAGCACTTCAGAGCCTGCTTTTCTTAATATATTCTTTTTGAATCATAAGAAATGTTAGTGGCAGACTTAACCTCTAAGCTCATCTTTTCTACAGTAAGAATAATATAAAGAACATTGGAATGTTGCAAAGTGATGATAAAGTGAGGAATGCTTTCAAACATCCAACCCTTTTCATGGGTAAGGAATAGTATCATGGGTGATCTTTTGACTTTGTCATTCCAGTCTGATTTTTTTGTAAACCAGGCTAATGTATGGCAGTTAACTCTGTGGCAGCCTCTCCCAGTACAGTAGAATAAGACCCCATTCCTCCCATCCATGGCAAAGAAAACTCTCTATTTGAGGAAACAAAACTACCTGTAATTCAACCTTTCTGATGCATTGTAATGTATGGTTTCTTAGTTAAGGACAACATTACCAGTGTACATCTGCTCCATTACACTGATGAATTTTTCTGAAACACTCTCTTGCACTTGGTTTTCCCATGTATTTCACCCACAGTGGATGCATCCTCTTTTCTATTGTTGAAACATGAAGAACAGGAAATATGAAGAAGGTCATCCGTCCCTGGGGCTGTCAGTCCAGAACCTGCCAAACCCACTGAATTTCCCTGTTTTCTGGGACCTGCTCTTGTCTAGGACTTCACACAGATTCTTGGTCCTTTTTGTTATCTATCTTCAGTGCAGATAATTTATATGAATGTACATCTGTACAAATGAGACACTTCAGCCTTCTCATTAGACAGTTCTTGGGTAGAATAAAATAACCTGGGACAGCCATACACCTTCCTTCTCACTTATTCTTGGCAGAGCTATTTGTGTCTTTGGGGACTGTCAACTCAAGCTGGTCCCTTCCAACTATTCCATTCCATCAGCCAAATATTGTCTCTTATCCTATACTGTGTGTTTTACCCCAGATCTTAGAGATTTATTTTAATAGACAAAATAAAGCAGTAACCCAAGACTCTATGCAAGCAACTGTAAATCCAGCTAGACCTCAGGATACACACAGGTGCAACTTTCAGCACTTTCAGCAGTAATGAGTTAGAACAAAAAGCAATAGAAAAAATGTATTTTCTTCTGTTGAAACAGAAAGGAGTAAGTCCCTGTCCACAAAGGGTACAGTCCTTTAGGAAACAGTGCCTGTCTAAAAGTTTTTATGAAAGCTGGAGCTTTGCGGTATGCCAAATGCAGAACGTTCTGGCAAAAGAGTAGAAAAGCATCCTCCAAAGAAAAGAATGTAGTTAAATTTATTTCCCTGACAATATTTCTCTAGGTTTGGGTTTAATTTGACCTTCAATATACTGTTACCCAAAAGGCTTAATTTAATTTCATACTGTCTCTTTAACATGAAACAGTGGAGTGCATCATAATATTTTCCCATTTGCCAAGATTTGCTTTTTCAAATACACACATTTATTGAACAAGGTGAAACCAGATTGCTTTCCAGTCAGCCAGCAGACATAGCAGATATGCCTCCAGAAACTCCCTGGTAAGTGGCTTGGGCCCTCTGAATCCTACATGGTCTAGCATCCAACATATTGGGGGAAAGACAATGACATTCTAAGGAGTATATATCCACAGAAAGAACTTAAAAAGAATGGGTTAGTTTTCACTAGACTGATGTACTACTGACCTAGCCAGACATGACACAATATATTTCAACCCATCTTCAAGCCAAGACATGCTAATCATCTTCTGATTTATTTATAATACGATTATTATTTTTTGCATTAGAACATGTTCTCACAAAAGACTGTATATACTGCTTATCAGTCAGTGTTGGTTTCCCCCACCACCACCCCCCTCAACTGGAAAGCTGTATTTTTGGTTGAATATTTTAGCATCATTTTCAAACTGATCTAATTTTGATGGTAGAGGGATGACAGCCTTTTTGTTGTGTTTTGTGCTGTAGAACAAAAAATAATAAAAAGAGCATCAGGTGGCCTACATAGTAGTGATTACATACAGTCATTATTAGCGACTACTACCGTTTCAGGAGCTGATCTCCTTAAGGACTATGCTCTGTTTACCCAAGGTAACAAAGGTCAGGGGAAATGACTGTGACCATTATTTTTCTTTGAAAAAATCCCAAAGAAACAACCAACAAAGCCAAAAAACAACCCACAGTAAATTTCACATAAGTAAAACCTATCATATTGTTTTCTAGCATAGGTTGGAATTATTATTTGTTGTGCATGTTTCTGCCTGAGGAAGAAATGGCTTCTTGGCAGAGGAGTTTTTGGCAGGAGAGTTTTTGTGTATACACACCTTCTCTTTCACATCCTAAAAGGCCTTGGTTTTAGTTTCATTTATGTTTTGGTTTTATCCTAGTAGGCTAAGTTAAAGAAATATATATCTGCTGTTAATGGGTCACTTACATCTATGCACCAGGAACAGCAAGCAGCTATTAGTCTAGGATAACTTGTTATTTAAACCAGATTTACAGCTGCATATTGTCAGTGGACTTCCCCTCTCAGCTTGGTTGTGCTGCAGCGGTGTTTTTCAAAGTGAAGGTCGTAGTCCCCTTGAGGGCTGTGGAAAGGATCAAAGAGTGAGTTGGAAGTTGCAGGAGAAGTGGTGTTAATCACTAGCAGCCCCACATGCGGTTCCACTGCTTTTGCTTTGACTGAGGCACTGGTGCAAGCTGTTGTCTCCTCTCTTGCACACCAGCCTCTCTCCGCATGGCTCCACTCTGTGCCTGTGGAGCCACACAACCAGCAACCAAATCAAGGGGTCGATCTGGCTGATGAAATGTTCTGCCAAGCCAACACGCACTCTGTCACAGTCAGATCTGTTTCCAAGCTCTGTTCACCATGCAGACACAAAATACAAAAGTGTATGTTGGCTTTAAGGAGGCTGCAGTGCAGGGTAAGAACAAGAGGGGAGCGCGCAAACTGTGGACAGCAGTTTAAGCAACAGAGCCACTAATTGGGAGCATTCAGGGTGGGGGAAGACAAGGCTGAAACTGCAGTTTTTAGACTAGCCAGGAAACTACAGTTTGACTTTAATTGCAGACAGTTTTACTGCATGGAAGATGTGCGCATTTAACTTATTAGTATGTATTAGTATATAGTAACATATACAAGCAGCCGTTCTGAGTCATACCTGTATTCTTATTAGCACTGTATCCTACCTCCAACACGAACCAAGAAACGTACAAAGAAAGCAGGCATACATGGTACTTTTCCCACGTACTTGCCCTGCTGCCAGCCACTTAGAGCAGAGGGGTTTTGGGATACATGTTTCAATTTAGCAATCCTCACTGGATTTCTCTTCTATGAATTTCTGTTTCCCCTCAAACCTATGTAAAATTTTAGTATCTGCAATGTCCAAATACAGCTTCTGTCTTCATGTAGTAATTGCAGCAAATCCCTGCTTCTCTGCCCTTGAGGAAATGAGCTGCAGCACACTCATGGAGTCACACCAAGACACATGAACCAAAAGGACGGATGTGATTGCCACAGTTCAAAAAGGTTAAGGATTAAAGAAAAGCCTTTTTATTCAAAAGAAGTAATGTGATCAATGTGTACATGAGTAGTCTCTTCAAGAGACTGTATCCTTTCGTTGGTGGGCATGTGTTTATCTTTACAGACTTCAACAGCAGCAAATTGCAGTTGAGCTGAGCTTTCTAAGTGGCCATCTGCTGGCTTGTAACAGTGTCTGCTTTTGCTGCTGATGGAACTGAACAGCAACAAATAATAATTTTCTACATGTATAATCGTCACAAAAGAAAAGAATAAAGTGAATAGCTTAGATTGGCATATAATGAGTCATTTGTCAGTGGCAGAGTGGTCTGGTCATTAATCAAATATTTCAGTGTCCAGACTTCAGTGTTTGGTTTTTGCTCATCGGATCAAAGCCCTGCCAACTTAATTTCTGCCAAGGATCCATCAGTCTTTTGTGCTGACCACATGTTGCAAACAAGCTGTACAAATTCTTCTTGCTGATGCATTTGTCTCTTTTTAGCAATGACTATTAACTGAATAGGTACAAGCATAAAACCTGTCCCATTTAGTTTACAGTTTCTGTAGGCTATTGATTTGGTTTGCCAGATATTGGTTGAAGTTTGTCTTCAGCAGAATGTCTATGAGCTTTCCTTTTGGTAAATTCACATCACAGCTTCCATTCCTAGCTTACAGTAGCAAAATGTGCCTTTTCAGAGGTTCATCTATTTTCTCTTACAGTGTGTATCCAAGACTGTCAAAACCAGTAGATCATCCTTGAGGACAGAAGCTGGGAAAGCTCAGAAATACCAGGCTGATAATTTCTAATTGCATCTGAGCTGTGATATGATAGATGTGCATGTACAATTAGTATCAGAGATGAAACAGAGAATATGTATCAGAGACGAAACAGAGAATATATATCAGAGAAGAAACATGTACCAAAACGTGGTACCACAGGTGGTGTGGGTTAGCCCTGGCAGGCAGGCAGCTCAGCCCCATCCAAGCACTCACTAACTCCGCCTCGCAGTGGGCTAGGGGAGAGAATTGAGAAGGCAAAAGTAAGAAAACTTGTGAGTTAAGAGAAAGACATTTTAGTAATAAAGACAGTTTTTGTGCAAGCAAAGCAAAACAAGGAATTCATTCACTGCTTCCCCTGGTAAGCAGATGTTCAGTCATTTCCAGGAAAGCAGGGTTCCATCACACATAACAGTGACTTAGGAAAACAAACGCCATAACTCCTAATGTCCTCCCTTCTTCCTTTATATGCTGAGCATGACGTCATGTGGTATGTAATATCCCTTTAGTCTTTTGGGGTCAGCTGTCCCAACTGTGTCCCCTCTCAATCTCTTGTGTGCCACTAGCCTGCTTGCTGGCAAAGCAGGGTGAGAAACAAAAAAGTCCTCAATGCTGCATAAGGACTGTTCAGCAACAGCCAAAACATGCTGTAATGGCATTGACATAGATTCTTTACAGCAGTTGTTTAAATCGCTTCATCTTCATCTACACTCCTGTCTTCCTTTGAGCAAATCTGTAGCACTTCTGCATGCACGGGTGACCTACTCCACGTGACAAACTGAAGGATCTAACCACCTTCTCTGAAAATACAGAAATGTTTGTTTGGGAGAAGACACCTGCTGCCTTGCACATGAGATCCACAAAGGAGATTAGCCAGAGCTTTGTATCACAGCTGATAGTGTCAGCTAGCCTGATGTGATACCCACCTATCCGTTGAAGTCAATGACTTTGAATTAAATATAGCGAAGGGAAGCATAGAAGGACAACAACATGCTCGAAAAGAAACCATGCTTAGATTAAGGGCAATGGTAAATTTTTTGCATGAGGAGTGTGGCAGCACTCCTGGGGAGATCCATTCCACAGGAAAATTCAAGGGTGACTGGCACCAGCTTGTTTAGGATCACAGTGTCTGCCTACAAGAGGACAGACCGGCAGCCCATACAATTAGCTATTACTGCTGAAACAAACCACTTCATTGTTATCACTAAATACTGCATCACAAATGTTTCTGAAGTTCTATTCCTATGGGTACAGTTCTTAAAATCACATCTTAGCTACTTTTGTGGGCAGTAGTAAGTGTCTGGTAAACTCACCGTATTTACGCTCTCCCATTTGAGGACGTTCCTCCATGTGTGGAAGGGAGGAGGTGTGTAGGAAAGACAGGGATTTCTAGAATGCTTATTAGTTTCTTGAGCCCTTTTTAAGCATGTGCACACAGTGCACTTCTTTCATGTCTTGTCCTAAGATGTGTCTTTTATGCTTCGTTTACAAAATATTAAAAACATCCTAGAGAACCAAAAAAAGCAAACATGCATTTTGACTGAAAAAAAAATGGGAAACAATAATACTTTTTCTCAAGTCTGATTATCTTTATTTTACTCACATAATGAAAGGAAATAAAAACATGTTTTCGAAGGGAAGACTACATGCAGGATGTGTCATTCATCTGAGATGTAGAAACTTCTAGAGTTATTTAGGAAAACATTGCTTTAAAGGGAGTTCCTCAGAAGAAAGCAATTAAATGTCATTTAGAAAAAAATGCATCTTGTGGCATAGATGATGAAATGCGATTGCAAAATGTATAGCTGTCTCTCCTAGATTTATTTTTTTCTGGTTGGACTTTCTCCACAGACCTGGATGTATCCTGGACAGCAACAGCTAATCTTTCTGAAATGTGGGAGAGTTTTTAGTGGTTTTGGGTGTGGGAAAATACCTACCAAAAGGACAACTTCTTGCTGCTCAAATCAGAGTTACAAAGTTCTGATCTGACTCAAATTCCCAAAGGTGAAAAACAAGCATATTGAAAGCCCATAAAAATGAATTGTAGTGTTTCTTTTAGTTCACTGACCTTCAAAAATTACTCTGAGGTTGAAATCCTGCCCTTAGTAACTTCAGTGGTTCCTGGATGAGGTCCGCTTAAAAGTGTTTACTACCTTTGGAGCATTTCTTCAAAAAGTGGGGAGCTTCCCTATGTTTGCCACATACCAGTCCTAGTGGCAAATTAGGACCAGAACTCAGATAATTTTACATTGGATCAAATGAATTTATTGATGAAAGTACTTTGAGCAATCCCGGTGAATGCCTGCAGCCCTCCTATCAAATTCTTGCAGGTGCTAAGGGTTTTTTCCCTATGCTTGATCCTGCCTAAGAAATTTCTGCCGTCCTCTTCCCCATGGGGCTCTGTGCAGGCACAGAAGCCCACATGGCTCCCTGATTCTCACGGGGTCATCAGTCCTAGCTGCTGGCTGGAAAAGTATCATGTTTTAAAAGTATTATGCTTCCCTGTGACCTGTTTTGTCTCCTTCAGGAGTCAGGGTAAGAACCTGAATACTTTTCATAACCATCAATTATCTTATAAAATGAGACTGAAAGCACATTTTCTCTCCTAGGTTTAAGTAAGATACTGTCTACCATAAACACCTACAGTGGTGTGCGCGCATTTTTGTGAGGCTGAATCCTTACCACTTCTGTGCCTACTCAGAAACTGTCATTTCTCTGGTTTCAATATTGAAGCTGTACTTCAAAAATGTGTTATGGTACTAAATATAAAAGTAGAAATGTGTCAGCCTCAGCCTTCCATTCACTTGATCGCCACTAGCTGGGACAACGGTTCATACGCTTCAAGTAGTTGTGGTTAAAAATACCTTTATTTCTATCTAAAGTTACCACCAATAACACAGGACCCTCTACCAGCACTGTCACAGGGTACAAGTTCTTGGAAGCCATAACAGCAGGATTGTTTGTCTTCCTGCCTGCTTGATCATTTTAACCTTAATTATAGCTATTCATTTATTAAAATAAATAACTCAGGAATATACTAAGTTTTAAATTCCAGCTGTTCAAACAGTCTTTTTATTTTCTTGGTGTGCACAGTTTGGTGGGCAATTTATTGTATCCATTTTCCTTTTCTTTTTTTTCTTCTTACTAAGAAATGTGCAATATATTTTCCAGATATGCTTGGGAACTATGTATGGAACCACATCTAGTTCAACACAAGGCCATAACAAAAAAATGACTTCACCCTTCTTTTTTTAAGAGCACAAGTAAACTGTGATGTTCATTGATTTCTGATTCAGATAATGATTTACAAAGTATGCTTGAGACTGCTGCTGACCCTTCACTCTTCCCCTTGTGAATTACCTGCTTGCCCCTTTCCCTGAACTTGGCCTAAACACTTATTAGTGTCCTCTGTGCCTTCTCCCAAAGGGAGCTACTTGTCCATAGGGTAAACACCAAACTCCATTTAACAACTTCCTTTGAATAAAGAAATCCTTTCCTGACGGAAGAAAATACGGGACAACACACACCGATCAATGTGATCCAAGTGAAGCCGTTTTATTTTGGGTTCGTTCTGCTTTTATAAAACTGTTTAACTTTAGCCCGCCTTCAACAGTTACCTTCCTAATTTGCATAACACAACAGAGTCGTTGTAACCTTTTATAACCTTGAGGACCCTGGCTATGGCTTCCCAGCTCCTCCCAGCCATAGTGCTTGGGCTGCTCATTGTGTGTTGCTACCCAACAATTCCCCCGTTTTCTTTTTGAGCAACCAAGCACTACAATACTGGCAATGAAGATAAACAATCCTTGCTTTAACGCTCCAACAAGCCACTTCCTTGACCTGTGACACAGCTTCAAGAGCTGCAACTCCTGGGGCTAATAAACCGGCAAAAACTTTTTCCTCAGATCTCCAAAACCGAAAAATTTTTCCTCAAAACTCCAAAAACATATTGTAACCTTGGTGTAAACAACGTTAACTTTCCCAAATAACAAGGTCCACCAACTGGTTTGCTGGGTATTCCGTTTTATGCTCTGTCACCACAGATTAGAAAATATCCGGGTGGAAGAGCCTTTTCAGAACCGTTATTCCAAATTCCCTTTTCTGTCAAAAGACCACCCCAGTTTCTTCTTCCGATGTGAGGTCCTCTTGCTCCGTCGTCTTCCTTTCTTTCCAGGGCTTGATCCACTTTTGTGGCACCCAGCGAGGTCCAGTATCTGTTAGGACACAAGCATAACCTCTTCCTGTCATTTTCAGTTCAACAGGTCCTTTCCATTCACCTGAGTCCCAGTCTTTGTATTGTACCTTGATACCTTGCTGGTCCTGGTTATTCAATCCTGATTCTAGTGATCGATGATGAATTACAATTGGAGGGCTATTCCTAGTTCCAGTAAGGCGCAAAAAATTTAACACATAAGTCGCTTTTGCAATTCTTTCACTAGGGGGCAGTACATCTCCTCCCCCTTTTTGTTTTTGCAAAAGGGACTTCAAGGTTGCATGAGAACGTTCAATGATTGCCTGACCCGTTGGAGAATGTGGGATACCCGTGTTATGACGGATTCCCCATTGAACACAATAATGTTTAAATTTTTGAGAGACATAAGCTGGCCCATTGTCTGTTTTTATCATTTGAGGTATCCCTAGTGCCATTATGGCAGCATACATGTGTTTAATTACATGTTTTGCAGATTCCCCAGTCTGTGCCGTGGCCCATATGGCCATAGAAAAAGTATCTACTGAGACATGCACATATTTCAATCGCCCAAACTCTGGAATATGGGTCACATCCATTTGCCATAATTGTAAGGCTTGAAGCCCTCTGGGGTTTATTCCAAATCCTAATCCTATACCTTGTTTTTCACAATCTGGACAAGAATTGATTATACCTTGTGCATCAGACAGAGGAATATTAAATTGTCGTTTAAGTACTTTAGCACTTTGGTGAAAAAATTTGTGCTTGCAAAAAGAGATTTGTTCGAGGACCATTCCAAACTGCAGCAACAAAGCGATCGGCACGATTATTCCCGATTGCCAGGCCAAAATTAGGCTGATGGCTTCGTATATGAGTAATAAAATACTTATGCTCTCGTTGCTCCAACAGGTTACAGCAATTGTAACAATAAGGCATATAAAACTGCGTTTTTAACTTCTTTTATCATAGCCCGTTCTATTCTACAAACAGTACCTACAACATATAATGAATCAGAAACTATATTAATAGGCTGTGATGTATATTGTTGAAATACCCAAACCACTGCTTGTAGCTCCATAGTTTGTAATGAATCACCTGGATGTGTAAATATTAACTTCTGGTTCCATTGCCCTCGCTTTTGCCAGGTGATAGCAGCCCTACCAGATTTCTTTCCTGCATCTGTAAAAAATGTAATGCCTTTCACTGGCGTTTCAGATCGCATCGGTATCTGTTCAAAGGTTTGGTTTTGTATCAAAGGAATCAATCTGCTAATTGGATATGTGTTGCTAACCTCTCCCATAAAATCTGCTAATGCAATCCCAATAGGTTCTGAATGTTCCATAAGCCAATCCAAATATCCCTTATTAATTGGCAGGTAAATTCGTGAAGGTTCAGTCCAAGACAATTCCAAAGATCTTTTCCTGCCTTTCATAATCAATTGACCAAACAGCTCAAGTCTAGTGGTTATAGTATTTTTTGGTTGATACGGTAAAAATATCCATTCTATGATTTGAAATTTTTGTTCTGTCTGTCCCAAAAGGCCAAAGGATGTTTTCGATCTTGAGCAGAGTTAACCAATACTAGCTCCAAGGGCTTATCTGCCACATAACGAGTTACATTAGTTTTTAAAATTTTTTCTATGATTTTGTCCAGCTGCCCATCAGTGGTCGCTCCCCAAAATTTGATACCAATCGTGTCCCCATTTGAGACAACACGTCTTGTCCTAATAACGCTCTGCTGAGGGAGAAAGTAGCCAATAAATCCCCCTGTTTGTTTTTTGTGAGCAGTGCAAAGTAAGCCCAGTGGCTGCTTTTTGGCTAGGCTAACGATAGCTCCACTGGTTTTCTCAGCCTGGGGGGGCTGGTCCTCTTTCCAACAGGCGCTATGGTAGCAGCTATTACTCCCTTTGTCCAAGCGGCTGCAGGCATTTTCTTTTCTCGAATGGGGGGGGCAGCTTTTGTCTGGGGGCTGCCGCTTTTTTGCCAACCAATGTAGGTCAGATAGGGGCAAGCCAGGCATTAAATATCGGGGAAACCCCTCTGCTGTTCCAGGAATAGGGATTTCAATCTCATCATTCTGCTCCCAAAATCTATTTCCTCCACCCCAGCAGAATCCTGCTTGAATCACAAAGCACAGCGCTCCCTCAAGCTCCTGCAATCCAGCCAGCTCCCTTAGGGCACATGCATTTGCTTTCCCTACAGGAGAGGTTTCAGACTTCTGGTCCAGGGTTCAGGTCCCTGTTCGGGCGCCATTTGACGGAAGAAAATACGGGACAACACACACCGATCAATGTGATCCAAGTGAAGCCGTTTTATTTTGGGTTCGTTCTGCTTTTATAAAACTGTTTAACTTTAGCCCGCCTTCAACAGTTACCTTCCTAATTTGCATAACACAACAGAGTCGTTGTAACCTTTTATAACCTTGAGGACCCTGGCTATGGCTTCCCAGCTCCTCCCAGCCATAGTGCTTGGGCTGCTCATTGTGTGTTGCTACCCAACACTTTCCTACATGGAGAAGCTGAGTGAGTGTAGATTCAAGGCCAATCTTTCCCCATCCTCCTCCAGTGAAGCCAAGGGAGGGCTTCCTAGTTTCCTTTATCTAAAGGAAGAGGCAAGAGTGCAGAGTGGGTCTGTCCTCCCATGCTCTGTCTGTCTTGAGAGAACACAGGGAAGGGGAGGCATCTTGCAGCAGCAGAGAGATTCAGCAGTGTTGGTTGGCATCCAGGGATGATTCAGAGTTATGAAACCATGCTCAGGAGCTGTTTATGATTTTAAACCTTTTTAATACGTTATTAACTCACACTGGAAGGACAATGGGATCACTGAATCCAAATGGGGAAGGAAGTCCAAAAGGAATTGTCTTTCTTTTGTAATTTTGTGTTCGTTCTTGTTATCTTACACATCTAACCAAGCTAATGGCTTTCTTGCATTAAGTGCTGCAAAAAAATGTAAAGAAGCACAGTCCTAGTTGTAAGAAGGTAAGAGACAAAGGGAACAGTGTTTGCATCTGCTAGGGAAATGGCACATGGAAATATGAGTGGCTTGATATTCGTTAGCATTGAAAGTTGGCAGTACATTTGTCTGGTCTTAAAGTGGATATAGATCACTTTAAAAGCCCTACTTTTGTACTGGAATAGTGTAAAATGTCCTTGTAAATCAAACCAAGGACAGGGTCTTCAAGGCATTTGTCTTCTGACCACAGACACTATAAAACTCTACTGTGGTCAAGAAAGTCTGCAACTTTCCTGCATGTTGATAGGTGTAAATAATCAGGCAGAGTGCATATAAGGACTGCTTTAGCTAGCTTATACATATGAATGCTGACTACCTAATTATGACATATAAAAGCTTCCCATACCTTAACAAAGTCAAAGCCTACATAATTCACCTCAAATCACCCTGGAATTCTGAGTCCAGTTTGAGAAAGGAGCCAATGAGGTCTGCTTCGGGATTTTGAAAATCAGATGTGTTTCCTTTCAAAAGCAAAAAGAAAATATTTATGAAGGTGTGGTTGCTCACAGGACTGCCCCCTCAACCTCTGACACTCCCAATATCCTCTGCATGATGCTCCCTTCACACAGACTAATTACTCGCACATTCCGAGTGTGTCATCCAGCTCCAGCATGCTATAAGATGCTCATCTTATAGCATAGAGGAAAGCATACCGTTATTATGAAAGATAGTGTGCTGTCCCATGAGAGGTACTTGGCGGAAGGAAATAAATTCAGTCTGAAACTATAGCTGAACATTTGCAGACTCTGTTACAGAGCCTGTGAAATAGGAGAAATCTGAGCATATTCCTGTTATGTTTGCTCTCTTATGTTATGCCTCCTGTGAGCTAGACAGGTCTGAGCCATAGTTCATGAGGAGTCATACTGAGAGAAAATAGATTAAAGGCAAAGAAGAAAAAGAGGCAAAGGGAAGAAAAGAAGCTTTCCTAGTTTTTTATGAGGAATGCCTAATATGAATCGTAAAAGCTGGCCTGTCTTCAGAAGTGTTTGCTTGAAGTTCCGAATCCTGATAATGCTTCATGAAAAATCATAGAATCAAAAATATTTTAAGCCTTCTATTTAGAGGCAATTGTGTGTGTGTGTTATGGGGACTGCATTTTAGTTTTTCCCCTTGGAACAGAAGTTCTTTTTTCTGCTTATGAAGAACTACTCATATGGAAATGATATCGGTGCTATAAGCAACGTACTGAAATGCTTGTAACCTAAAACAGAAGCTAAAGTGTCCAGATATCAAGAAGGGCAGAGGGCTTGTCTGGAAAAACTTAGAAAGTTGCTCTGAATAATGTCTAACAAAAGATCCCCTTTCCACTTAGTAAATAAACTAGAATGAAAATAACTGCTGTCCACAGGTATGGCAAGAATAACTGATTCCTGTGACAACGAAGAACAGATGCATGAGAAAACATTCTTCCCAGGGTTTGCAAACCACTGCTTTAGGGCATCAAAAAGCTTTGCAGCCCAGACTGGTTACTGATGTTCTACTGAATACCACACACATGCTACCAACCACCAGGGAAGTTTGAGATAAAGTGATTTTGTCTGAATACCTTCCCCTCACTGCTTTGCATACACCAACACGCATTCAATCCCATGCAGGAGTTTTCCAAATTGCAGTCACACATTGTGCTTCCCCTGAAATCTGCAAGCCATCTGCCACAACTCTTTCTGGTTATGAGCCATTTCTTTATGAATAGGTGGTTATCAGTTTCTCTTGTTATTATTTGCACTTTGAGGTAGGTGATGGGGAGTCCAAGACCACCAACACTGTCTTCGTCTGACCAGATGCATATGATTTTTTTCTATAAATAATGGAAGAAGTTTCTGAAAAGCATATTCCTATTTATATTTCTATTGGATTTTTCATTAGTTCTGGCTTGTGTGTTTATTTTTTAATCTGTCAATAAATAAGAACAGTAAAGTATTATAAGCATATTATGACAAATGTGCTAATAGCTTCAAAGGAAAAAATCTGGTTTGTAAAAAGGTGTGAAGACAGGGTTTATGAATCATTATGAATGTATGCTAATGTTTGTGAATGTTTTTAGCAAATGTTTTGAATTGTGTGAAGGATTAGTAAGCAGTACTGTTTCCCCCCCTGTGGATAGCTGAAATGGCCTTCATTGATATATGGAAGGCAAAAGCACAGGGGCTTTTTTGTTTTATTTTCATTTGGTTTTGAAGAAAACACTGCTGAAAAAGTGGCCTTTATATTCCTTTGACCTCCATGAGCTTAGGACTTGTTCTGCTCTCCCATAAAGAATTCCATAACCAGTAATTCTAATCTCCAAACACTCTTTCTGAACACTACCTAAAAGCCAAAATATGTCCTTTTTTTCACATATTGTCTCAGTGGAGCACAGCTGCTCTGTGGGTTGTGAACAGAAAGGTGATCTGGTGTGCACAATTCCTCTGTGCATGCACATGAATATATGCATCTATGCTACTTTTTTTTCTGCAGGAGTTATCTGGAACATAACAGAAAAATAAAATGCTATTCTTTCACAAAATGGAAAATACAACAATAATCCAATAACCTGAAGTATTAGTTTGATAAGAGTGTCTCTTACTTCCCTTTGAAGGTTACAGGTTTATGTGTGTGTGTGAAAATAAGATGTAAAATCAAAGAACTGCAAAATTGTTTGGCTTAGTAAGAACCTGTAGAACAACACTGATTTTAAAGTTATATCAGGTTTCTTCAGGCCTCATCTGGTCCAGTTTTAAATACCTCTGATGACAGAGAACCCACAGGCTCCTTGGGCATGAAATACAATTTCTTCATATGGTCCCATATTTTAAATGGGAATGTCTATGGCCACTGTTTCCAGTGAATCTAACCTTTTGTAGCCATTACTGGAAAAATACAGTTTAGCTCCTCATAGAGTTAATTCAGACTTTTGTTCTTCAAAAGACTTCAGAGCAAGGGAACATCGGGCATACCAGTGTTTAATAAATAGTCACACAGATAGGAAGGCTGTAGACACAACCTGCAAGCTTATGTACCACTAGTCAGATAGTCTGATTCTAGAAAGTACCTTTCCAAAAGTCTCTGGAATTTTTAAAGCAAACTGTAATTTGCTTTTCGCAAAACAATTGAAAACGTTCAATCCATTTGGGGCACACTTGCCAGGAATATTTTAGTAAATGAACTTCTTTTGAAAAGAGAAGGAAATTATTCACAGGAAATTAATTTAGAAGTTTTAGCCAGAAACCTGAATGTGAGTTTTAACTTTATCCCATGACCATAATGCTCTATCCAAAGTAATAAAATGTTGTATGCTTGCAACAGACAGCAGTGCAAACAAAAGACAAACTTAGACTAAGTAACTGGTCAGTTCAGGAAGATGGCATGCATTCTGCAAATACTTTTCAAGCTGGAAACACAGCAATATGTGCCAGGCTCGCTACTTCTAACAGTTTCTCACACACCTCTTACATGGGTGTGATCTGGAGAACCTTAACCTCATATCAGGTTACCTGCTTGGTACAAGGATCATCCAGCTTCTCAGTGTTTCTTTCTCAGCCTACAGTGTTTGCACCACTTCTAACAATAATTGCTAGGAAAATCTCTGCTATGTAAACAAAATTTTCCTCCTGAATGGAAGCAGTTCCTGTAATGATGTCCAGAAAATAAGTGGATTTTACCCAATGACCAATCCCAAATCCTGGCTTCTCTGCTGTACCAA